>NC_136704.1:14164454-14224454 GCF_947650265.1 Symphodus melops
AGTTTTCTGTTGTTTTCTTTTACCTGAAGTTAACGTAAACCCTGAGACAGCATGACTGGACATCCAAAGTGAGCACAGTTATTGCTTAGTTAACATTTCCTGTAATTTGTGCAGTTTTGTGTTAGCTCATCAGTCACTGAATGTGTATTGCTCTGAGTTTTACTTCATTGAACTGGGAGGGATGTGAGTTTGTCTTAAGGTGATAGAGGGGTGTCACTGAGCAGATGAATACAAGCTAGAAGAATCAAGAAGAAGGGAGCTGGATCCTGCTGCTTCTCCTGCCTACTATTACAGGAGAGAAACCTATGGGGGGCACGCACATTCACTTTTAGACCAGGAGTCTCCTCAGCTGTCCCCCCTCCTTGTACCCTACATCTGCATCCTTCTCTTTTGGCACTAAACACCTCAGTTTGCTGGATCTGGTTCCCCTCGACTCTGGATATAGCTCAGTGGTTGACTGCATGTTCCTGTACAGGATTAAGCCTCTTTAATGGCCACCACTCTGTGATGATTTACACTGCATTACTGTACACACCTCCTCCTGCTGATGCTTTATTACAGCCAGGCCTCTATCAGCTTTATTGCTCTCTCTTTGAGACTGAGGCAGACTTAAATATTTGAACCAAATTACCAAAAGTGCACAGATATGCAAAGAAAAGAATAATGGCCCTTATGGACGTTTTTTTTTATGGTTTTGTTTCCATTTCTTTGTTTAGTGTTTGAGCTGCTTTCAGTTAATAGAGAATAGTGGTTCTCAACTGCGGGGTCCAAACCCAAATGGGGGTCACAGAGACAATTCAGGATTTATGTGTTTTTTGTTGTTTTTCCCCCAATTCATGTTAATTTTTTTATTTTCTTATGTATCAGGGGTTTAAATCACAAGCTTGACCTTGAAACAGCATTATAGTGATTCATCAAGAAGATATTTTACATGGACATTAGAATAGGTGATATTAGGGGCAACTTACACTAAAACAAATAAGAAATAAGTCAATCGTAATTCTTTAATACTCCAGATAAAATAAAACGTTCATGTTGATGTATTATAATAAAATTTAAACAAAGAAAAAGATCTCAGTAAATCAGCGAGCATATATTAAAGCTTGAAAATAAGAGCAGCTCAATCTTTTTTCCTACTTATGTTTTCATATGTTTATGTTTTTATTTGAAATGACTGATTAAATTATCCACCTCATGCCTGTAGTTCTTTAGACCTTAATTATGATTGCATTCATTTGTGTGCACATACAGTACAGTTGTAAAATGTCTCAAGTCAAACCACTTCAAGCTGCCTTCTTAAGTTTTCATGGATGCAATCAGGACTAAAGAATCAAATCAAGCGTTCCACTCTTTGGCGGCACTTTACTTAGAGCTTTTCTTGATAGCACATTTTCTCTCCAGCTTTGTTGAAAACCTGCAGGAGAAAAAAAAATGGTAAAAAAGCAAGGACAGGAACTTCTTCAGCACCCACGTTTCTGCAGAGCATATCTGCTGCACATTTGTCTAATCATCCCAGGCTTAACCCTCCCGCTGGCCTGCTGTCTGCTCTGTGTGTGTGTGTGTGTGTGTGTGTGCCTGCTAACACCAGGGCTTAGCAGTGTTTTGACTTTGTGAACAGGCACCTGGTCGGACAGCACACAGGGGTCCTCCATCAGCTGGTAAGCCCTCCCACCCCCAGGGAGGCTTCTGGGGGAGTGTGATCGATGATGGACACAGCAGCCCTGCCTTGTGTGTTTGTGTGTGTGTGTGTGTGTGTGTGTGTGTGTGTGTGTGTGTGTGTGTGTGTGTGTGTGTGTGTGTGTGTGTGTGTGTGTGTGTGTGTGTGTGTGTGTGTGTGTGGCTGCTATTACAAAGAGTGGGGGAGAGGCAGCTATGAAGGTGGGGGCTTATAAAAGAGATAGTCCTGGGGGGTGGTGGTGGGGATTGTATGGTGTTTAAACAGCCTGGATTTGATTGACAGGGCTGATAGTGAGTGGAGAGAGTGGGGTGCATGGCGAGGGATACTTGGAGTAGGAGGGGTTTGTGAGCAAGTGCTTGAGAAAAAGGGGGGTTGTGTTGTTGAATGCAGGTTAGACAGAGAGAGAGAGAGTGTGTGTGTGTGTGTGTGTGTGTGTGTGTGTGTGTGTAGAGAGGGTGGGGGGCAGGAGGAAAGAGGAAAGTGAGCTTTTAATTACCAGGGCAGAAGCAGATGTAGCAGAATGGTGCCCCCACCTTCAAACACACTGAAACACACAAACAGCGGTTGTTCCATGGCAGCTGGAAGTCATCTTCTTCAGTGTGTGCGCGCGTGTTTGTTAGGATAGGAGCCTTGTTTCAATGTAAAGATGTCCAGCTTCCTTTGGCACTTTAACTATTAGCAATATTTTGATACATCTAAGGAAACTATCCCACATTCAGCATGTGTTTGACAAAGTGTCTTTCAGTTCAGCTAACATCAACTCATGTGAAGCTGTAACAGTCATGACTTCGATCCAGTCCTTACAGTTAGGTGTGCTTGTATTTTTCCAGTTCCTCAGTATAATCCTGGCTGCTTTAGGAAAGCTTGCAAAGGCTAACCCAAATTGTGGCGTTGTGAGTCCAGCTGGTAGAAAGGATTTGCAAGACTTTTCTTTGCACTAAGTCCCACCTCCCCATATGATTCTTTTTTTTTTTAAAGAGTGCATGTGTCCGTTTAAACAGGACATTCATTTTAAATGGATGAAACCAATATTACAAGTTTAATTCACAAACACACAAAAATAAAGTACATATTTTGAGATGTAGTTTTTTTTAAAACAAATATAGTATTGAGTTTACGTTGCTTAAAAAATATCTTGTCAGCATATTGAGAATAAAACAAGTAACTTCTCTCATCAGTATCAGGCTTCATTCATTTGAAACTGAAGAAATAGATTTAGAAAAAGACCTTATGTGTGCTTTCATAAAACAAACGTTAGTTTTGTTTGAGAGTTAGTGGGCAGGAGTTTACCTTTAAGTTTTGGATTGACACGCTGCTCCTCTAAATACCCGTCTATAAAATGGATTTGCAATGTTTTTTTTTCCAATTTGAAAAGAAAATGCGGATGCTCCTTTTACTTTATCCATAGTGTTTCTTTATTTTGGTGTTTTGAAATACAATGTCAAAATTTGTCCTCCCATTCTTTTCTATTTGTACAAAAATGATCCAACGAATGTGTGCACAGATGAAAACACGGTGCCCCAAGTATAAAATGACTTCTCATCAAGAAAACGGTGCAAAACTTAAAAAAGAAACACAATGTCCCTGAACATATAAAAATAAATTAATACTTTGTGTCCAGTCACTGTCAACCTTTTTTTCCATCTGGTCCTAAAGATTCACACGCACACAAACTGAGGCTTCATTGGCTTTCCTTCACAATTACTTATGTACAGCAACGGCCAATGAGAAAGGTCTATGTACACTTAACGAGGTAAAAACAGCCACTGAACACCCCATTTGTCCCCCTACAAATAGCTATATACAGCTAACTCATGTAGCTTCTAAACACAACACAGATCATTAAAAGGGTTTACAGCAAGATTCGACTGTATGAGGAGAAAAAAAAACAAACAAGACAAACAAAACTTTACACAGTAGTACAAAATGATGTTAAATTGCAACCCCAGCAGGCTTTTAAAATAGAACATCTTACGCCTGTTACACAAACTCCCAATAAATAAAAAGCACAATACAAAGTTGGCTTTGTTATCAGAGAACGCAGCAGAAGTACTTTTCCTGTTTTTTCTTTTTTTTTTAAGAAACATTAAAGAGTCTTTTTGTGATCTGTTGCAGCAGCAAAGCAGCAACGCAGCTTAAATACATCAGTAGAGTTGTGAAGAGCTGGGCTGAGTGACAGGGACTCAGGTAAAGGGAATACAAACCCCAACATGCCCCTTCTTGGCCTCAGGCACTTGGGTTTTTGACCCTGATTGGCCAGTCCTGACGTTCTTTTTTTTATGTGTTTGTGGTTTTTTTAATGGCTGCTGCTGTCGGCCTTGTAGGTCCTGATAGGCTGGTCCCGCTCGAGAGGTAGGTGCAGCGGGGGGCTCAATCAGGAAGATGAAATGTGACAACTTCCATCAGTTGATAACCAACTGCATAATATCTCTTTGAGAGCATGTGCTGTGTGGATAAATACATCCATCGAAACATTCAACTCGCGGGTTTCCTTCTTCCTTTTTTTTTTAAATATCTTTTTAACACTTCACTTCCCTGAGTGAGCCCCCTGTTTCTGGCCCAGAGAAGAGACAGTCAAAAAGCAAGGCTTCTGTGGTGACCGTGTTCAAGTCTTGGCTCGCTGACATTAAAAGGATCGACACAAGCGAAGTGAAAGAGAGGCGAGAACGTGTGGGATATTTTCACAAGCCTCTCAACCAACATGTCCTCAAGGGACCGCTGTGAGACAGATGTCAAACTTACATCTGCTTCTGTGGTTGGGTATTGTAGTTTTCTTTTTTTTTTAATTTATATTTCAGCTATTTTCCTTATAAGGTCTGTAGTTCTGCGTTTGCTAGCTTGTGTGCTGATAGCTGAGGCCCCTGAGAGAGAGAGAGAGAGTAATACAGCAGAGAGCAGACAGAGGGATGCGAGTGTGGAAGATGGGGACGCAGTAAGAGACACGTTAAAGCGTGGAGACGATGAAAACTTCACAGAAAGAAGAGGAGACGGTGGAAAGGTAAAGAAAAAAACTGAATGATGATTAGAGACGACTATATTTAAAGTAATTAGAGTGTTAAGACAAGGACAGCCACACCATGTGCTTATTTACCAACACTAACACTAAGATGCTACCAGTGACATCAAATGAAAGTCAATTATGTCAACAGTGAAAAATCTGAACCTGAAGTAGCACTAAAGCTAAAAAAACAAAAAAAACTGGATGGAAATAAAGAATAAAAAACAATAACACACAATGCTGTGTTAAGACTGTAACCTGAAAAAAAAGTAATAATAATGCATCACTCGCTGAAAAATGTGATGATGAATGAGCACAGACGACTGAACAGAAATAACAGATTTCTCTGCTGTTGGTGTTTTCTGCTGTTTCTGAACTAAAAAGTCAACGCACAGTCTGATATCCCCGAAACTCTGCATATTTATTTATATATATATATATAAAAAAAACAATAACCAAAAGAGCATCTGCCATCATGTCTTCTCCTGCCCTGCGACGCCCACGGCCTTCTCAGCGAGCCGCTGCTTCTGTGCCCCCGGGGCGTGCGTGTCGGCGTGTGTGTGTTGCAGAGCCAGGAAGGGGTTGGCGGTGATGGCGCTTTGGCCCTGGCTCTGGGCATTGGGCAGCAGGTTGTTAATGGGCAGCTGAGCGGAGGACAGCGGGATGGAGGGAATCTGGGCAGAGGAGGACAGGGACTGCAGCTGTTGGAGGTCCTGCTGCTGTTGCATCAGCTGGTAGAGCAGCACCTGCTGCTGCTCCTGGAGGAGAGGGGGGGAGGGAGGGGAGCACGACAGAGGGGAGAGAGAAGGAAGTGCGGGAGAAAAAGGTTAGGATAAATTGATAATTGCAGACAATAAAGCAAGGAAAATGAGTTGCATAAGAGGGACTACAGGAGGGAACAGAGACGAAAGAAGCAGAAAAATTGGCTCCATATTCTTACTGATTTCAGGCATTTTCTGAAATGATAGCTCCATGTTTTTGTCTTTGTTCAGCTGTGTGTGATAGTAGCTTTGAGCCTCTGTGTGTGTGTGTGTGTGTGTGTGTGTGTGTGTGTGTGTGTGTGTGTGTGTGTGTGTGTGTGTGTGTGTGTGTGTGTGTGTGCGTGTGTGTCATACCGCTGAAGGCTGTGAGGCGAGCAGCTGCTGGAGCTGATGATGTTGCAGAAAAAGTCTCTGCTGCTCTGACAGCAGACCGAGCCTAACGGGACAAAACATGACAAACAGTCAGAAAACAAAACAAAAAAACACACTCTGTCCTTGTGTTCTCCGATAACAGCTTAGACAGCTAAAGAAGGATCTCCGATCTGCAGCTCAATATAACTAACCCAATGATACTTTGGGCATCCAGAACCTATTATTTTCACTAAAAATAAAAACTAAGCTGTGACAAAATAAAGAGCCAATCTTGAACCTGACTTACTGAAAATAACAGTAACAATGACAACAACAAATGTTCCCATTCTTTTTTTTTTTTTTTTTTAAAGGTTTATTTTTGGCCTTTTTGCCTTTATTGATAGGACAGTGGATAGAGTCAGAAACAGGGAGAGAGTGGGGAGAGACATGCGGGAAAGTGGCCACAGGCCGGACGCGAACCCGGGCTGCCCGCGCGAGGAGCAAAGCCTCGCAACATGGTGCGCGCGCTGCCGCTGCGCTATCGGCGCCACCCTAAATGTTCCCATTCTTTAATAACTTTGACATAATTTCGCCCTCTCGGATGACAATGTCATCTGTTCTGGAAAAACGATGATAATAAACTTCAATACTTTCTCAGGAAATGTTGCATTCTCTCTCTTTTTCCACGAGTTTTCCCAAGACTGGGAAGTGTTTATGAGGACAAGCTTTTTACCCCCTTATTTTAAAGTTAAAGTAGCTACATTTCATGGACATAATATGAAATTAAAAAAGCTTGATTGCAATATATTACATTACAATTTTCAGCATATTGCAAAAATTCATCATTCGGCATTACATCGTATCATTCAAGCATCGATGATGGCATCGTATCATGGGGCCTCTGGTGATTCCCAGCCCGACATTTAACATTTAACCCCCCTCAAAATAAGCAGTTCCACGCTGCTTCATGCAATCTGTCTCGACTGCAAGGACACTACTGAATCAGAGCCAAAGGTTTGTGTGAAGCTTTTACTCCCGTCTCACCTGCTCTTGCTCGATGTTGAGCTGTTGTTAGAATCCGACACGATAGCAGAGGAAAGAGACAGGAGAAGAGGCAATAAAGTACATATTTAAACACCGTAAGAAGTGTTCTTTGATGTAGGAATTGCTCAGCTATGTACATTAATACAGTACTTTCAGATGTGGCAAAGCAACAGGGGGTTAAACCTTCCAAACTGTCACCAGTGTAAGGTTACTGGAACCTGTTTGGAGGTCTTTAATCAACTGGTAGAAATAAAGTAATGTAAACGTGTATGTAATTGCTTAGATCAGCGTTTAACCTTTTTGAAAATAACTGTTTTTGCTTTTGTATGTTGGCTGATTAAGCCAAAGTTTATTTTACTTGTCATGATGGAAGCAGCAGTCCGACATACCTGTTACTAACAGGTAACGTGACACCTGTCGCTGTAGTGTGTGTATGAGGGCTCGCTGTGCCTCCTGGCGCCTGGATCACGCCGTTCAATGCCCCGACGATTCCCATCCCCAGCGTACTCCCTGCACCCAGAGCACCCATAAGGCCCGCTACCCCACCAATCCCAGCCGGGGTCGTTCCCATAGCAGGGACGCCGTTCAGCTGCGGCTGGGGCGGGCTCTGCGAGACGGAGGGAGGGGTGGAGAGAGAGGAGGTGGAGCCACTGCTGCTGTGGCCGCCGCATGATGTGCTGTCCTGTTAGAGAGAGAGTGACTTCATTAATCCACTCAGGAGCTCGTTCTGATGTTCGACATTTCTGAACTTCAACACCAACACAAGGTAGGCATTTTAAAAGAATATATACTTTAGATATTACTTAATAATGATGTCAGAGCAAAGTCGTCCATTTAAGTGCTGAGAATCAGGTGATACAGGATTCAGGTTTGTTCTCACCTGAGCTGCAGCAGGTACAGATGAGTCAGTGGCTCCTTTCACATCTGCAACACAGAATAATCACATACAGATGTTCTGTGTTATTTTTGCTTTTATTGATTCATTTCTCTCGTCTATTTTCTCTTTTAAACTACTGGTAGTTCTTTCATGTTGAAAATGTGAAGAAAAAAAAAAGCTCAAAATGTCTTGATTTATTTTGGAATATAAAATTTGAATTTGAATTGAAGTTTTTATATTCGAGCAGTTGGAACCAGAATATAAGAGCCGTTTAGATTCAGTAGTTAATTGACTAGATGAAGCAGTTTTCAAAACTATCAGATGGTAGACTCAAAGACCTGACTTTGTGATTGATTATTGGACTCAATGTTCCAGCTCTTCTATCTGTAATTACTTATAAATAGTGAATGTCTGTGTGTCGTACACTGGATTTAAGTAAATATCTTTGTTCATTATCACCTTGCTTTCTTTTAGCACATCTAACATCTGCTACCTTTATGCAACCAAAAAAAGAAACAATGTCTATTCCAATTACATTTCTATTTACAGTATTAACTGTACACATCATTTATTTCCCAGAGAGAGTGTGTGTGTGTGTGTGTGTGTGTGTGTGTGTGTGTGTGTGTGTGTGTGTGTGTGTGTGTGTGTGTGTGTGTGTGTGTGTGTGTGCGCGTGCGTGTACCTGAAGAGGCTGTGGATGGAGTGAAAGGCACTGAAAGCTGAGCACTCAGGAGCTGCAGTCTCTCCTTCTTCATGGTCAGAGTTTTGATCTGCTCCTCCAGCTTCCTGTTCTCCTCCTGCAGCTGGTGGAGCGACTTTAACATGCCAACCACTGAAAGACACGGAGAGGAAGCAAACAGAGTCAGAGTCGTCTCGTCTCTACAGAGAACTGATGCTCCGACTTTAACAGAGGTCACTTCTTCCTTCAGGCAGAGCCGGGACGTTCACTGACTGACAGATATACAGCACGGGGAGGTCAAGATCAGCTCCAGAACAGTGACCCTGATGTCTATGCAGACTCAGCGCAGAGCTCGAGCACAGCTCAGAAAGGAAGTGGAGCATGATTTGTTGACACTGAAACTTAATCCTTTACTTATCCTGAATGAAGAATGATCTTCCCAACGACTGGGACGCCTTCCACTTTATCATTTTGACTCGAGAGATCCCGGAGGGTGTTGTCAGATAAGCAGGTAACCAGCAGAGATCAACAGATGTTACCGTCTCAGATAAAGTGAGCAAGTGACTGAAGAAGTGAGTGGGAGCGTGTTTGGAAAGAATGTGCAAAAACAGGTAAAGGATGAAGTCATGATGAGGTGTCGAGGGCCTATGGCTGGATACAGTCACATGAAGATGACACGAAGATGTCCAAGCATGGAAAACTGGCACCAAATGTTCAGTCCTGTCAGATTTATTATGGAATCGTTTTGATGCTTAAACAACTTTCTGTAGTTTCTTACTTTATCTTTAGGTAAAAATAATACAAAACTGCTTTTGTTTGGTACTCTTACAGAAAGTCAGGTGTTGTGTTGTTGACACATTGTCACGCAGCTTAAGGTGTGTGTGTGTGTGTGTGTGTGTGTGTGTGTGTGTGTGTGTGTGTGTGTGTGTGTGTGTGTGTGTGTGTGTGTGTGTGTGTGTGTGTGTGTGTGTGTGTGTGTGTGTCCTCTCACCATCTCCTTGCGCTCCCTGCTGCAGCAGAAAGTTCTGCCCTTCGTTCCACTGCCTCTCCAGGAGCTGCTGTATGCTGGTGGCCACCGGGGGCAGCGCCTCTCCTCCGCCTCCCGCGGCCCCTAGCAACCCCGGCCCCGGCAACGACCCCGAGGAGTCATAGCGGATCTGCAGGCCGCCAATGGGAGAGCTGAATGACAGGAGAGCAAAAGAGAGAGCGTGGATAGAAAGGGAGAGATAGAGAGGTCAATGGGGGAGATTAACGACCCAACATAAACGTCAGACAAACATAGACGCTGCTGGCTATAAAACTACATCAATTTGTTGTTACAGTGGCCTCTAATGAAAAGGGGCCAGGCTTTCGGTGTGTGTGAGAGAGAGTGAGCGAGAAGGAGGCAGAGAGGGAGAGAGAGGACGAGCAATAGAGAGAGACAGAAAGAGGGAAGTGGACTGTCTTGATGCGATAAATCTTGATGTGTGTAGAGACAATCTGCTGAGTGTGAAAGAGGGGAAATAAGGGACAGCAGGAGGGGTAGAAGGGACGGAAAGAGAGGTGTGTGTAATGTGGAAGGAAAATTGAAATATGTGAAATAATGGCAAAGATTTTCCTGCTCTTAAATCCCGCTACAAACATCACACGCGCAAGAGCAAATAATCAAACTTTATCTGATAAATGTGTGAACTAAATTTACACACAGATATCCAATAACATAAAAAAGATAAAAGTGAAAGTCAATCAAAATAATTTAAAATCAAACGCTGCTCTTTCCCACACCAACGATGTCCCCGTAAAGTCAAACATGAAATAATACATACGCAGTGTAATGATGGATACATCATTAAAACGTCAACAAACCTCCTCAAGTGATGTTATCCATCCCAACAAGAAACAGAATTAAAGAAAAATATGGGTTTGTCTCATCAATGTTCCCATCCGGAAAGATCCATGAAAATATTCCCAAATGATAAAGATGCAGGAAATCAGACGCTCCTTCCATGTGTGATTTAACCGAGAGAGAGGGAAAAAAAATAATCTAACTGGAATTGAAGCATGGTTACCACCTTCAAAAAACACAAGTTATCGTTGGCTGAGAGAGCGAGAATTGCCTGTAGGGGTGAGAGCGAAAGTGTGTGTGTGAGGAGTGAGAGGAAAAGAGAGGAGACGAGGGGCCAGCGGAGGGAAAAGCAAGGGGGGGGGGGGGGGGGGGGGGGGGGTGAGGAATGTAAATGGGAAGGGATTGGTGAGGAGGGGGCATGTGTGTGTGTGTGTGTGTGTGTGTGTGTGTGTGTGTGTGTGTGTGTATACTCACCGCGGGGTGGTCTTTGGAGAAGCTCTTATGGAGAAGCCTTGAGCTCCCACGCCGCTGCTGCCGTCACCCACCTCCTGATCTGCACACACACAGAAAAAAATCCTTTGTAAATCTCAAGGCCAAATCTGCATGGACCCAACGTCAGGCCGAAACACTTCAAACATGAAAACCCCACACTCACATTTTTATAAAAAATAACCAATTAAACGCAAACTTTGCACCAACGCAAACCTTCAGAGAAGACAACCAGCCGGCTTCTTGATGAGGGAGTCAGGATCATGAGTTCTACTTTAAAGAAAGTTCTATTAGAAGCTTTCTATTCGACTTGTCAGAATCAAAAGCAGGATTGATAATTGTACATATTCTGCTCACGGTAATAGACAAACTAAATATTACTGATTTGACATCCAGTGATGGCGTCGGTTCAGTCCGTGCACTGTCCCTCTGTGAGAGTGTAAATGTCTTCTCTGTTCTGATTGGCTGTGCCGACGTTGAAGCACAGATAGTATCTTAAAGTCGGATCATGTCAGCTTATTATTGTGTTCGAAAAACATTTAATACACTTCAGGACTGTCGTTTACACAGCGCTGCAGCTCCACCATCAAACATATCTGTTTAATATCACTGATCAACAGCTCTCTGAGAGGGAGTGAGACATTGTTTTTTTATATGGTCTGTGATTTGTTTATTTTTTACAACAGAATGAATATATAAAAATATAAAAAATTAATAATAAATAAATTTAAAAAATTTAATTGAATAAAATAGTTTCTTTAGAAATAAAATGACTACACACATTGACACCCTGAGGTTATAAAACACTTGATGCCACTGTTCATGCAGGAGCCTTCATTCAAACAGCGTCCGTCCGTCTCTCTCTGTACTTTCTGTGAGTTTTTAGCGTCCTCCCCTCTGGGCCCCTGGCCAGACGCTTCTTTTCATTTTCTTCAGTAAGAGTAATGAATCACACATGCAAACGCACACTTTACCATTTACACACTCTCACAAACTCCCCTCTACTTAAGACAGTCAATCCCAGCTTTTACCCCCGCCGGGTCACCACTCCAGTCCGTCGCTCGCCTCCTTTTTTTCTCTTGTAACCCTTTCCCTCCTGGCTCCTCCCTCCAGACCCTCCAAAGCAAAGACAAACGGCTGCCAAAGTCAACAGGCTGCATGCATACAAACACGCGCACACCTTGCACATTTGTGCTCACGTGACCCTTACTAGTTGACAAATACAATGTCATGCCTGTTTAGCAACACACACACACACACACACACACGAGGGCATATCACGAAGAAATGTTCGAGCAGGGAAATACCATTCTATCAGCATTAAGTAAAGATTCAATGATAGGAGATGAATCAATAGAACAAAAATAAATGAACTACTATTTTTATATTAAAAACACATTATCTAGTTTTAAACAAAATCTCTCATCATTGCTTGAACACTATGGGTTTTCACTTCTTGTTTTGTAATAATTTTAAAATGGATCTTTCACTTTTTGTCCAACATTTAAAATTTCAAACATTTTACCGTTTATTCAACATGTCATACACGTTGATTTAGAAAAGGGTTATGATGCTGACAGTATTTAAGAGTTATTTAAATAAATATCAGCCGTGCTTTATGGATATATTTTTAGAAGAAACGCGTCACAAACACAGAACAGAGGGGCCCATTAGATATCATCAATCGAAGAATCAAATAATATAACCACACACACACACACACACACACACACACACACACACACACACACACACACACACACACACACACACACACACACACACACACACACACACACACACACACACACACACACACACACACACACACACACACACACACACACACACACACACACACACACACACACACACACACACACACACACACACACACACACACACACACACACACGGCCTGATTAGTGAGTTGACCTGCAGGTCGGGGTGGATCTGGCTCTGATGACTGCTGACCGGCAGCAGGAAGGACCCACCTTCCTCCTCCTCTCCCTCCTCCTCCGTTCCACCAGATGTCTTGTATCAGGAAGTGCTTACTCTGATTACTAAAGACATGTCTTACTCCATCAGCTGCTCTCCCTCTTACGCCGGACACGTCTATGTTTAACATGTGACTCCTACATGCGGGGTCCTAATGTGCCGTTTGTTTGTTTGTTTGTTTGTGCATCTGTGGGGCGACGATAGCAGCTTGTAACTGGAGCCGAGTAGGAGGGGCTTGACAATATCACGAATGCTGACCTATGACCTCTCTGTGGGACCAAAGGGGGCGTGACCTGTCCATTATCTCCTGCTCTCTCTCTCTCTCCCTTTAACACACACACACACACACACACACACACACACACACACACATTAGGTTTGCTGTCATACCTGCTGGCGAGGCCTCGGACTGGGCGATGAGAGCTGCCATGGCAGAGTTTGGGTTGAGCCGGTTTCCAAACATGTGGGAGGGGGCGAGGTTGAAGACTGGCAGCCCGCTCACCTGAAGAAGAGAAGAAGAAAAAGTGTTAATGTGAATGAAAGCTTCGTCCTATTCTCTCTCTAGATTTAATTGTCAGAGAACATGTTTGCTTTAACTGGTTCACAGGTATTTCTAGAAACATTGAAGCAGCAAAACCTGAAATGATTCTTGAAGTGAAAACCACTTCTGTTTTCTCCTGTGCATGTATGAGAGCAAACAAACATGATAATGTCATAATCACATTGATCTGAACCTTTTAATTAGCTGGATGAATTATCTCAAAAATGTATCCTCATTTTAAATTTTAAAGTCAGTTTGTTCGTTTGCCCAAAAATAATCAGTCAACAAAATAATTGTGGAAAAATTTAAAAGACAATTTTCCAAACCAACATTAAAAAAAAAGAAGCATTTTATGAATTTACAATAAAACAAAGTAAATACAGATGTTTATTTGTACATCTGTCTGCATATTAATTAATTTATACATAATATATTATATTATTAAATGTTCTATGCTCTATGTTAATGTGAACTTTGTTTTTTTTTTATAAAAAAAGGTGGGACTGTTTTGTGCTGATTTGCGCTCCGCTTGTATCAGATAAACACAAAGTGATGTTGAGGAGAACTTTTATTTAAGTCAGAACTTTTTCTTGGTGAACTTGTTTTAAAATTGTGTTTCATTTTTTTTTTTTTTTACACTAATGGAAGTCAGAATCTTATTACACAGTGTAAAGCAGAGAATCAATCGGGTACGAGACTTTAAATAATCAGGTCTGCTTTTCCACAGCGCATCAGATTTCTAGTCAGCGGAGAGGAATACAACCTGTACGGACTTTATATCACAAAAAATGAGAATGTATTATGGATCCTGAGCTTATTATTGTGTTACATTACAGGCGAACACATGAGGCTCAAGCTGCCTCGCTGCCCGACAGTACACTGACATGCTGACAAAGTGTTTCTGATGCATAGAGTTTAATCCAATTAAAGCATTTCCCTAATAAGGACCACAGAGTGGAGGGTGGGGTCAGAGGGAGGAGAGCGAGGGTGGGGCCTCGGATCAGGTCAAAGAACAAAATGGCCGACTGTTTAGGTAGCTAAAAAGTATATATCTTTTAAAGGCAATGTGGAAAGCATGTGAGATCCACACAGCGTATTTAAGTCACGGGAAACAGCTCTGCTCCAAATGTGGAGGAGAGCTCAAGTTTCAGGAGCGCCGTCTCTTCTGGTTTAAAAGTCGATCTAAAACTACAACAAGTTAAGAAAAAATGTCTTTGCATATAAGCAAAACAGTTCTTAAAATAATAAACAAGAACACCAATCAGTCCAACTCGTCCAACTCGTCCTGAATGTTCAAACAAAATGTTTGAACATTCAAATGTTGCAGCCTTGTGAAGTCACTTTGATCATATTTCTAATGTTTAGTGCTGGAAATAAAACGAGTGTCACAAGCTCAAAACACAAAATCAATCCAGAGGTTTGTATCAAATAATTCAATCTAGAAAACATTCTGGAAATGCCCGCCCCTGTTAAATGTTCAGTTTGTGCCATCTGTCTGCTCTCTCTCTCTCTGTGAAATGACTTCAGATCTTTTTCTAGACCCCCCGCCCTCCCTGTTTCTTCCTCCTCCTCCTTCACTCACTGCCACAATCCAGCCTCCTTCTCCCATCAACATTCTTTTTCATTTTCATTCATTTTTCATTCAAAGTCTCTCTCGTGCTCCCTTTGCTCTATCCCGGGCTGATAGCCAATAACAGTAGGCCGGGAGTCTCTTAGCGGAATGGAAATAGTAAATGGTCTCTGTCACAAACACACACACACACACGCACACACACACACACACTGAGGGAAGCCTGTTATTGGCGTCCTTTCTTGAGTTGCATAATTTCTGACTGAGTGTGTGTGTGTGTGTATGTGTGTGTGTGTGTGTGTGTGTGTGTGTGTGTGTGTGTGTGTGTGTGTGTGTGTGTGTGTGTGTGTGTGTGTATTCAAAATGCTCTAAGCCCTGATTCACACTTTACAAACCAACACACATGGTTTTAACAATCTGGAGCAGCAGGAAAAAAAAACAAAAAACAAACCCTTCCTTCTCTATTAAAGTCTTCCTCACGCTGACTTTCTGCTGCCCTCTTTCTGTCCCTTTTCTCCTACTCGCGCACACACACACACACACACACACACACACACACACACACACACACACACACACACACACACACACACACACACACACACACACACACACACACACACACACACACACACACACACACACACACACACACACACACACACACACACACACACACACACACACACACACACACACACACACACACACACAGCGACAGCTTAAACTCATCTATACATGCCACAAACAAGCGTGATATCCCATGCTTCCCTGGGCCTCCCTTCTTCTATAATATGCGCCAAACAGAGAAGAGCGGGCAAGATGAAGGCCAGGCCAGCAAATTCACCCCCTCCACACACACACACACACACACACATAGGCCTAACCCCCCCCCCCCTCTCTTCTATCCCTCCATGCCTACTGTGGTGCTTGTCAGATGTCATTACATCACAGGACAACGGAGGAAGAAAAAGAGAAATGGATGGGGACAGAGAGGAGGAAGGTCGAGGGTGAGAGAAAGTGTGTGTGAGAAAAAGAGAGAGAGGTGGTAAGTGGACACAGGAGGACAATAAATGGAGCTGGGTGGACAGAGACAGAGCGTGGTCTTTGGAGCAGTTTTAAAAGAATGGACACTGGGGTCAGTGATTGAAGATGAGTTTTTTTTTCTTCTTCTTTTCGTGAAATGAGGCGCAGAGATTAGAGGACGAGTTGGACTGATTGAATTCGAGTCAAAGTCTTCTTGACTATTGAATATCAGAGAATGTAAACCAACATGATTCACCAACAACTGTGAAATATTAAATTAAGTACTATTACTAACCTCCATCGTTGATTTGGATCTGGATAAACCAGCTGAACTGCTGCTATGGTTAATTAGTAAAGAGTATTCGCTTCAAAATCAAACAAGTTCAAATTAAGTAATGTCTGTAAAAACAACAGACGTGTTCCTCTAATACATGCAGCCAGGTTACAGACCTGTACCTAACAAAGAGAGAAAGCAATGACTGTTCTCTCCATCAAATGTTGCATTGGATTTTTTTTTATAATTATATTGAACACTAAAATAACCAAAGAGACAAAAGGCAATTTGATGTGGCATGAGAATCTGCTCTTGTTTAATTAGAAACATCTAAATTAAATGATCATGATGTTAATTGTTGTTTCTAATAAAGCAGGAAACCTCAGGCGGCGTTCACACCACAGCAGAAAGTCTCCTGAATCCGATGTTTTTCTGCTCTGAGGTGACCCCGACTTTTTTTTTTTTTTTTTTTTTTAAGACTGTGTGAACAGCACAAGTCTCGTGAAATCTGATCTTGTCCAATCAGATTTGAGACACTTAAATCGTGGATTCCCGCAGGAGTCGGGTGCAGGCCACGTTTTAGAAGCAATGTGAACAGCTAAACAAAAAACACAAAAAAAACTGAACTGAGCAGTGTGAACGCAGCCCTGGAGCAACTCGCCGTGTAAACAGAATCAACACAAGGTCAGGACACACACATTTCACACATAATTAACATGCAGGGGATTAATAATAGTGCTGAGAGATTTGGTGCGGAAGACGCTTAATTAATGTGCTTTGGTTTATTTGTGTTCCCACAGGTTATCAGCACTTAAGCTCAAAGACGCCAGAGATGTGTGTGGATTGACAGATGAAGACTGTGTGTGTGTGTGTGTGTGTGTGTGTGTGTGTGTGTGTGTGTGTGTGTGTGTGTGTGTGTGTGTGTGTGTGTGTGTGTGTGTGTGTGTGTGTGTGTGTGTGTGTGTGTGTTTTGTCTCACATGTGTGGAGGCTGTGCTGGTTAGCGGCGCGGTTGCAGTGAACGGAGAGGGAGGGGCCAGCGAAGGTGTGGGCTGCTGTTGCTGTGACAACTCAGAGTTGGCTCCGCCCACAGCGACAGCTCCCGTCCCTGACGACGACAAGGCATCCGAACAAGAGAAAACACCTGTGGGAAAAAGAAAAGAAAAGAAAAAATCAGAGGAAACGATAAATATTTCATGTTTGTCAAAGAGACCGTGAATTAACCGTTTCTGACAGTTGATATTAAAGACACATGACTATAGCAGTGGAGGATTACAGGAGTAAATAATGAGGGAGTGACGGCTGAATGGTATGTTGTTGTGTTCTTGCTATTGTGCAGAGAAGGTTCACTGTTACAGCTTTATATGACACAATACACCTGTAGCCACATTCCACATTTTCCTCAGTGGGTTTGTCGTTTCTTCGATGAAAGTCAAATAATGCTAAAAGTTTGAAATTTCAAAAAATGTTTGGCCTAACACACTGCGTGCATTATTGATCAGTCAATACATGGAATGCATTCTTAAGATCACAGGACGGCCTGAGCGTATCGTCCAGTCATTCTAGGAAAAAAAGTTGTGGAAGTGGAAAAGATCAAATCTTTCAGATGTTTAATTTTTGGAGTAGAGGAGGGAAATCTATGCGCTTTCTATTTTTGCTCTTCAAGCACATTTCATTAAAACACACCTACCTACTCATAACAGTGAATATTTTGAAGTAAAAAAATACATCGGTTGAAAATATCCCACTCAAATATATTGCTCCATTTTCACACACCCACACGCATGCTCCATTCACTTATCTCTTAGCTCTCTCGCTCCCTCCCTCCCCTCACCCTTGTGCTCGCCCACTAACCACGGATAAGCCCTGCCCCTGCCCCCCTTTGACCCCAGCAGAGGAGGAGGAGGGGTGGAGGGCCCCTCAGCCCCACAAAAGCCTGAATGGCTCAGGGCAGCAACACATTCACAGGGGGAACAAGAGATCTTTGTGCCAGGAGGGGAGGGGTGGAGGGAGAGAGAGGGAGAGCATGAGAGAGACACATTGGAACACTACATGGCCCTACATACTATTTATAACGCTTTGTAACACGCACCAGAAAAATTGATACCCAAAGCAGGGCTGCAGTGACTCAGGGGGCACGAGTTGCTGCGAGATTTTTAGCAGCTGGATTAGAGGCCAAACCAAAGAGAGTTTAGCTGGAAAGGAGTCGCACACAAAGGGACGGTGCACAAACAGCAACAGAAGAAACAACAATGAGGTTCATTTTATTCAAGGGTTCATTTCTTAAATACCAACAGGGAGCTTATTTAAATGGCTTGAAAAATTAAATAAATATAATTCATTTTTTTTATTTATTAAAAAATAAATTCATCCATTTTCATCGACCTTTCTGAATTTCATTTGCCCTGCAGCTATTTTTTAAAGCGTGTATTAAAAAAAACAAAGATGGAGTTAAAATGAGGACACTTTACATAAACAGCTTCATTTTAAATTCCATTTCATAAATGTTTATTTCTGCCTCAGATTATTTTTTAAAACAAATGAAATCTCCAAATAAAACTATTTTCAGGTTTGTTGGCTGACATGCTCAACAAAAGAATCTGCTATTCCTCAAAGAAATGGGAAGAAAAAAAAAAAAAACCTGACGAACAGATGTCTGCACATAAATGATGTTTCTAACCGGTGTGGTGGGAAAAATGTCACAAATACAAAGCATTTTTTAAAGTTTGTTTTTTAAATAGTGTCTAGATAGCAAGAGAAGACAGAACACACACACACACACACACACACACACACACACACACACACACACACACACACACACACACACACACACACACACACACACACACACACACACACACACACACACACACACACACACACACACACACACACACACACACACACACACACACACACACACACACACACACACACACACACACACACACACACACACACACACACACACACACTTCGACCCTGTCCATGTGATCAATAACATTAGGCCCCTGAAGCACAACTGGCTCCACTGCTCGACCTTCCTGCTCCTTTTCCCTTCCTGCTCCGAACGTCTGCTCGGTAAGCCTCAAAAATATCCACCTTGATTAGTTCAAGCTGGAATTATCTCAAAGGAAATCCACGGTATCTTTTTAGAGAGGGTTAATGCAAAGTGCAAACAAAGAAGATGACATCATACATTAACTAATTCATCAGACTTTTGACTCCTGAATCCAAGAAGCTGAATAGTGGAGCACGATGCTTGTTTTCTGTTCCCCCTCTGCAGACGCCTTAATCATCTTTTTTTTTTCTTTTACAAACAGTGCATACCATCGCAGCGAACAAAAGACATCGATCATTTTGCCATCAAACACCAACAGAAATGTATTCAAACATAAAAGCTACGTGTGGAGGAAACCGCATTAGGAGACAGTCAATGTAGGATGAATGAATGATTGTATGTGTCTGAGCTTGTCCGTGTGTGTGTGTGTTTCTTTTTCCAAACTGCGTGAGAGTTTAACATGCTAATAAAGCAACAGCTCTACTCATTTTAAAAGACAAACAAATTCAATTGTCTCTGTCATTCTGAGTGGTTAGGTTTAATAAAAATAGTTTGAGCAGTTACCAGCGTCGTGTCACACCCAAAATATTCACTTTCCTCGAGCATTTCTTTTTGCACCGTGTGATGCACGCACACGCACACGCACACACACACACATTTTCTTTTTTACATGAAAGAGCTGTCAATATGACATTGTTTGCTACCAGTTTTGAGAATTTTTGTTTTGAGGTTTGCTGAAAGTGTGTGTGTATGTGTGTGTGTCTGTGTGTTTTTCTCTTTGTATATTTCTGTTTCCATTGGTAACATTTTAATTTGCAGAAGACAAAAAATGTAAAGCTAAATTAAAATAGAAAAAAAGTGAGATTGTGAATATTACTTTTAGATTTTTTAAAAATCAATAAATCCAAATAACCTTCTAAATAAATCTTTTATTCTGGGCAGATGAAAATATGTGTTTCCACCTCATAACTTCTAATATTGTCAAGCTGAATTATATATTTTATACATTTATAAATGAATATATTATCTATTTGTTGACTAACCAAGTAGCTTGATTTACATTCTTATGAAATGCCTTTCACTGAACATCTCTCTGCTTTTCACAACTTCACATCACATTTTATTTTCAGTGAGAGCAAGACGCTGATAATTATGACTTTGACGAGTAAAAAAAGAGTCAGGGTATTCAAAATAGATAATAAAATATTGGCAAATGAAAAGAGGAATAACTACAAAATCAGCATCACAGACTACTGAATATATCACGTCCAACAAACACATCTGTCCTGCCCCACACATGAAAAGCACTGCACTCGAGCAGCCTGCCCGTCCCATCAGTGACCCGACCCCCCCCAGTCAAACATTAACCTAACCAAAACCTAACCCCCTGCCTCCATCACCCCAACCTCACACACACACACACACACACACACACACACACACGCACACACACACATCTATCAGGCTAACTATCTATCTATCAGCACGGTGGAGTCAGGAGACAGGATGGGGGGGGGGGCATTACTGGCCTGCATTAACCTTTGGCTAAATATTTACAGTCGTAAGGCGAACACGAGATCACCAGACACACACATACATTTAACACACAGCCTTTCATATCCAACCATGTTTGGTTCTCTCTATCGGCTTTCACGGCTGCAGGAAAAAGCCCCAAAAGAAAAAAAGAAAAATCAAGATTGACGTGCAAACAAAAATGATGCTGAACCACGGCGGACCTCAGGTCTGAATTATCGCCTCATGTTGAAAAGCTATAAAACTATAATATATCCAGTAAAGCACAACGACTATCATATTTTTGGCGAGACACTATTTGGGTTTCATTTCTGTAATTTCACACGTCAGCCTTTATATACGGAGTAATATTACTATATAAAATCTGCTGCCATGAAATAACTGAATCTGCACCTGAAGGCCACTGCAAGCACACAAACAAATCATCTTCTGTTGTTTCATGTTATTCACATTGATTTCTAAACGCAGCTTAAATAAGTCAAACTCCACCAAGCATTTCACATTAGAGCAGAATGAGTCCGTTACACACTCACTCAGCAACCACATTCATCTCAAACTCTACAAACAACAGTCAACTATCAGTGATTGAATGGGTGCTCCCATTGCATCAACGTTCATGTGAGGTTGATTCTGACAATAACTCATTTTAAGGTTTAACAAAGAACACACATTATGAGTCATTCTTCACGGAGAGGTTTATAAATGTGCATTCGTACGTACACATCCAGCTTCAGAAAGCATCAACAGGTGAGACGAGGGAGCAACAGACTGCAGGTAAGAGAGAGAGCAGCGGAGCAGCAGGAGACAGAAACAAAAGGGTGGTAATTCTGTGAGAAAGGGGAGATGTGGGCTCTGTAGGGGCTGTGCGGAGCCATTTCCATCAGCAGAGGGGAACTCCAAAGCATAAAGACAGTTGCCAAGCAACTGATCACGATGGAGGGGAAAGAAGAAAAAAAACAAAAAAAAAAAAACATACAGACCGCTTCCACGTGTGAGCAAATAACACATGGACCCTGCACACACACACACACACACACACACACACACACACACCCTTAAACATGCGGTGAAGGCTAGGTCGCTTCAGGAGGTCGACGTGAGGAACAAAAAAAACACACAAAAAAAAAAACACTGCTGCAACAAAGCAACACGCAAGCCACTTCCCTTTTTCCATCACTACGGTGAGCACAGAGGGACACACCTGTTTGACTACCAAAGTCAGAAATAAAACCAGTTTCCTCGTTTGAGCTGCCAACAACATTTATGGTCATTTGCTCATCAGAGCAGAATTATGAGGGTTCATTTCTAATTCTTGTGACAGACAAACAGGGGCTCTGAGAGAGTGAGGACGTTGTTGTGTTTTGTGTGTTCATGTGCTGTGTCCTCCTCACCTGGACCGGCGGTTGTGGAGCCGCAGTTTTGTAGACTCCCATTCCTGAGGAGTGAAGGGGACTTCTGAATCCCACCGCTGACCCCCATGACCCCCAGCCCCCTCTCTACTCCTCCTCCTCCTGCTCCTCCTCCCACCACCCCGAGCCCTAATCCACTGCTGGAGACCAAGCCGGGCCGGCCTGAGAGCGTGGAGGAGGTAGAGGTGGCAGGGGAGGCAGTGGAGGAGGAGGAGGAGGTGTTGGCGGTGGAGGAGGAGGAGGCGGCGAGAGTCAGGGAGGGAGCCGGCTCCAAAGGCTTCACATCCGTAGCAAAGCAAGGTCCAAATCGGTTTCGCCAGTTGCCCTTCTTTTTCTTCTTCACCCCGTCCTCCCCTCCTCCTCCTCCTCCTCCGGCGGCGGCTCCTCCGATCCCCGGCCCTGAGCTGGAGGGCGGGGGCCGCTTGTAGCCAGTGGACCCACTGAGGCTTGTCGTCTCGCTCGTTGTGTGACTGTGGGAATTCTCATACAGCTTCCCGCCCACTGAAATGATAAGAAAGCACAACGGAATATTTAAGCACAGAGCCTGCAGTCTCTAGGTGTTTTGTTTTTGTTGGTTGGCCTGAAACCCATCAAAGGATCTACTTTAGGAGGAAATCAATTTCTTTTTGATTAGTGCTTTTATAAATAAGGATTCGAATTAAACAGCTCTAATCATGCTCACAGTCCAAAGACGTGATGTTTCCTATCATTGAAGTCTTTTTTTTACCAGAAGAAAATATTCACATCGTCAGGATTTTGTAGACGTAGACATTTATTTGTCATTTTGTAAAATGAATGGCGGACAGATCCAGGATCTTGATCAGCCTAAACTGGCACAGCAGAGGCCGAGATATCCAGATTTTACGTTCTAAAAATGGGTCAAGCTAAATAAAAAACACTGGATCCTAGCATGTGTAGTGTCCCCGTTTAAACCCTCCTTACTTATTCAAAGGCTGACAGGTGGTGCATAAAGGTACCTCAAGAAGAGTATTAACGTATACGAGTTTCAGATTTGAGGAAACATTTTTTTAAATAAGGCCAGAAGTGACCATTATCGTGTTGTACCTGCAGATGCTGTAGTGGCAGACATGAGAGAACCGAAGAGAGTCGTGGTTCCCTCTGACGCTCCGCCCTCTGAGCTCGGCTTAACAAGGCAGCTGCTGAAAGACGGCGGGGAGGAGAAGGTTGTCCCGCCCCCTGGACGCAAGGATGGATCTGAGAAACTTAAGAAGTCTGAGGAGGAAGAGGCCGATGCCGTCTTGCTGGCACTCGTCAACAGGAGCCCTGCGTTACAGAGGGACGGGATGAAGGACACGGAAACTGAGACAAACGGCACAATGGGGGAAGGAGACGTTACAGCTGGATTCTTTCAATCTGACTCCCTTCTCCGTCATCATGGGAGCAGCGCAAAGGGATGTTCAATATGAGCGTTTTTATCTGCTCTCCCAATCTTTATCAGCTGTACAGTCAGTCCTCCCATGTAACACACAAGCTGCCCTGAAAGCAGACAAATAAATGGATTCTCACAGACGCACACAAACACACCTGACAGGGGCTTCAAGGTTCTGATAGTACCAAACACAGGAGCTCAGTGTAAGCACCGACTCCTTTCAGCTCCATGTGTTCTTTCTGTTTCTGTGTGTGGGGGTGTGTGTGTAGTTTTTTTTTTGTTTTCCCAGACAAGGCCCACGATTACCGGAGCCAGAGGCCAGTCGAGACGAAACACTGTTATCACGTCTGGGCAAAATCTAACCCCCACACACACGCACACACACACACACACACACACACACACACACACACCATCACAGTGTTGTTCAGGTCTTAATAAAACGGTTTTCTGCAGGTGGGAAGTCTTTGCTTTTCCGCTTTTCTAACTACAGGGTTAATTCCCTGTTCGGGGGAAAATTTGCATACAGGAAAATCTGCAGCCATCAATTCACCTTGGTGGAACGGCCCGGTGGAAGCAGAGGCAGATGTGGAAGAAGTTGCCATGGTGACCACAGCGGAGGGTAAGGGTTTCCCTGAGGAGGTGAGAGACTTGCGGCCGCCCCTCTGGCCCACGGCGTGGCCTGCCCCGCTGTTCTTCTTGCTCTTCACCTCAGACGCCACCTTCCCGACGTCTGCGGCTAAGCCGTCCTTAGAGCTGCCGCCGGCGAGAGCGGAGGACACTTCCTGAAAGTTGGCGTTGGTGAAACGGGCGCTGCCATCGTCCAGCCGCTTCTGTGCGGACGATGGCAGGGAAGGGACCCCTCCTCCAGAGCTGCTGCTGTTGTTGTAGGGCTGGAGGGAGGAGGAAGAGCGAACGCCAGGACAGGGAAATAACATTAAAGAAACAACACTGGTGAACAAAAAGAGAGGAGCAACATTGAAAAGAAAAAAAAAGAAAAAAATAGTCGAACAGTCACAACGGCTGTAACATCTGAACTGCTTAAAAGGAGTGAGGAGACGAGGGGAGAGCTCACCTTTTCTGGGACCATGATGTTTGGAAGGACGAGGGAGGGGGACATGTCCATGGAGGTTTTCTTGTGTTTCGGTTTGTGCCTGTCACGCTCCTTGTGTTTCTAAAGGGGAAGAAGAGAGGAAGGAGAAACAGATGAGTGAAGCTGCTTGAGACATGATAGAGGGAACAGAGGAGTAAAGACAAATACGGAAAGAAAAGCAGGCCTCCTACATCCTAATTCTATAGCTCTTTTGACCATTGGTTACATACTGGAGAACATATGCATGTGTTCAGTAAAAGATTATGGCAAAAGGAATGGTGAAAAAATAAAATAAAACAAACTAAGGTAGTGGTTATTAGGGTAGGAGAACAGAAGAGGGAGGATGTGTGTGGTAGACAAAAACAGAGATAAAAAGAAAGAGCATTACATTTCAAAGGCTCAGTGGGAGATGAAAGCTTCGAGATCCACAAACACAAAGAGAGTGATGGAGGAGAGATAAAACCCGGGCAGGAGGAGACAGGAATTCAGCCTGCTTCACTTTAAAGCACAGTGTGTCTAAGTGACTCGCGCTGAAGCACACAAGGTTTCAATGTTTCATCCAATCATATCCAGCTTCTTGGACGATCACAGCTCAATTTACACCCCTGGCTATCACACGCGCCGCCACCCTCCTCTCGCACCCACAGAGGTGGCGACTGGGTGCCAGTGCGTTTACACCCTCACATGCACGGCCCCGCACGCAGACACTTCAGCACGTGCGTACGAGCAGACAGGTGCACGTACAGTCACACACACACACACACACACAAAGAAAGCTGGTTAAAATATGCAGCGATCTTGAGATGGCATGGGACTCAACATGTTTGTAAGGCTCGGTGTTGAGAAAACCCACGAACCCCCCCCCCCCCCCGCTCTTTTTCCACCCCCCGGGGTCTCACGGAGGAGCGATTGCTTGGAGGCGGGTGACAGTTTAGCCAGACTTCCTCTACGAGTGGTGGTTAACAGACATCACGAGCCAGATCCGGAGAGAGCAGCTCCACTGTAACCTCTCTGCACACATCCGCTAATGCTAACACTCTTTAGTGAAGGGTACGAATATTGCAGCTTTCCGTGTTCTGGTTTCTGCTTTTTACTTTGAATAACTGTTGAGACTCATCATCTTTCTTTCTGTGTAAATCAGCTTACTCCACTGTCAACTTTCACAATCCTGAAATATGAAAATGTTGAGTAAAATAAAAACACTCCACGCTTCCCGCCAAAAGGCTGAAATCCTTGGAATTATTAGGATGCTAATTGTTATTTAAAAAAAAAAAAAAAGAGTTCTGTAAGGTTCTCATGACGAGCCGACTGGCACATCACTGTTTCTCAAATCTAACCCCAAGTGAATAGCTTTTCATTAACCAACAAATATTACATTAATTCAAACAACACTTTGAAAGGGCCAGTCACATTTTTTTGGAAAGTCCAAGAAAATATTCAATTGTTTGTCTCTCAGATGACAACAAAGGGATTATACATTAGCAGTGGAACTAAAATCTGTAAAAATAAAAACTCACAGAATGGGCTCAATCCAGAAAATGTTTTCATTTCCAGTTATGGACTCATAAAGGTTTAGGTTTATGAAGTCTGAATTAGGTGCTGTGCTTTTTTTCTCTTTAAATAACACAGCCCAATAAATAATATAATAATAAAATTAAAGAGCAGTTAAAAATTGCAAAAGTTTGGCCAAAAAAAAACAAAAAAAACAAGTCGAGCCGTAATGGCTCAAAGAGACGACAGCACTCTCACATCGCTAGTTATCCACCAATTTGGACAGGTTAGAGCAGAAACACAGCACGCTCAGGCAGCAGGCTCTCACAATCAAAAATAATCTTGCCTGTCATTTTTGCAAGCGGGTCATGGAAATAAAACATTTCATTCTTTGATAATTTTCTGTTGTGCTGTTGGATGTCAGATTATAGCTACAGTGAGGGCAGAATATGTCACAGATCTTAAAACGGCCAGTGTCCGTGTCAGACTTCTGATTTAACACACTAAAGAAATATCAACTAAAATGGATTGCTATTAGCCAGTGTGTTGTGTCTGACCTGCTGCCTGTGTGGTCACTGTGACAGTACTTATGAATAGTTCAGCAAACTACTGATGAGGTGCTCGTTGGGTTTGCAAAGAGTCAGGGATAAGCACTCATTTTCTATCCTGTGACTTAACAATAAAGTGTTTGGAGCAACTTGAAGCAACAGTGCCTGTAAATTGGTGACAGACAACCGAACACTGGAGAGAAACAGAGGGCCGAGAGAAGGACTAAACTCGGTTTGGAAACTTCTACTGCATCTTGTGAAACAAAAAAGGAGAAGTGATGGCAGAGAAAAAAGGAGAGAGGAACAAGAGGTAAATTCTTTGGGATTCCCTCGTTGTTTTTCATTAACATTCCAGAGGAAGGTGTTGATGGACAGAGCCTGAGCTGAGAGGGTCAGATAACACACACACACACCCCCAAAGGAGCCCAAGCACTGGGCGTGGGAAACATAACACGCACACAATGTATCCCTGACACACCCTTATCAATCAGGTCAATTGATTATACAGGCAGAGAAAAAGCCTTTCAGCGTGTCCTCTCCTCTCTTTCTGTGCTGCTGACCATTAGCTGCCTGATCATTTGACATGTCCGAGTGCTCTTTGGGACGCTGTGGGGGGAAATGTGAAGGTGGCAGAGGAAGAGAGCCGGGACTATTTATCAACAAACTCACAAGTCCCGGACAACAGATTCCTGAACTACCTTCATACACACAGTGTATGTTTCAATGAGCTCACTAACAATGTAAACCATCTGATGGTCTTTAAATAGTTTTCTTGTTTCTCAAAAAAAAATCTTAGATATGAATCTAGATATTAAATACCCAGTAAAAAAACAAATTCAGTGATTTGAGTACATTGTGCAGGACGGATGTTTTATTCATTGAATAAGAAAAACTGCTTTTGAACATTTTGTATTGAAGTGTGCCACTTCGCCTTCATGTTATATAGACAAATAATAAATTAGGTTTTTTTATGTTACATATGAAAGGTTTGTTACAAAGTCAACGCAACGGCCTCAGGAAGAAGATGAGAGGGTGAAGACACAGCGGGGGGTGACGGGGAAACAGAGGAACAGGAAGTAAGGGGGAAAATAATCCACCCTGGCCTGGCAGGAATTCCCCAGTGCAGTTTCCTGCAGGATTTCTGACCATCCATTGTGCTTGTGTGTGTCTGGGAGTGTGTGTGTGTGTGTGTGTGTGTGTGTGTGTGTGAGAGAGAGTTTCCTTTGGGCCTTTTGTAAGCGGCCAGTGCGGGGGATCTTTAAGCCCCTGCTGTAGTTTGGCTGCAGGGTCTAACATGAGGTGGGTTTACATCCTAGCCTCCAAACTACATAAGAAACGCCTGCGTGGACACAAACACATCTGAGCCTTCTGATCTCTGACCCAGGGACGAGTAGAGAGAGAGAGAGAGAGAGAGAGAGAGAGAGAGAGAGAGAGAAGCCTGTTTAAATCCACACCATAATGAAACATCTCAGAGTGTTAGTGGGAGCATGTATTTAAAACAGTGAAGCTCGCACTTTCAACATGCAGAGATATTAAGAATGGCTCAGAGAGTCGAAGCATCACCAGCTACGACTCTGACGAGTTGGCGAAGGCACGCCACAGTCAGCGCCAACTTCCCGAGGCCTAAGCAGAGGAGTGTCGGCAATGTCAGCGCAGGGATGCAGAAGCCAAACACGGCAAGAACAGCACCAAGAAAGTCTTGACTCTGTGTTTGAAAGTGAACTCTGTTGGTCCCTGAAGCTGTGATTGGGTCCAGCTGAACACAGGCAAGTATGCATACATATAAGCTCCTACACGTCTTACAGTATTATGCATTTGTCCTGGCTTGTTTTGTTCATGATGTTCTGCCAGCCACTGCTTGATAAAGCAGACTTCACACACCGACAACAGAAGCTTAATATTTCTACTTACTATTTCTAGTCATTTTTACCCAGGACAGGAGTGAGGGATAGATGTACTTTCAAAGTACGGCATAAACAGGTCAAGTTGTTGTCGGGTTTGGTTGGAAGAATCAATGACGGCTAGAAAAGAAAAGCTCTCTCGGAACAGCTCGACAGTAAACACTCTTGTTTTGTCTCACTGTTTTACATTATATTGAGCGAGAGGACATCTCTACCATGTAACGGTAATAAAGGCCTGTCAAAGCTTGTGATGGAGTATGAAACATCAAAATAGTTAAACTATCAGAATTGTTTAATATGCTGTTTTTAGAGAACAAAAACTTTGATTTATCTTCCCTCTGTTCAGACACATATGACTTGACAAGTCGTGTAAATTTAGATTTTCTTTACAGCCTTTGATTCCATGTTATTCACACATCTGTGACTGATTAAGTCACACTAATGCAGCGTTCATTAGATACTGTAGCTGGTTGGTGTAGGTGGGCTGCAGACAAATCAGCAGGTATGAAGCAATCAAAATGTCACTTACTGTTGGTTACTGACACAAGAGTCAGAGTTCTCCGATTATAAAAGTCTTTGTTAAGTAAATGGAAGGACAAGTTGATGTTTTGGAGGCACAACCGGTGTCGTCATTCACTCCAGAGCTGTCTGGTCTGTTGGACATGAACCCTGGGGATCTTTTTAGTTTGTTTGGTTTGGAGTGGTGTGAACGCTCGAACGACCTCCGGTGCGGAGCAGAGAACAGAATTCTCGCCCGCTTCAAAATGAGGACCTTGGCCTACTTTAAACTGCAATAGAGTGGTGCCATAGGTGAGAATGTGATCTGAACCAAACAGGTGAAAGTGAAACATAAAGCAGTGCATTGTGGGTCGAATTTGACCTTCAGTAGTACTACAAGACGGCAAATGTCAAACAGGTTTGCTGAGCGGGGCTAATGTTAGCATTGCTGAACGCTCAAAGCGTCAGCCCAGATTAGCGTCCACGTGCCTGTGCACAATGCGGTACCACACTGTTCTGATTGATACATTACTTTATCTCCATTTTATAGATTAAAATACACGCTGCCATTCTTCCACTGTCAAGTTGTTTACTTACAGGTCACAGTGCAGCGTTAGGCTAGCTGGCAGAGAGCACTGACCGGATCTACAGCCCTGAGCAGCGGTGGGTGGCTACGGTAAACAACAGACAGACTTTGGTGCTCTTGACAAAGGGCATCCCGACTTCACCCCTGAATGGCACAAAGTCCACCAAAATTCATATGTGAACGCGGCCACTTTTCCACTCCAAATATTGTTAAAATGAACGCTTGTTCTCGTAAACCAAATAATATATACTGTGTCTTCTTGTGAGCTGAGTGTCTTGTCACACCCATAAATCTCTTTATATTTAAAAGTCCTTTTTCATCAAATGACTTGACATGATTTCAACAAGCACACATACCTGATTGTTTTCATTCCTCAACCAGAGGTCCCCAGTCACTCTACTTGTCATAAGTAATCTCTTGCCATTTTATTCACAGACTGTCTCCATAAAAGCTCATTACAAAGCCATTAAAATGTCCTCTGAAAATGACTATTGATCAATGATCTGTGTGTCCCTTCACAGAGCGAGCATGTGAAACTGAGGGCGTATGTTTCGGATGGAGCCACGGTCATGGGGGTTGGAGGTATAGAGAGGGAAGATCTGAGGGCTGTCTTACCTTATTGTCCGTGTCTGGGGGTCTATCCATACACTGAGAGGAAGAGTCACTTAAGCTTTGAGACCTACTACCACGGCCCCTGCTCCTTCGCTAAAAAAAGGTAAAGAGGAACTCCAAGTTACTGGATGAGTCCAAAGAAAAAAAGAACTAGAAAAATGGATTTAAAAAAAAAAAAAACAACTTAAGCTAAAAAATAATAATTAAAAAAAAAAAAGCTAAAAGGAACTTAATGAAAACTCAAAATTCAAAAACAGTCAAAAAAACATTTGGCATCGATAATAAAAAGAGGGTTACAGGTGTGAGCTTTTTGGCACTGGAGGAAGTTCAACAAATATATATTAGATAAAGTAAAGTGCACAAAGAAATGCTCTTCCTATTTGATCTTCCATTGACCAATCAAAACCAAATGTATTTGAAAGCAGAACAATGGCACAAGAAAAGCCACGAGTTGGGTGTTACTATCTTTTCAACATCCAAAGAGGCATCATGAGACAAATAAAAAGGTGCTGGTGATCAAACTTTGCCCTGGTCAGCTTTCACCCCTCACTGAATTTCAAACGCCCCCCCGGATTGAATCTGATGACTTGGTGTGATATATAACTTTAGTCAGAACTTGCATCTTGGTGTGTATTTGTGTGTTGATCTTCTGGCCTTATGAGCAGCTCTCGTCACAAGCCTTCCCTTTAGAAGTCAAAGATTTCCATGCTGCCATATTTGGCGGTAAGCATGCATTGTTGAAACACTTTGTATCTCGGCACTTTTAACGTTGGTGCTCCGTTTGATGTGGATGGATTTTCAGCTTTATTACACTTTTATTTCATCTAATACAACGTATGTACGTGCTTTGGAAAAAACAGTGACAAAACGTTATGCAACATGGCGCGCAGATCAAAGTTAAACAACTAAAAAGCAACACTGATTTTTCACAAAGTTTTAATAAGCTGGAAACGGATCGTACATAGTCTTGATGAATTAGCTGACAGAAGAGAAATCTTAGGCCAGACTAAAAAAAAAGGATGAACTCAGTTCAAAATTAGATTTGGATGATGGCTGAGTTCAGGCAAATACCATACGTTGCTAGCATGCCGTATACATCCACAAAGAGGCTTTTTATGAAATACTGTGTGCTAACAACATTGCTCTCCTCGTCATTGATTCCCTCTCGTACATTCCTGTCATCCACACGATCTCAGCTTAATGACATTATGCACCAGCATCCAAAGCTATTCATACACGATCAATACAACAGCATGAGTCTTTCCATCAGCGTTTGTTAACATTGCAAAATGTCATTAGTGTGTGTCTGTGTTTGTGCGTCACACACACACACACACACATAGCTTTTCCTTGTGTTTCCATCAAACTACAGAAATTATAACAACCAAGTCACGTTTGCTTATTTCACATTAGCGTCCCTCCCCCGACTCAACAGTGTGTGTACATGTGGGAAAGGTTTTTAACTGCTGGAGAGGTGGAACAAAATCTGGAGCACAACAGGACATCTCTTCAGTCAATGTGTGTAAACAGAAATCACATTTCCTCTGCATATCCAGATGTTGGACCTGCGTTGATACGCCTCTCCTTTTCATTCCTCTCTTATCTGATTGAATTGTGTTTGACAAAGGCGAGCTGTCCACCTATCAGGTTTGCATTATGCTGGCTGCATGGTCAGAGCAAGGCTAACAGACCACAAAAGATGAGGACGGACTGCGATCATGGACAATAAACCAGTTATCCGTCATTGAGGAGGGGGTGCCAATTGTTCAAAAATGTAATAAAAACAGATTCAGTTTTTAAGTCTTCTCAAGGTTAACCTTTGCGCCCTTTTAAGCCGTGTTATTCATTCTAGTTTGTATTTTCATGGTCGACTTTCAGCACCATGTGTCATCTCTGAGGCAGGACAAAAGCTTCTGCTGGACCTGATCACTGAATAATACAAATATGTGACAGGAGAGATTGCTTACAAAAAAGGTCAATTAATCAGTAAAAGAGATTTTTAGAGAATTCAAAATAAGTAATATATATATTTTTTTTTTAAACGTCAAAAACAGACCTAAGGGTCCCATCTTAGATGTTATGTAAAAATCTAAGATTTAAAATCGATTTATAGGTTCCAAAAATATATATATATATATTTTTTTTTTATTATTATTTTTTTATTATTATTATTATTACCCTGGTTAGTGCTAAAGCTAGCTCTTTAACTCAGTAGAATGCCACATAGAGCAACAAGAAGTGTCACAGATGATCATGAAGTTTGGACTCATTCATAAATAGACTTTGAATTCACGGATCAATCCAGAATCTTTTTGAATCAAAAATCAATTCGGAGTCAAATTGTGAGACACCCAGAGATTCCCAACCTGCAGCGCCCACTCTGAGCCGGGTGTAAACTCAGGAGGGAGTGGAGGAGTTGTCAGAGAGACTCGAGGGATGAGGAGGGAGGAGAGATAGTGAGGTGTTGACTGAGGGGAAAGGACAGGTGGATTGTGACAAGTTGTTGGGTAACACTGAAAAGTTAAACCATATGGAAAAGAAAAAAAGCTGGACGCAATGGAATAAGGTGGGAGACGGCCGAGATGTTTTCCAAAGAGGGTAGAAAAAGGTGGAGAGATGGGGGGACGGAAGAGAGTATTTGAGAGAAGTAAAAGGATGAAAAGTAAATAAAGTAAAGTGATGTTTTTATGTGTAGAGCTACACGAGCAAAACGTTAATAACGTTCAACAGCCGCTCTGGTGTCACGTACTAATAACGAACCACAAATGAATGAGAGTGTCTTCATACTGATCAGAAGAAAAGAAAGGTCAGAGCTCTTTAGTTTAAAGGGAGTCTGTAGGGACTTGGGTGGTGACCGGAGGGTCGACGGCTCAAGTCCTGAACACGTGTGCGGGAGAGGGGCCAGTTCACACTGAGCGCTGCTGAAGACTCTTGTGCAAGGCACTAGACCCCCGACTGCCCGTGGAGCCAGTCCCTGTGCAGCGATGTCACCTCTGACATCTCCTCATGAATGCATGTGTTTGGATTTTGTGCTTTCAGGAACATGTACAAGTTTCTGATGTATCATTTAAATATGAGACCCCTAAAACAATGGTCAGAAATGTGTACCCTTCATGGTGTGATGTGATCATTACGTGTGAAGTCCTTCTTTACTAGTATTAACAGACGAGCTCTCTGTGGAAAAAGGTAGCAAACACACGAGAGGACACTCACCAATTTGCTGTGGTGGTATTTGCAATATCCACAGTACTTGACGTTGTCTGCGTCTGATCCTTGCTCCTCACATAACAAGCCGGCAAACTGGGCACTGTGGCAGAGAGGAGAGTGATGTACTGGTACTCAACAACTGCTGGAAGCTTAATTTAAAAAAAAAAAAAGAAAAAAAAAAAGAAGAGAAGAAACGAGCTCTGTGTTTTGTGGGCTGAGAGCGATTGAACGGGGTCTCACCATGTGACGTGAAAGGCCTGCCGGCAGCCATGTTTGTTGCAGGTCATACAGGCCCCCGTGGCTGCTTTACTTTCTCTGCCCTGATCCTCACAGATATAGCACGTCTACACAAACGCACACAGAAATGAAAAAACGTTGCAACCTCAGCTGACACAAACATCCTGGACCTCAACGTCCTCGTCAGTTGATTTGTCGTATTTGAGGATGTGGGATGCACATTGTGTTACCTTGTTGTAGCGCTCGTGAGGCACAGACTGGAGAACTATCGGTTCCATGGTTGACACGTTGGCAAATTCCACCTCAGGTATGTAAAGGGCACAAACGACGTGGGCCCAGCCTGCAAAGACAGAGACAGACATCAACCTCTGCACATGTGACAGCCAAAGTTTGAGCTCTAAGACGTAAAAAGGCTGATAAGCGGCTCTAAAGAGAATTCAATCAGCTGTGTTCCTGCACATTCTTTGGAGCTGTTCACACAGACTCTTGAACATGTGACCTACACATGGTCTCCATCAAATACATTTCTGATGCTTTTGTTACACTTTGGTGATTGGTCCAGTTTATTTCAGGTTTATTCCATTGATCTGCACACATGATTACAGTTGTGCCTTTCGAAGCACACGTGACGAAAAAAAAACAAAAAACTAAATAAAGTATTTGAAGATGTTTCTGCCGCTGTTGGTTCGGGGTAAAGTCTAAAATGATCCAAATTAAAAACATGAACACACAGCAGAACTTCAATGTCATCTTGAATCATCATGAAATTGTCCACAAAAAAAAAAAAAAAAAAAAAAAAAAGCTCTTGGAGTTACATTCCCCGATGAACTTTGTGAAAGCTGACTCGTAAATATGTTAAATTGCAAACTGGTAGTTAATCTATCCAAGTAACACACAGCTGCCTGTCAGTGAAGACAAACTGGGGGCGGTGGGATGACAAGGGGGCCTGCTGGAGTGGCAGCAGAATTGACGAGGGACCGAGGAGGAGCAGAAGGGGGTCGGTGGAGGGTCAAATGGAGGTGGGAGTCTCCTGCCACACTGGAGGTGTCTGTTTTTCCCAGTAGCGAGAAAAAAAAAAAAGAAACAGGCTTAAACTTACAGTTGAACCCCTGACCTGCCTTTGACCTGGAGAGGGACAGGGGGAGGAGGGCAGAGGGTGGGACGGAGGGGGCGGCGGGTGTGAAATGGGGGCATGTTGTTGTTTTGAAGTCCCTCCAAGAATCTGGAAGAGGCCTATAAAACAGGACTATAAAAGTGGCACAGCCTTCCTCTGCAAACGGAGCATTCAAACTTTTTTTTTTTTTTACCCCGCAAACGACCGACGAAGCCTCGCGGACATCCTCTTCTTTCTGACGCACTCACACGTTTGATTCCAAATAAACCGTTCGTAACGACCACTCCACCGCACTTCTTGCAGGAATCTCCCCTTAAACCAGAGCAGCCACATCTCATCCCAAAAAACATCAGCATTTTCTTCATTAGCTGAATCCTAACGTTCATACAGCAACACATATCCCCCATCATACTGGACTTCTCACAACTTGTTGCTGATGTATTCATATATGGAAACACGTTTCATTTTATTTACTTTTCTTTTTCGTTCTGCAAATGTGAAACGTCTTCATACTCTGCATGTCTTTATTTTTCTACTTCCACTTCCACAGAAGCACAAGTATTTTCTTTGCATCTAAAGCTAAAGACGACCAAAAAAAAAAAGCGGGCAGAACAAGCAGCTTTATAATCGATTTATTTCCCTGCCTCTGTCTTGCTTTTCTTTCTTCTTCTCGAGATAAAGGATCAAACACTCGTTTCAGACTAATACCTTTGCTCTGCTTTATTACTGTCCCACCTGAAATAACAGCGACTACCACACACGTCAACAAGTGAAGAGGAACCGCCAGGAGCTGAGAAATGGACGGTCGGGGGAAAGAGACGGTGAGAGAAAAATGGCAGGGAAGAGAGAAAGAAAAAAAAAGAGAGAGAGAGGGGTCATGGGAAGGGTAAAATAAAAGAGAAAGTAGTAAAACGGTGTGTGTTAGTGTTGTCCTGATGCCTCCCTGCAGGCCTGGACACAATCCCACAGCTGTGCCGCTCTCTGACTGACTCAAGAAACACACACACACACACACACACACACACACACACACACACACACACACACACACACACACACACACACACACACACACACACACACACACACACACACACACACACACACACACACACACACACACACACACACACACACACACACACACACACACACAATATTTACAGTCTCCACCAAGCTGACCTCCCAATGAACCCAGAGAGGAGACTCCTCACAGGCCATGCACTATACCCATCCTGTCCCGCCCCCTCATAAACACACACACACACACACACACACACACACACACACACACTCACTCACTCTCATAAAACATGGACTGGCAAAGTCGGTGAAGAGAGGCAGCACACACAACAAACAGCAACATAACTCTCCCAGCATGCTCACACCCCTTAAACTTGCCAGTGACACGCAATTAATGACAAAATACACAAGAGGCTCGCCACAGATGTTTGTGTGTGGAGTGTGTTAAAGTGTGTGCGCCGTGGAGAGAGAATTTACCTCCGTTATCTGTCCTCTTCAGAGCTCCGTCTTTGTGGGGACACAGCTCACATCTCTGCATGTGAGAAAGAAGCATCAGGTCATGTACAACGAAGTCAACACACACACACACACACACACACACACACACACACACACACACACACACACACACACACACAACACACACAACACACGTACGACAAACATGTCAGTGTGACGGAAAAACCTGGCGACTGCTCCTGACTTGGACAGGAGGCCAGAAACTCTCACCGAAGTCGTTTTTCCCAATTGTGTGTGTGTGTGTGTGTGTGTGTGTGTGTGTGTGTGTGTTTTTCAGCAAAAGCAATTTTGCCCATTCTTTCAGGTGTCTTTACCCAAAGATTCCCTTTCATCATTTAATGATTGATTCGTTCTCTTTAAGGTGGGCGTAGGGGGCACGGACGACCTAGCGGTTGGGTCGCGCCCCTTCTACAGGCTGCCTCGGTTCAGGTCCGTCCTGTGGCTCCTTTCCATCATGTCGTTCTCTCTCTCTCTCTCTCTACTTGCTCAGTATGACACCACGTATCAATCAGTAACAGAGCAACTTGATATCAGATGAAATAAGGTCACAGGCAGCACCATTGTATCCACTGACGCAGGAACATTCATGTTTAAGGGTGCACCCAAACACAAGCGTGTGTGGGTGTCTATGTGGGTGCTTATAGTTGATGTAGTAGCTGTAATTAACAAGATGATCTGGTGGTGTTTTGTATTTGTATTGTAACTGGTCTAATCAGGCATCTGGGTCAGCGGGCCAGTTCTAATGTACTTACTCACTATAAAAATAACTGAAGTCTGAGTGGCCCAGCGGGGGGCCAATCGTGCTCGAGCATGGCACTTTATGGATTGCCGGTGAGACCGCGCTCGTAAGTTTACTAAAGAGACCTAGATATTGTTTTAGGCCAGTCCCTGACTGAGGATTTACATAGTCAAACCTTATTGGTCAGATTTTCCTGTAGTCGACTCATTGATCCACATTCTCATTTAAGTTTAATCCACATCATCAAACTCGTCGTCTTCGAGACCTGAAATAATCATTTATTCCTTGATAGGACTTGATGTATCGTCGTTCTCACTGATTAAAACTGCATTAAGGGGACTTCAAAACAACACACGTCCAATACAGCCAGGACACAAACTGACAACCTTGTGTGCAGATCTGACCACCAACAAACAAACAGCGTCTTTGAAATTATTATTTGACAATTTACTGAAATCTCTTGATCAGAATATTTCACCAAAAATGAATCCAAACGGTTTCAATCTAATCAAATGTTTAATCCTAAACCTTTAACCCCATAATGATCCTGTTGACACTTCAACAGCCAATGAGAGCCTTTGTTGAAAGGAGGTGTCTCCCCCTGTTCTGTGACTATGCGCTGACATCTCTAGTAGCCAATCAAATTCTGAAAACATGATGCTGCTTCCATCAACATGTGTCTGTGATGTCTTCATGCACACTCTGAGGATTAAATAATGAGAGGATTTCAGGACTGCATCAAAAGTATAAATGTGTTATTATTTATACCAAGATAGGCAAATGGGCCATGAAATACGAGGAGAAAACCAAATCTATGTCAAATCAGACATCAAACACGAGGGCTGGGAACCTTTGGGTGTCGAACGATTTGATTCAGATTCCCGGGGTCACGACCACTCGATTCAAAAATCAATTTTCCATTCAAAACGATTCTGGATTGATTGATCCATGGATTCAAAGTCTATCTATGAGTGAGTACAAACTTCAGGATCATCTGTGAGACCGGCTGAACTTCTTCTCTATTTGGCATTCTCCTGAGTTTAAAGAGTGAGCTTTAGCACTTAGCAGGGACTGACTGATTAGCTCCTCCAGAATATATAGATATAATATTATTTTGAATCTTAGAAGACACAAATCCACCACCACCTCAATTAAACACCCTCATATAGCTAGAATGTCTCTGTGCTCGACTATGAGACTAAATAGGTTCACCTCTTGTAGTTTCCCTTATCTGCTTAGTAGATGGACTGGCTGTCTGGTTATCCTGTTACATTTCTGAAGGAGGAACTCCTCATTGCTACAAGTTCTTCATGTGAACGGATCCTTCCTTGCACCTGTATCAACAACTACTCGTGTAAATCTTTCCCAGGCAATAACTCGTCAGGTCTTCAGAAGTTTGCCGAGGTCAGAATCCCGTTGAAACTTGGCAGTCGGCAAGCAATATAGCTGAAGTTATCGCACCGTTTCACAACAGCGACACATAATATTTGAAAGCCCTTTAGCCCAATCAGTTCAGTTCTAAGTGGTCTGTCGATTGGGTCGGTTTGATATCAGAACTTCATCAGTGACATTTTCAGGAGCAGACGGCACATTGTGAACAAACCTGGCTGGACATTTTCTAAATGCATTCCAAGTCATTGTTCTGCCTCTGCTGAAGGCAAACAAATAAATGCAAAAAGAATGTAGTAAAATAGAAATAAAGTAAAGTCACATACAGTATCCTAAAGCCCATCTGTCTGCCGCTCCGTTCTCCTCCTCTGTCCACCCCTCAAATACACAGGAATTTAAATACATTTTGCTCACATGTCCGGCAGAGGCAAAGTGATGATTATTAAACAACAACAAGAGAATAAACGGTTGCAAACGCCTCGTTTCAGAATTCATCGACTGCTTTAAGCATGACGTCAGCATTTTTTTCCTCAGTTCATCTAAAAGTGTTTTAAATACATCTCGAGCTCGTAGTTAGGACCTGCGAGTAGTTGAAATGTCAGACAGCTGTACTGCCATCACGCAGTCTCTCGCTAGTTCAGAGTCTGTGATTGGCAGCTCCTTTACGTCAAGATCCATCACACACACAGAGGGAAGCTTCTGTAAAAAGGCTGTGCAGGCACCGAGGTAACATCTCCGACCATAAGACACACACTCTGATCTTTGTCATCGCTCTCCTGTGACCACACGGGAAAGTTGGATATGTCGGGTGTTTACTCTTTAAGTTTGGTGAAATATAAAGTTAGGTCCTTTGCAGTCGAGTCACGGTTGAACTGCTGTTCCTTTGGTCGATTATTCGTTTCAGTGTGAACATTTGTAAAAGATTCAGCCAGTTCTGAATGTTTTCAACACGACTACTTTTGTGAGATGGCTCACTCGCAAGCTACATTTGTACTCACTGTTTATGCTGTTTAATTTTATTCTTCAGTTACTGGACTCCTGTATGCTGACCGGGTTGGAGCCTGTCGGAGGTTGCCTCCAGGCCGGTCACTGGTTCACATAATGGAACAATACTGCCAGTACAGGCAGCTGCTCTTAAGGCGCTGACGCACCAAGGAGACTGGCGTCCGTTTGTCCTCGTTGGACCGATGGTAAGTGGTCGTCGCCTTAGTTTTTGCTGTTTGTCACTCTGCCTCAGTTCAGGTCCATCTGCCTTCTTTTGGCCAATTGGACATGTTGAATCAGCGTGATGGGTCAGTGAGTGAAATCTTTCTGATTGGCTGTTCGGCGGTTTCATTTAGAAAGGTGACGTGAGGCACCTATATAGTTCTTTCCCATCTGCTTGGAGTGCCGGGGCCTTTAAAGAGCAACTCGCAGGTTAGATGTTTTTTTATTCTAACAAACCTTTTCTGATGATGGCTGTTGAATTCGTTCATCCTTGAATGTAAATGCTTTATAACCCAAAGAGCACAATGTTGGAGGGAAAGTGGCTGCTTTAAGTTCAGCTGCTAAAATCCCCTTTCTTAAACATTATTCTCTGAGAGGTACTCATGTTCTCTCTCTCTCCTTTAGGTCAAAGTGAAGAAGTGAGTGAGAATGGACAGTGGAATGCTCTTTAACTAGACTGCATGACGTTGGGTTTTTTTTTTCCAAGCTTCACTAATCTTGTGATGAGGAGGAAAAATGATTCCTGTTTCTATTTCAGTTTACATCCAGCGCTGCTTTGAAGAAAGATGTGAATCTACAAGCTGTCAATAAAGATGAACCTCCTCCTGTGCTTCGTCTCCTCTCACACATCTACAAACAGATCCAGAAACTGGAGAAGATATGTACAGCAGAATCTTCTTGAACATGCACTGTGTTATTTTAAGTAAGCGTCAAGCTCCTAACCTGCCGCCGTTTTGATGTTATATCTATAAAATGACTGGAGCGCAAGTCCACAATCCTTACTGAGGAGTCTTTTTTCTAAGGGCTTTCCTCATCAAGAGAAATGACAGCTGGAGTTTGTGACTCACCACGCGGGCTGCTCTCTCCTGAGATTCACACTTTCTGCAGAACCAGGGACCCGTGGGCACCTGCACAATGCCGTAGCAGGCTGAGGAGAGAGAGAGGAGGGGGGGGAGCATTAACGTACGACAACTAAAGTTTTATACAACAGAATACATTAACACTGTCAACTGAAGTGACGCTGAACATAATAACACCTGATGACGTGTTACTTTTCTGAAATGAAACGAACAATGTTTTGATGTAACTGCTTCACACACAGTAGATGTTTGACACGTCACAGGTGTGTTTGATGTTGTTCGTGTCTTTCGTTGTGTGGCGGTCACAGTCTTTTGGATGAACGGGGCCACAAGGCAAAAGAGACTTGGCTGCGATTTATTCACATTCACACTTGATCCACTTCGCCGGCAGTGTGATTCACAAAACATAATGTAGCTCAGACTAGAGCTGGGCGATATATTGAGTTTTTAATAAATATCGATATATTTATTCAGGCGATATAGAGTAGGACTACATCGTAATATCGATATAATTCACGCAACATTAAAAGTTTCATCCGTAGAGTCGCCAGTATGCCTTTTTCCATCTGTCTCTCTTAACCCCGCCCCGCCTCTCTCCCGCTCTGTCCCTCTGAGTGACACTAAGCCCCGCCCCCGCTCCCTCACAACAACAAGACATCATGGAGGCAGACAGAGACGAGAGTAACGCAACCGAAGAGGAGTTGGTCAGTAAAAAGAAAAGCACCGGCTCTATAATTTGGAGATGGTTCGGGTTTAAAATATCGGATGAGCAGCAATGACTCGTGCTGTGCCTTATGAAAGAAAAGGTGAAAAGTGGGGCGAGATAACCAAGGCAGTAGCCTACCATATTGCTAAGGACATTGTCCCCGTTGCAACGGTGGAACAAGACGGCTTTAAACGGCTACTAAAAGCCATGGACCCAAGGTACCAGTTGCCCAGTCGCAGTTACTTTGCAAGAGAACTTTTGCCGAAAATGTACACTGAAGTCAGAGAGACCCTTTCCATCCGGCTAGCTAACGTGTCTCACTTTGCGCTGACCACCGACATGTGGTCTAGCAGGACCTGCGAGCCGTATATGAGTTTGACGGTACATTTTATGGAGGAGTGGGAAATGAAGTGCCTGTCTCCAAACCAGCTATTTCCCACAAGATCACACCGGAGAGTTTTATATGAAGATGCAAAGATATCTGTACAGGGCTGCGCCCAAATTAAGAAAGAAATCAGTACCTGTGTGGAAAATAATTTTTTGAGAGCAAAGAGTTATTTTATTCTGTCTGCTCTGTTTACATTATTTGCATAGCTATACAGAAAACATTTATGATGTATTTTATTTGAAGGAGTAATTTATTTTATAGTAATTTGTATTTCACAAACAGGTCATTTATTTTGTATTATTTCATTATTGTGCAGCTGACTGTGAATAAAAATGTCTGTGTGACTTGACATTTGGGCTATGTTGACTTGACTTAAAACTCATATTGTTTTTATTTTTTAACAGAAGAAAATATCGAGATATATATCGAATATCGTGGTTCAGCAAAAAAAAAATCGAGATATATATTTTGGTCCATATCGCCCAGCCCTAGCTCAGACAGTAACTCTGATCTCTTCTGCCTACATGAATTAAGCCAATCCTGAGTACCCAGAAGACACCAGTGTGGTCAAGTAATGCATCATATTGGTGGTAGAACACAAATTAACCACAGTTTAAAAAACCATTACACTCTCTGCACCACACTGCTGTGATCTGTTATTGTCTATCATTTAATTCATAAAGACATTTAGAGGGATTATTAGTTATGGTATCTGAAGAGGGTGAAGCCATGGACACACACTAACACCTCATAACACATAATAAGCATCTGAGGCAGATAGCCTACCGATAATGTGAACGAGACTAACTATCCATTGTTCTCAGGTAGTAACACAGATGAATCAAACACTGAATGACAAGACAGCAAAGTTTGTGTATGTTTCCCAAAAATGTCTCCTTCAATGCCAGCAGGGATCGTAAACTCAGCACTGTGACAGCGTGAAGTGAAAAACAAAATAGCGGTGCATTGGTCAAGTGCTGTCGGAGAGTTTCTGTATGAGAAGGGCTTTAGACTTGAAGTTTCAGCACAGGCAGTGCGACCCTAAAATGCAGTAGCACGACCCTAAATAGCCTACCTGTACATATTTTCAGATTATCTCTGATCAGACCAGAGCCTATAATCCAGTGGAATAAACAGCTATAATCCCGATCTCAGGGAACAAAACATCCAAAGGTCACAGAGTTCAAATGTAGAAATAAAGAAACTGGTACCGGACTTCCAGAAAAAAAACAGCTGATGGTTCTGAAACACCTACAGCCGATTCATTGAATTGTTATGGCTCGCTCGTCGATTCTCTCGCCATTTTTATTGTTGCCATGATGACTTATGTCAAATACTGTTCCGTGATCGCTTTGTTGTTATTTGCAGCTTTTTCTCGAAGACTCAGGGAGCATTTCAAGATAAAGAACACCTTTTTATTCATCCTTAATATGTCAACTTATTTGAGCTTTTGCTCGTCACTATTGTCGGCTCTGGCTCGCCATAGTGTACTGCAGCCTGTGTAGCACGCAGCCATGATATTTGTATGCAAGAGATGAAATATTTAACAAACGTGTGAGAAAATACAGAAGCATTGGTTCCGAATAGAAACAGTTTTTGACGGTGCTGCTGGTGAATACTTTTATCCCACCATAAAACAGTGTTCATTGAAATGTAAAAACAAACTGTAATAAACGTGTCCCAGGTTTAATCTTAACACTTGACTTTATATAATGACTTTTATGTGTTTTGTTTTAACTTTGCAACTCAAGGCTGAAACTGACTTTACTATCCCACAAAAAAAAAACCTCTCAAAATGTTACAGACAGAATCAGTATGGATCGTAACTTACACGCATGTTTAAAGAAACATATAGTGTAAACTGTTCCAGATTCATTTAAGCACTTCCAGGCTAGGTGAATGTTTTTCAATTAAGATTTTTTTGTTAAATATTAAATGGGTCTCGTCTTGGCAGAAATGATCTGAATTATATAAATGTTATTTCTCTAGTGGATGTTACAGTTATTCAATAACAACATGCTTCAATCTAAACTCAATCTTTTAAACTGACAAACTGCTGGCAACAATTAAGATCCCCAAAAAAGTCACTCAATGGACACAGTTGAATATTGCTTTTTACATTTGATCAGGCAAACATTGTTTGATTTCAATGGGAGCTGCTTAAACAAAAGGACATTGCCCTGTATGAATTATCTATTCATTATGATATCAACTTAACAAAACTATCCTCTTAGACAATGTGATACAGCATATCCTGCTGAGTCAATCTAGACTGGAATTGTGTGATCCAATATTATAGTGAGGAATAGTTATAATATGAGATTTAGCAAAGGTGGGTAACGTATAAGCAATGTATTAAGCACCTTAGTGCTAATCAAATACCATGGAGAGAAACATGTGGGTCAGATATATTCACCCCTTACAAGATGTTACAGTTCGGTAACTTGGTTACTGATATGATCCTGTCAGGCCTCAAAATGTAAATACAATGACGTTCTTCGGCATGGATTTAGAGTTTCTGACGGTGCAGATAGTTGTTCAGGCTCTTGCTGTGTTGGACACATGGCCAGCTGTTACATTAGTAAACAGTGGACGTCATCATCCGAGTCATGTTTCCAGCTCATTATCTCTGCTGTCATTTTACTGCAAGCCAACATGTGGACGTCAGAAATCATTGTTTGGATGCATCAACTTTGTTGGGTTTTTTTTACTCACAACATAAAAAGGGAAACACTTACACAACATATGTTCAGTGTGCCATGACATGCAGTAAACATGACTTGGCACACGGGAAAAACTCTTGAGAGGGGAACCCCACTATATATAACAATATGACAGGGAGATAAATGGACTTCCACACTACAGTTGCCAACTCTGGTCCAAAGCGGATTAAACATGCTATGGTAGCTGCCAGAACCGAAGCAGAGGAGTGTCCTGGTGCATGAGTCAAGCCTGACCTCAGCCTGGCCTTGTTGAGTGAGGAGGCTCCAAACATAACCTTGCAACAAGACGACGCTGACTAGCCCCGGAGGCTAACAGCTAACTCCTAGCCGAGCTCCCGTCACAGCTTACCTTGATGCACGGCGACGTTGCAGCCATGTCCGTCGCAGTACACTAGCGGGTTTTCCGCCCAGCCTCTCTCGTCCGAGCAAACACAGCAACCGCCGATCATCTCCTTCATATTATTTTTCGCCAACACGTCGTCCGCCGCCAGACAACGCTCGCCGGAGACCATTGACGAAGAAAGCGGACATGCGGAGGAATACGACAAAAAAGATAACCCGAAACATCCGCCGAAAACCTCCTTATTTCCCCCGCTGCACAGCTTTAGGTTCCACTTGATCGAAATGTCATGTTTTGAACGTATTTTCGTCTCTTTTGGACACCGTATATTTTCACCAAAACATCTACTTCACGGCGCGATGGTGAGCAGAAGAGGGGGGGTGTCGTTGAGAACAGGAAATGCGTAATGACGCAAGGCGCATACGCGTGCGTGTCCTCTGACAGGAAGTAAAACACGGCGGTGATTGGACTGTCGGTAACAACGTGCGCATCTCGCTCCACATGGCTGAAATGTTTGAAACTATGGAGCAAGTGTCTTCACTTTACTCGATTCCCCGTCAACCTTGTAGCAACATTGTGGTAGGCAAACATGTGACCGTTTCTATGAAATAACGCCAAAGTTCAACAGCAAGTTAAAGCACATTGTTGAGTGAACATGTGTGTGTGTGTGTGTGTTTACAGGAAACGTGTTCTTAGGACTAAAGTAAGATAGACATTAATAATGTGTAATACATCACAGTAAAGTAAGTCTACATATTTTTGGTATGTGTACACGACTTGTGAGCCTCAAAGGTTTCAACTCAATGTTGGTTTGTTTAGGAAAAAATAAACATAGGCCTAAATATTAAAAATATATTACTAATTTCACTACTTGTTATAGTTATATTTATAAAAGACATGATGAAGTTGGTCATTGCTAAACCTTAATATATAGCCTGGGCCTGATTTTAGATGTAGAAAGTGTGTTTTGTAAGTTTAACTAGTTGCATATGGACTACATATTGTAGTAAACCCTGAGTTGATGCTTGTTTCATATAGAGTTGTTTTATAATGTCCTGTATGAGGCAATCCTAATTCGGTGAACTCATGAAGGTAGGTTTTTTTGCAACTAATCTAAAAATCCATGGTTTCACAGTAAATGATAGTCAAACTTTTATTATTGTTCAAAGACGTATGCTTCTTTAAAAGGTAGGCTTTTGGGTGTTTGTTTTATGAAGTCGAACTCTTTCAAAGCAAACGTGACATTTGTACCAGTCATTAAATTATTTTTAAAAATAACATATGAATATAACCAAACTGTTACAGCCATAATGATAGTGTGTTAGTCACTAATACAGGGAACGGCCAACACTTGTGAACATCTTACTTCACAAGCTTTAAAATCTGTTAGCCCATTGTGAGCCTGTCATTACGGTTTTATATACCTTTCTATACGTAGTTAAGTATTTATACCTTTAAAATACAAATCATGCAGATTTTTATTTTCATTTTTAAAAATGTTTTAGTTAATATAATATCTTGTGATATTGTTGAATTAGGGTTTAATGCACATCGTTAAACAATAAACAGCTGGGATGGAAACTTCCACTAGTTAATGGACTATATTTAATGTAAATAATCCAAAGCCCTTTAAAATGACTACGAATTGAGAATCTATTAATAGTAACTGAAAAGCCAGAGGACTTGATACATTCATTTGAAAATCTTGTTATTGTAAGGGTGAATACCTTAGTCTTTCAAAGAACATGAAATGGGCTTCGAGAACCCTACATCAGGCTGAATATCAGACCTGTCAATATACAGTTTTGTTTTGACAGCATCCACATGCTGTTGCCAAGGATGCTCCAGAACACACACACACACACACACACACACACACACACACACACACACACACACACACACACACGCACACACACTATTCCAAGCACTCAGCTGCTGCTTGCATCACCGATTCCTCTGAGCGAGCTCCCGCTCTTGGTTTCCAGAGAAACGTAATGACTTGCCAATAATGCGCAAGAGCACACGAGCGTCCTCCGTGTAATATGGTGAGCGAGAGGTCCCTGGGAGTGCCTGCCCATTGTTTGCTTTAATTTCAAATTGCTCAAATGCTCCAGTCGACACTGGGCACTGCACTAAAAGGGGGAGTGGGAGGGATGGGGAGCTGGGGAAAAGAGAAAAAAAAAGTGAATTGTGTGTGGCAGGGGAAAACCTATTAGAGCTGAAGAGAACAAAGGGAGGCGAAGGAGGGGGAAGAGGCTGTGGAGGGGCCCATATAGCTACTGAAACACTGAAAATGGCAAATGATTTTTTACAACTTGCACTTGATTAAGTCAAAGTCTGCACGAATCATGTATAATGTTCCTTGGGCTGTCAGAGGAAAGCTTTCTCTGAGCCAGCAAATTGTAACAACACTGTCTGCCTCCAACCACCACTGCTGACCTCAAAGCACATATAGCACTCAGAGCTTTTATATAATTTAAGGTATTCTCTCATAATAACCCAGCACTCCCTCCAGATGCTGTATGTTGGATCTTCAGTGTCCACAGTGTAGATCTGTTTATTAAAATATGCTTTCCTGTTTACATGAAACTGTTCAGTTGTTTCACTATAATGATGTCACCCTAAATTTCCTGGCTAACTTTAGATTTTCATCTCCCCCCCCCCCCCCCCCTTATGTTCTGCACTGCAGACTAATTCACTTGCAAAGTACTTTGGCAAAGTTGAACTTGTGAAGAAAACCTGTAAGATTCAGACAGGTTTTAAAATCATATTCAGTGTAGGTATTTAGGAATTTAAGTTTATTTTTGTTCACAAGGTTCAAGGCCTTTTAAAAAATGGCTCATTGAGTATCTGTTCTTTTTTTTTGTGTCGTTCAGATTAAATTGTCAAAAAAGGCAATTTTCTGCACTTGCAAAGTAAAAGGTGTAGGTCTTTAAAAAACTTTCACTACGATTTGAATAGGCCAGGTGAAGTGTTGGGATGTATCTGTGGAGAATGAGGAGAATGTGAAAATGTCAGAAGGAGCTTTGAAAAGCAGCACCTACATGCACAGACTTTAGCTCCATCTAAAATCATATCATGGTAAGGCATTGTGTGCACACATGTTGCAGAAACGTAATGCTCTACGTTTTTTAATTAGTCTAATGGATAACGTGGATGATGGTTTTCTTATTTAAAAATGTCAAGAGAAGGCTCAGTGTTATTCAGAAACAAGTTCGTGTCTGCGCTCGCGCGCATTGCAGGGAACTAAGTCTTGCAGGACCGTCTTTCACAGATTGAGTTCATAAACGTAAACTCACCAAAATGACTATGGACAGTAAGTATGAGGCTCTTATTGAACAGTTTTGTTCTCAAACAGATACCATGCTTGTATTTTTAATTTAGCAACGAGTACCTTTTCCACGGATGTCATGTAGAACATATACTGTAGTGAATATGCCTGCTTTACTTTGCTAAATTAAATAAACAGCGTTGTGTGGTTTTTACATATGGTCTGTTTTTACACAGTCTAGCTAAGCATGACATTTGTATTATTTCAAGTTAAAAGTTGTACACAATGCAAGCGCTTTTAATCACTTTATCCCATCTCATTCAATATGTGTACAGTTCAAGTAACAATTATTAACCGAGAGAAGCAACGTGAACGCATCATTAAATTTAAAGGGGCCTGTATGGTTATAGCAGACTTATGGATTTCCTTAATGGTAAATGGGCATCATGGGACTTTTTCTACATGTGTGTCAATGTGTCTAGCAGTATATGATGAATATATCTGTTCTTCTGACTGTAGTGGGTTTTTTTGTTCACGCCCATGCGTCATGTGGTCTGTCATTGTAATTTTAAGACATGTAGAAATAAACAGATAGACACAATTATTTAATAATCTTTATTTTATTTACATCTCAGTGGTTGTTTGAATTAAGGAAGGAGTGTCATCTCTAAGAGCTGCGCACCGCCATGCGGTTACACTACTTTCAGGCGCATCAGTATTCTTTCGTGCTCTTTTCTGTGGTCGGCGAGTAGCACAGAGGCCGAGAAAAGAATACAAACAGTCCCAACACGGCGGGGTGAAAGGTGAAGAGGACCCCTCCCCCCACCACTGTCCGCACACACTTCAGGCTCGAATTGCATGTAAAAATCACATTCTCCCGGGGGGGGGGTGGGGGGTGGAGAGTCATTGTTTTGGCATGGGGCAGTGGGTTTGTGTAATAAATAGTATATGCGCTTACAAGTGCGTGTTCCTCCTTGACCAAGTGTCTCCATAAAACTGGAAGCCAAACAAATGACCCGGTGCTGCAGGAGCGACACGTTAGGTTTCAAGAGTCTCAGAAACAGTGCGGGAGTTTGGACGTTTCATTTGAGACTTTTACGAAGATTTAACAATGTAAGCACGTCGCATTCAAATTACTCATGTTCCTGTTTAATGAAAGTTTCACCTGTTGGTCTAGGAAGGGCATTCATGTTTCATGTGTGTGTGTGTGTGTGTGTGTGTGTATACAGCTGTGTTCTACATCTGTCGAACTTCCCCATTGGAATGAAAAAGCAGGGAAACAGTCAGGAGTCAGGGCACTGCACTTTGAAAGTAAAAACGATTATTGAAAACGTACTATAACGTAGCCTACCATGAAAGTTGTCTGTAACTGATAATAAACATCTTGACACTTCTCCAGTAATATCTGTGCAAACCTAAACCTAATTGTATTTAATTATTAAACAGTAAAGGCTTTATGTAGGCTATTTCTTGTAGGCTATTTTTTATTTATTGTGCTAATTTATTATTCTAAGATTTAGTTCTCAACAGTGTGCTGTGTCTGTCTAAACCTATAAGGCCTACTTGGCTATAGCTAAAATAAGCACCGATTATGATTCCTCATCGAACTTCTTTCACCAAATTGATCTAAGCATGGCCTCTCTTCTCAGCGGAACTACAGGAATGGCTATAAATAGAAAAAGCCTGTATTTCAAGATTTGGTTGCCAGAGGTATTCTCCACGTGCCACCAGCACACAGAGCTGTTGTTAAGAGCCTCTACCGTGCATGAGGTCTCTTTCTCGACCACTCGGTCTCGTTGCCTCCCCTCAAACATCCAGGCTCAGGACAGGGAGCTGGAGAAAGAAGTGCATTGTGACATCTGGTGCATCACAAATCTGCATGACAAAAAAAAAAAAATCACTGTTCCTAGATTGGAAACAGCCAATTATGTATACTGCAGAGGGTAATTTAATTCAGTCAGGCAATTAATGTGTATGTGTATATAATAAGTTTTAGATTTCGAAGAAACGGGGAACACTTAACGACCAAGAGGCACTTGCACCTCAAAAGGAAACCTTCATAGTCCGATCTTTAGGCAAATTCAACCCGATATATAACCGATTTTTAACCATTTAACTTGATTCATTTCTTATTTTATTAACACTTTTCCTCAATTATGATCAATATTAACAATTAATTGTCATAAAATCAGATTTTACAATGACATGTTGATGGGCATTTCATTCGAACAGTTCCATAACAGACCGCTATTCCCTCTCTAGATCACCACAAAGTCCGACACATTATCCCTGCGTGGGGGTTGAGGCACATAAGAAAATAAGTTTAGTAATTAATGTATTCAGAGTTACACAAATCATTCCACTTTCCAAGCCTATACGTCGACAGAAACGCAACGTAATCTATGTTGTAGATAAGTAGACTTTTTTTAAAATTGAATTTATATCAGCAGAGGAAAACTGGTTATTAATGAACATTGATTTCAAGTGAGGAACCCTAAACTGGAAGAGGAACAAACGATACCACTTATGTCCAACAAAAAAGAAAGACCGAGCGATGCAAACACGCTCTGACTGTCTAAAGCCCCGGGCCGGGCACGTTGTACCAGGGCTGAGTTATTCCCCCAGGGTATTCGGACCTCAACAGGCTGCCCCTCGTCTCCCTTCACTCTGCTGCATCAGTAAAACTCTAGGTGCCATACAGAAAGAGCACGTGAACAGCGAGAGCGTGCAGGTCATTGGTTGTATTTAAAGCGACGAGAATGCAGGTCAGGTCCGACTTTGTGAATTGATGAAGAGGTGACTGATTGATTGTGAGGTGTTGGGGGGGGGGGGATCCCTAATGGTAGGACTCAACTATTAAGTCTATACCCCATAAGTGACTTTGTCCTAGCAACTGAAGCACACACCACATGAAAAGAGCGAGATTTTTCAGTGGCTGGAAGATAATAACTTTTGATAATCTGATATGGATTGCACTGCACACAATAGGCTCTTCAATCAGAATAAAAGTGACGACTCTTAAACATTTTTTTAAAGGTCCTCAAGGCTGCAATTTCTTTGTGTAATATTTTAAACGATACTCAATTGGCTACGTGCGTATACGCGTGTTGGTGTGACTGTAAGTAGTCTCCTTTATGTGTTTAGTCAAGATATATTTTTTCTCTATTTTTTATTAAAAAAAACTAACAGACTGTTTGGGGTAGCACTGATGTTTAATCGTTGTCATTCAACGTGAATTTTCTACATTTAAAAGTAAATTGTGAGATAAGCATGCCCAGTCTTGTGTTTGGCCTGACGCGCACAGCCCAGTCCAGGACGATCTGGCCACAAGGTGTTCACGTGTTTTAATGATAACAAAGACGGAACACATTGAGAGAAACCAGAACATCTAGGATAATATATGGCAGCAATGTATGTGCAAAACGCTTTGTGCAGACCTATACCGGTAATTCAAACAATTAGCAGTGCCACCGATAAAATAAACAACACATCCACGTTATTACAGGACAGCGATGTGGGTGGCGTGTTCTCTCCACGTTTCCTCTGTCTGTGTGCGCGCGCATGTGAGAGAGAGCGTGGTTGTGTGTGTGTGTGCATGTGCGTGTGTACGTACACGTGTGTGCTTGTAGCTTACTCTGCGTTTTACCTTGGTGCATGTAAAGAGCCAAAGACCATGCTCGTGCGTGTGTACGTTGCACTCGTGATGAACACGTCTCGAAAAATCAGTTAGGCTACAGTTTCATTATTAATGTAAAATTGTTCGCAGAGCATGTCTTACTGACTACTAATTTTCCTAAATTTCCACTGTGTGTGTGTGTGTGTGTGTATATATATATATATATATATATATATATATATATATATATATATATACACACACACACGCATACGTTTTACAGGACATTAAATTAAATATAGCCTAGCTGCAGCAGCTTCTCGACACTCTTGTGGGAAAAGCAACCCTCTGACTCTGCGCTTTCAGTCTGTCCAATCCCTGCTCCCGTTGTTTTACCATGCAGACTGTAAATAGGCTAAAATTAAACAGGGATTTACCGGATTTAAGCAGGTCTCTACTAAAAATCAAATAGTTTCTATTGTGACAGTAGAGGCCAATAAACGGTTTTTTTCCCCTTGAACTATTAGAATTACACTTGGCCTTACTCTTTTACAATTATTGAACATACACTCCCTCCCTCTCTCTCACACACACACACACGCGCGCGCGCGCACACGCACACATCGCTGGGGTAGCCTAAAGAAAAAAAAAACGTGCCAAAGCGTGCGATATAGCCATTAAAATGAATGTATGCCGGCAGAGCAAAACATGGAGGAAAAAACTATAGGGCCATCTCAAGCGCATGAGTTGAGCTCTGGTCTGGACAGCAGCTCTCCAATGGAGAAGAGACAATGAGTTTGTTAAAGCTGTGCTGCGTTAAAACACACATCTAACCTTCTTAAGTGACCGGATTGACGAGTCATTTCTACATAATAGATGGCATATACGAGCATTTTCGATGTGAACCGAAAAAAGGGAAAAGCACATGAGATTTCAGTCTTGACAGCTTTGAGAGTCACGCTAAACAGCCTGCCTTTTACACGCTCTCTGAGGGAAATAAATGTGAACTTTTCATAACGGCAATATTTACTGAAAAGGGGGCACCATTGTAAACTATTATAATAAAGGGTGGGAAGGGGGAGGAGATTGAATATCCAGTTTTATTGCATCACCTGTCAGCGTTGTCCAATGGGCGTCGACTCCGAGGGCATTAATTGATGAAGGTGTCTCCAGACCGCCGCACCTCCCCTCCCATGTCATTTTGTTTGTGGCTCAACCAGCAGCCAGAATACCAGCTGCATTTTAGCTCTTATTCTGTTCCTGTGTCTCGGACTCTCTCCCTCTCTCTCTCTCTTTTCTCCCTCCCCTCCACCCTAACAACTCCATCTCCCTCCCTCTCACTCTCTCTCTCTCTTCTCGCTATTTTATCCCTCTGGCTGAAGCAGTGGTGTACACCTAACACTCGTCCTGCTGCCGTCCAGAGGGGAGTGGAGCCGGCAGAGGCAGGTAGCAGCGGCAGCAGCAATAGTCCTGGTTTAGGTGGACGCATCCATTGCATTCCTCCACCATGCCGGACCCGGGCAAGAAGCGACGTGTGGATGCTGTCGGTTCATTCAGCAAGACAGACACCGGCAGCTCCATTTAACTCTTCATGTCAAAGTTTGCATTTTCATGACGCAGCAGCAGCAGCGTGGATGGATTAAAGGTGTGAGCAGGATGGCTTGAGCTTGCGACCTAGTGCCACTCACTGGTGAATCCACAACATTCTGAGACTGACTACATGGATACATAGATTGGAGCGGATACATATGAACATGGGGGACCTGAAGTGTGGCTTTGAGGAAATGCAAGGAGTGAGGCTAGGATACCTGCTCATCCAAGGCAAGCAAATGTTTGCTTTGTCTCAGGTCTTCACCGACCTGCTTAAGAACATCCCCCGGACCACGGTGCACAAGCGCATGGACCACCTGAAGGTGAAGAAGCACCACTGCGACCTGGAGGAGCTGCGGAAGCTCAAAGCAATCAACTCTATTGCTTTCCACGCCGCTAAGTGCACTCTGATATCGCGGGAGGACGTGGAGGCTCTGTACTTCTCCTGCAAGACGGAACGGGTGTTGAAGTCCAACAAAAGGAAAGCGAAAGCGGTGTGTTCCCCCGGGGACGAGGACGAGTCCCCGGGGCGCCTTCACGCGGAAGCCGAGCTGTGGAAGGAAAAAGTTTGGTTTAGTTTGCACGGCGTCCCAGAGACTGTCACGCGTCACAACAAAACGGACAAGAGGAGAGAGCCGACTCCTTGCCTTACCGACTCCAAACTACCTCAATTTTACCACAAAACCCACGGGCGGGAATACCGTTTGGTGACCAAGTCCAGTCACAAACACTTTAAAAACTATGAAACTGCAAAAATAACCGGGAACCGCGTTACTTTGAGCCAAAGGCACTCGTTTTTCCGGAGCTCTGTGAGCCGGCAGCCAGTGGTGTTACAGTCCGCCATAGCTGCTCAGTCCAGGCTCTCGCGCTCAGCCGGCGACCTACTTCACAAAAGGAAGAGGAGGCGCGAGGGGGGCGGCGGCAGGGACAGCGCGAGGCACTCGTGGAGCAGAAGCAGACACGCGCACCACCACGTACCACCGGTCCTGCTCGTCCAACCCAAATCCTCCGGCGCTCACGCAACTTCTTTTGGCGCGTTACACCTAAATTCGGATTTTTATCTCGACCCCAGATCCCACCATCACCATCACCACCAGCATCACCATCATCATCATCACCACCACCATGAGCCCAATTTTCCCGAGAGTTACAGCAGCGACAGCGAGTCAAGCACTGCCTACTCAGACCGAGCATACCCGGACCCGGACTCGGACTTTGGCTCCGGTTTCTCCACCACCAGCAACTCCGGGAGCTCGGAGGAGGAAGAGGAGGGCGATGAGGAAGATGAGACGCAATCGGAAAGTTCAGAGGTCAGCTCAGACGAGGAGGAGAGCTCGTCCGCACAGTCCGATTCCAGCTCTGTTTCTAGTCGGGTTTCGGTGCAAAGCATCCGGTTCAGACGGGCCCGGGTTAGTTCTCTCCCCAAAACTCTCCACTCCAGTAAAGCACCTTTAGTGTTGGAGCCCACGTTTCACTACAATCAGCAGCAACAAGAGAAACAACAAAGGACTCTGGGAAACATTGCCGTTTCACAAACAGGTTACAGCAAGCAGGAGAGACGTCAGAAATGTGAATTAATTTGCAGTGAAACGAGAAAGGACTTTGGAGCTTTCCAGCCAGCAAAACTCGACGTAAATATTGTGAGAGAGCGATTTTTCTCTGAGTCAAAGAGGGAAAAGACGTATGAGGCCGAACCCCAGGACGAGCTGACCTCTGATTCACCGGTGCACAACCGTAATAGGACCTTTTACCCTTCACGGAGAACACCGGGACTCCCCAAAAAGTCCCCCTCGGGACTGTGCTCTCAGTGGGAAAACGACAATGACGCGAAGCCTCCTAAATCTTCAGAGAAAAGAGAAGCGAAAGCAGGCAGCCTGAAACTGCAAAATCCACTAAAGAAAATCAAGACCGAGGCAGAGGAGACTTGTGTGTCCTCCTTCCCCCTCTCTGAAAGTGTCAGGACAACCTGGACGCCCCCCTTTAACCTCAAGAATGTGAAAATTAAAGTGGAAGAAAGCTGTGATGAATATGAATACCACAGTCAGACGGCTGGATTCAACTGTAAAGGAAACAAGATAGAGCATGGTCAGTATCCCAGTGGAGGCATCAAACAAGGGGACTTTTACGCAGAAAAGGGTCCTGATGTTGTCTCAAAGTCTCCCTGTGGCCCTCAGGAATGTAGCAGCACCCAGGACTCCACATGCATCGGGGAGGGGGAGCACAGGAGCCAAATATGCAGGGCTCCAGTGCTCGGAAGTAAGAAATCCCGTCTTTCAAGAACGCAAACAAAACAAAACGTTCCCAGGATCAACAAAGCTGCCTCTTTTTCTTCTTCTTCTTCCTCTTCCTCCTCCTCCTCTTCTTCTTCGTCTTCTCCTTCTTCTCGTCCCGAGAAACCATCCACTGAGGATTTATCGAGCAGACGCAAACAACGCAGCAGCGCAAGCACTGTAGCAACATCACCGGCTACTAAAACGCCTTTCAGCCTGATGGCCAATTTCCCATCTCCGCCGTCACTGGTTGTTGGCAGCGACGGGGATTTGTGTCCTGCTTACTCCCTGAACTCGCTGAGGGGCCCCGGGACTCCCCCTCTGTCCCACCCCGTGTGGAGGTGGCAGCCAGGCGGCCAGATTCTCCCTCCCCCACCCGCTCAGAGAACTAGGAAATAGGCTGCTGAGATAAAGCAGAGAAAAACAAAACCCCCAAACGTGTCAACTCCAGCTCAAAAGCAGCCTGAGTCTTAACGTGAGCTCATCAAAACTGCTCCCAACTTTATAAGTTTTGTATTACTATGTTCCCTTTTTTTCTGTGAATGGGCTCCTTCGTTTTGGAATCTCCCTTTACGCCCACAGGACTGTGTGACACCGTGCGTGGATTTATGCTTAAAACTTTAAAGCTGTCAGTCCTAAGCAATATGTAAGGTTCTCATGATTGTGTTTACTTGACTATTTATCCTTCTTTGCTTTTTTCTGTGCTCGACCTGTTGGATTGTATGGTGCCATGTTTCAAGGGATTTGTCCGAAAGAGGAAAGGGCTAAGGCGCAGAACAGAGCATTCCCAAGACGAAGCCACGTTTGGATTGAGTTTATCTCGGTCAATCTCAGAGACAAAAATCAGGGTTTCCCATTCTGTGCCGGTACTTTATCAGAGCTAAAAAAAAAAAAAAAAAAAGTCATAACTGTCATACTGACCAGTTTGTCCACATTGGTCAATGGGTTCGATTTCGGAGAATTTTGATAGAATGGGTTTATTAATGTCTATCTAAACGTCACTCACTCACAAGCCTTTATTGGATTTGAAAGGATTTGTCTTTGTGATCGTTGTTTTTTTCATGAGTCCTTGTGTTCAGTTCTCAGTCTTGTTTATATTCCTGTGGACTATTTCCTGGTTTTGCAAACGTGTGGCTGCGCACAGGCCCAGACTCAACACAGGCCTTATGTACAGACAATCAGAAATAATAAGATAAAAAAATCGTAGCAATTTTGTCTCCCACGTGAGAGACCACCTTAATGTCCCTGCAGGTCCATCGGGCCACAGATTTCTCCTGCTTGTAAAAAGAATCTCCGACCAGAGAAAATGCGTATAAATATAAGGTTAAAATGTAATTCACACAGCGTAAGACAGTGCCAAAGAAAGGCTTTGGATCTGATGTGATTTGACAGTCAAAGTGGGTAAAATAAGCACCTGAACAGCGCCAAAACACATATCTCCTCAGAAACAATGCGACAAAGCATAATTAGGCTTAAACGCATTGCACTTTGATAGTGCTGGGGATCATGTTTCAGCTTTAGGGTTTTCTGACTATACATATATATATATAGTCTGTGAAATGATGTCTCAGAGATGCTGATGGAAAAAACACAGCTGAAGAAGGGACTGCTGGCTTAATTTGGATGCAGACACAAAGGCCAAGCGGCATCCATTTGAGTGCTATTTGAATATGTATGATTAGCCCATATGTGATTTGCTAAGCCATACCATGATATCCTGATTGTTTGCTTAGACCTTTTCCCCGAAAACCGCTTTTTTTCATTGTGGTTTTTATTTTCGGTTTTTTTATATCAAGTTAGCCAGAAATTGGCTGTGTTGATTTTTTTTAACACAGTAAATGATTTTGAATCAATTTTAAAAATATATTGCTGTCGTCCCTATCTCAACATTTTTTGAATATGGCCGCTCAATGAATGTATAGAGCCCTGTTTCCCGTAAACTCCAAGTTCAGTTCCTTCTTGTAAACAGAGCTGAATCGCGTTGTTGAAGTTGCACCTACATATACTATCTTAAGTGAACGTGTATATGTTTTTAATGGAAGTGCAGGACGAGCTCTGCTAATTGGCAGGCTTTTCTGTCTGTGACAAAGAGAGGCCCAGCTTATTGCGAACCAGATCACAACAAACCCAAAGCCCGTGAATGATGTCAGCCCCCTCACACACACAGCACAGTAAAGGGTGCGCTCATTCAGAGAATTGTAGGAACTATTTAATGGGTGATTGTATAAAAAATAAAAAAAATAGAGAGAGAGAGGGAATTTGCGTAAATCAGTATGGACATGTATGGTGGAGTCACGTGGTTAAAGCACTGCTCTGCAGCCCCCTTGGCCTTTTATCTGGGGCGACAATTCAAACTTGAACTAATATTCCCAGTCTCTAAACGGGCGTTTTGAAGCCGTGGCACAAGCTGGTATATGCTCATAATAGCGGTAAAAATAGAGGGGGTTGCACAAGGTTGAGGGAGAGGAGGGAGGGGGCTGTGTTGCAAGAGCGGAGCTTTCAACCTTTAATCCGCATGTCAAAGGCATAGGCTGCACGGCATAGGGAGGAGAGGAATAGCCTGTGCGCGCTCACCCCCCTGGCGCACCAGCCTATTCTCACGCGGCGCTCACATTGCTTGGCGGAGGCACAGAGATGGTGGTAATGGCCTGTTGGGAGGGCCTTTTCCACCGTAAAGACAAATAGCTCCCTGACAGTGACGCTATCAATGTAAACAATTGCATCTTGCAGCAGCTAGAGGTTGTACCATGCACTCGCCCCCTCCTCTTCTTTCCCCCACCTCCCTGCAGCTCTCCTCACATCCACTTCGCTTTTTTTGAAACAATACTTGAGGTCAGGTTTTTGACATGGAATAAGAAGTCACTGGTTGTTTATATAAAACTGAATATTTATTTTTTGGTGAATTTTTGGGGGGTTTTCTTGTATATTGATTTTTGTTGTTGTGGATATATATTAAGAGGACAACTGCACTCCATATGGAAACTTGAACGGTGGATTTCTGAAGCACTTTCCCTTTCTTTTTTTTATTATGAAGCATTCATTAAACGCGACTGAGTTCATTGAAAGACTCTTTCTCTTTCTTTAATCTGATGTTGTTCTGATTGAGGGAGAGTTGGGGTATAAAGATTTAATGATGGTATGGGATTGCGTAACTAGAGGGTTTTGGAAACAATGAGCTTAGGTAAACATTTAACTTGTTCACGGGCTTTCAGTTTATATTCACCTTATATTTTGAACGCAGCTTCTGTTAATCTTTTTTTTCCCCTTTTTTTGAGTTATTAAATGTGTTCTGCTTTTAAATTTAGGATGTAACATATTATTTCACGAGGAATTAAGGGGAAGAGACACATAACGAGTCTTCAATTAAATAGCAAATAAGGGTTTAGTCCTGAGGCAAGATGTGTCAGGTTTGAAAGAAAGAAACCCTGAGTGTTATAATGGTGCTTATCCACGAGCCATGCTTATCCATGAGAGTCATAACATGAGCATCAACGTTACCTCCGTGCAGTATCTTAACTTTGGGTAAACTCCTACATGTTAAACCTGGCGAGGGAATCCCTTCCCCGGTGTGTTTAGGAGCTGTGTGGCGGAAGGAGTGGCAGGTCTGTGGAGCCTACAATAATAACAGGAGGCAAACCGCAGACATTTACGCATGCAACCGCTGCAATATGAGGTCGCCTTCTTGGTTTAATAGCCTACATGAACACACGAAATATCAATAAACTGGATTAAAATACAGTCCTGCTGGGAATCTGAACATTGCACATTAGAAACATTGAACGTTCTTCAGGAGGCTTACATAGAATAAAAGAAAAGCATTATCCCCTTTGATAAACAACTGTTGTCCTGGAGAAAGACCAGGATATATTGATGACTTAGGGGATTACATAAGAAGTAGACTCGCCCAAAGGCTTTTCGACGTACATAACTGTACACTGCAGGACTATGCAACTTTTTCGAGTCCCTGAGCAGACTTGCCCTTCGCTCGATCTGTCCTGTTTGACGTGATGTTTCTCTGATTAATGAGACTCTGTAGTATATTGTCCAGGCCAAAAGCACGAGTTTGATAAGGGGAGCCTGCAGGCAGGCAGGTAGCCATGCTGGCCCCTGCACGGCTGTTGCTGCTGGTGGAGCCTGAAGGGGCCGTACTGGGAGCAGAGGCGAGCCATTATGCTGCTGCTGGCGTTTCAGGGCTAAATTCCAGTGCGGATTGGAAACCACTAGACTGTAACTTCTATAGAATAACAATAGAAGGAATATGTGGGAAAGCACAATAGACACCTTCATGCAGTTTGGTTTTAGCAAAAAAAAAAAAAAGTTGGTATAAAGTTGGTTAAGACTGAGAATGAACACTGCGCGCACTGCAAAGTTGTGGGTAATGCTGATAGACACATGGCGCGTTAAGGTCAGCACTTTGCATTGATCTTTGAGACAATTAAACACACAGATAGCGATAAAAGCTGTCAGGACGTGTTTACGTTTAATCTCTCAGCTGTGAAATATGTGTGTACGTGTCAGCCACTTCACACAAGGTCATTATCCAGCTCAAAATATTTTGGCGTAA
>NC_136704.1:14229454-14545047 GCF_947650265.1 Symphodus melops
GTGGATCCTCGTTAATAATTTGGCCTGACTGAGCCTTGTTTGCAGAGTAATCTGAGCCGGCACAACTCCCTCTCCTCCCCTGGGGGAAAAGGCGACTGAGAGCTATCAAACAGCTTTAAAGTTAATATTGACTTACATATTCTCAGCTTTAACTCTAAACCTTATCATAAGACTGCACTTGTATTCTTAAAGATCTAATAAATGCGTCTGTTCAAATAGAAACACTCAATCATAAATCATTTGTTTCCAAAATCACTTCTGTAATTACCTATTACATCGTAAACAGTATAACTCTTATTCCATTAACTGCCATCTATCGTTTTCTTGTCTATTTTGTGCTTTAGCAGCTTTCATGTAATTCCTTTTAATAATTCCAGGGCCAGAAGAAGAGAATGAGGGACATGAACCGCCTTGCCTGTCAGTGCTGCAGCCAAAGTCCCCTTAACGAGTTCCGTGCACAAAGAGAATCAGGTAGTGGGCTGCTTTCTCTCCTCTAAAGCAGCTGGCATGCTTAATGATGTTAGACTTTACTGCGTGTCGAGCTATCTTCGTCAATGAACACACAGAGAGACAAGTATAACATGATCGAGTATTTGAATTGAGAGACAGAACATCAGGATCTATGATGTTGCAGAGAAGTCGTTCATTAATTATCTTTTACAGTAAGATGCTGTTCAAGTTAGAAAGAGATCGTCATAGAAATAAAAAAATAAATAGATACTCAGTTTACTGGGTAGCAACAATAAACAACTGTTTTAAATCAAAATTTAGCCTATTAATGCTTGTGGCAATGCATGAGAATACCAAGGCCTATGATTAAGGAGCATTTACTAAACTTCACGAATATTTCTGATCATCAAATCCTGAGATTTCATTTATTTATCTTTGTTTTGTAATTGCTGCTCATTGATTGATGATTGAGTTGTCTTTTTCGCTTCGCTGCCATGACTATTTAAATCTGCTTATCCGGTTAATTTGGTGGGGGGGTTTTGGCAACATGACGCTTCTCAGGGTCTGACAAAATCCACCCAAAGAAAATGACAATCGGTTTCAAACGTCAAAAAGCTGCGATGAACTTAGATTGAGGGCTAACTTGTAAAACAGATAACTTCAATTTTAAAGGCTCTACTCAAAGAGTCCTGAAGTCATAGTGGAGACTTTGTGTTCACACCTGAACCTTTGTTAGTGACCTTCCGGAATTTATTGGAAAGGAATTGTTAAACCCTTTCTTTCAAGGACACGCGGCAGTGTCATATGGAGCCATGTCCTGCATTTTATTTTGATTCTGAGGAACCTCTCTTGTAAAAAAAAAAAAAAAAAGAAGAAGAAGAAGAAAAGAAAGAAACACGTTGCCCAAACCGTGTCTTTAAAACAAGACTTCTATAAAGCTTTATTGGATTGAAATTGGATTCAGAAAGACGCATCTCAGGGCTGATCATTCTCAGAATTCATAAACTTAATATAAAACGTAGATAGTTGAAATTTCTCTGACAAGTCGGTTTTATTATCAGGTGGAGTTTATAAAAGACAAAGTTACAGTTACCATCATTAGACAACCTAGCACAGACTGGTGGAACCTTTTTTTCTGTAAAGCAAATTTTAACGTTTTTCTTTTTTTTTAAAAACGTTTCTGTGTAATATCTCTGCTTTTATTGCAAGTCCCCGCTGAAAATATGAAGACCATTTGAGCAACCATCGCTCCACCTCAGGCGGTCTACCGGAGTCAGCTGAGCCGCTTTCTGTGTGCAGCGGACTCTGTGTCCTCGGCAGGACTTCACAGAGGCTCTTACATAACGCTTCAGTTTATTACGACTCTCCGTTCAGCAGCGCCGTATCGCAGATTCAGCAGCTTCTCCTGCAAGATTTCGTTCACTTAATCACTTGTTCATAGTGTCGCCGCGCGCGCACATAGAAAACACAGCGCGCGCATAACGAACGCAGCCGGTTATTAGAGGTGAACGGGCCCGGGGTGAGATGAACGCCCCGTCACGACTTCAGAGCTGCTCATAGTTGTTTAGGGTTGCTTAGAAAATGCTCCTGAATGTGTGATCTGGGAACCTTGAGGGAGGCTTGAGAGGGCTCCGGGGGGGCACCGCAGCAATTACAGCGAAATGTAGCCTCATTTATTATGAATTTGAATTAATTTGCATATCATAATTCAAATTGTATTCGAAATTGGCAACAAATAGGTTTTGCCTTTAATTTTTTACGAATATTTGGTTCCATAAAGCCTATGCAGGTGATTCGATAGGCCTATTAAAATATGTAGGTTAGCTATTTTTTATTTTTTATAAATCAAGCACAATTTATCTTCATGCAGGCTATAGCCTATGGGTTCATACATTTGTCTAAGCCAACTTGTTTTTTTGTTTTTTTTTAATGTTAAGATTACTGTGAGTCCCTGAGTTTGGACACGAAAGGGACCTCTTCTACTGAAATGTCGAGTGATTCCGTATGATAGAAATGGTCATAGAAAATGAGTTGGATTCCCCCCGCTGTTCCTCTCGTTGCTACAGTCAGCTCGTTTTGGTGCCACGGTCTGACGGCGCCCCCTGTTGGCCAAGTGAGGGACTGGAGGATTCTCTTAAAGGGGAGGTCTACGAAACCGGAAGAGTTTTTAAGGTGGACCGGTGGAGTTAGCGGTTCCACGATGGTGGACGTTTTGTCTCTTCAGCGAGCTCACAGGGCAGGCTGGACCTTCAACCAAAACGTGAACCGGTTCCGTTGCGTTTTTTTGCAATCATTGCCCTGAAGGCCTAGTCGTGCGTTATAGGAGAGGATTATGGTGGAGCGTAAAACCCCAACTCCTTTAAATGTCCAATAAAACTACTAGTGAAGAGATGTTTCATCATTATGCAGTTTAAATTGATAGTGTAGAAAGTGTATGAAGAATTACCTTGAGTTAGATAGCAAATAAGCAAAGTGCGACCCAAACAGTCTAACTGTGAGATGATGTGCCACTACGGTGTCTCCCCAAGAGAGAAACATAATCAGAAACAAACAAAAAAAAAGTAGCCTAAGTTTTCCAGGTTATTCACATTTTATTTGCTGTGTTGTTTTGGTAGAATAGGCTATTATGCTATAAAATATTGAGATATGGCTCATTCAGGTCGGCTGGGACATGATAAAAGCCAGACCCCTTGTAAGCACTTTGAGTATGTGGACTAAACAACAAATATGATATACAATAGTTCTTCTCGGATGCATTTGAAGCCTCCATGTGTTGTTTGATGATTAAGGAATGTACCTCAGCCTCTGGTCCTTATGTGGTTAACCTGGCTTCGACCAGCTGTTGGACAATCAGATTTATCATTTGATTCACAAACAGTCGGTAACCATAACGAAATAAGCAAACTCTTACATTCAAGGTGAGTTGTCTGCATATTTAAAGCCTGTGTGTACTTAAGCTGGTCCCCAGGTCAGTCGAGTTCATCTCAGTGAAACCTTTAAGTAACCGCACATTTGCACATTAAATGGCAGATTCTTTGAAGCTTGAATATTTTTGGTGTTTACGTGTAGACAAAATAACTGCACATGGATGTATCTTTCTTATTTCATTTTCTTATTTGTTTTCCTTCTTGCTGTCATAATTTTATTCATCTGAATAGGGTGCGTCATTTCACTGTTTATTTGTAACAAAGACACTTACAAATAAAAACCTGCAGTTTATTTTAACCCATTGAAGGGGCGTTTGCATGGAAAAAAAACTGACTTTGTTTAAAACATTGATAATTTCCTTTTTCTTTTTGTGATTGATTGGTGACCTTTGTAGGCGAAATTAGCTAGAGTCTGTCATGATGGAGACAAACCGCGTTTTAAAATGACCTTTAAATTAAAAAGATTTATTGTTATAGCCTAAATCAAAGGCAAGCAACCATTTATTCTACAACATCATATAACATACGCACACAAACATAGGAACAAGGATTTAAGGGGGAAAAAAACTACCAGACATTGAACAAGGGCCTCGTTCTCAAACAAGGTCACCACGATTTTTATTAGTTCAGTCTTTAATACATAGCAGCCTTATTATATGGACTATTAAATACGGAACTCTCTTATTGCGCAGTGAAACATCAAAAACACAAACAAAATGGCTAACTAAGAAACATTTTATTTCTTAGTGGTCGCTTTGCAGCAAAGGTAACTTCCTCCGTCTTCATTTGCATACAGTCCCTCTGTGACCCCACCTTTAACACACCTTATATTCACACAGTCTAGGATGTCAGTCACTTGTCTTCTGCTCTCATCCCTCCTTCCTCTTGGACGCGGTCTTGTGAGTTGTCCATCAAGCTGAGCACTTGCTGGGCCCTTTGTGCGGACACTTAACGGATCAGGCATGTCGATTGCTTTTGTCTACACGCTTCTTTCATTATACTCGTTGTATCATCTAATATCTGTGGTACGTCTTACGCAAGATGACAAGGAGCCCCCGTGGTTCATGGGATGCGTTCACGGCAGCAGCAGACTTCATGCGCCCGAAGGAGCGCGTGACCTTGACCCGGTAACCTGCTGTGTACACTGCCTAGACGAGGGGTAAGCTGATGGATGTTCAACTTGATGCATTCAAGCTGAAGCTGAGGTTGTTAAAATTACGAAGAAAATCCACCAAATTAATTTTTAGAATTGCTGTTCACCTTTTTGCCCATTTTTGTTTTACTCATGGTAGTACCACTAAGTCCACATAGCTCTAATATAATATTAGAGATATCCTATATGGACAAATATTTTTAACCCCCCCCCTCCCCCCATGTGTACAATTGTGCATTTGTGTAAAAAAAAAAAAATGCACGCCAGTTAAAAAAAGTTAAATGGCCTAAAATGTGTCATTTCATGCATAGTTTTTTTATTTTTAAAAAATAAAAAAAAAAGGCTCGATGTGGTTACAGTTTTTTTATTTCAAGGCCTTTTTTTAAGTAATGCAAAGACATGAAGGTCTCTGGGCTCCTACAGACATGATGTTAGAAATGTGTAGCTTATTTATTGTTTGCTTTTGTAAAAATTATACTTCACCACTATGAGTCAACAAGATTGAAACATGAGCACTGTTTAAAAAAAAAAAAAAAAAGAATTTAGATGAGCTTGATTTATGTGTATTGCTTTTTTTTTTACTTTGTTATTAAAGGTACCCAGCTGCAGCATTAACCTCAGGTGCTTGTTACTGTGGCAACTGTCAACATGGTTTGGTGGCCAGTGAGTGTTTGAAGACATCCTACAGTGGAGAGGAGAAGGATGTCAGAGAGGGGGAAAAAAGACAAAGGTGAGACAAACTTCTGACCTCTTCCGGTTCTAACAATGGCTTCTGTTTCAGATCCTGATGCATTAGTGTGGGAGACAAATACACTTTGTTTCTTTATAATTAAACCAACTTAATTCAGTTTGAGGACATTTTTCTAAGTTATATGTGTGTAAAGCTGCCATGCTGGAACAGAGCCTGAAACTTTTATTTGTTTGAGTTTTTTCACTTTTCTTGTCTTTTCTTGTCTTTTCTTTTCTTTTCTTTTCTTTTCTTTTCTTTTCTTGTCTTTTCTTGTCTTTTCTTTTCTTTTCTTTTCTTTTCTTTTCTTGTCTTTTCTTTTCTTTTCTTTTCTTTTCTTGTCTTTTCTTGTCTTTTCTTTTCTTTTCTTTTCTTGTGTTTTCTAGTGCCCTCTCGTTGCCTGTTGGATGTGGAGAGGAGAGTGTGGCTTTCTTTAGAACTCAAGGACCATTTCTGCACAGCGTTCGTCTGTCTGTCTCTCCAGACAGAGTGCAAGCTAGGAAAGCTTTTGTCGTTGAAGTTTCTGGAAAGCTGGCAGGACGCCCCAACCAGCCCACAGGTCAGACTGCATTTATTTTTACATGGATGGAAATGAAGTTCTGCATGCCATTTAAATATTCATGATGCTGCAAAACGGTTTTTTGTTTTTAATAAATCAATTTAGTACTTGAGGTATGAACTCAATATGACTTTATAAACACCAGTGTGTTATAATAATCTGCCACATTGTAATTGCTTTATTTTAGCCTTTTTCTGCTGTACATTCAGAATTTTGATGAGAGTAACTTTAAAATGTTTTGATATATTTAAAGAGGCCTGTGAGCTTTTTATTGAATAATTGTAAAAAATATCATAAAGCAAGTCAATCATATCATTCTTTCTTTAACACATATAGTTATAGTATAAAATATTACTATTGCACAACACTCCTCCAACTGTAGAAACAAATATATAAAAACAGTGTCCTTTTAAACAAATATTTATAAAAGTTTCTTTTATAAAATGCGCTTGCATGAATTTTAAAATCAAAAAAGCACAAAAAAGAGATGGGTCTGCATGTCTTCATTTAGAGTAAAAAAAAGAAGCTGCACAAAGAGTGTATTAGAGAAACACTGTTTATTTTTTCTTCAACAACTGACGGCATTAATTCATGTGATTAGAATGAGTATTATTTAGTTGTTATAAAATGTTTCAAGATGCTTTCAATTAAATATTTTAAAAAAAAGGTAACACAGAAAGAATTCGACAGAGGCTGCCAATAAACTATTATTACTGAGAGAATATTTGATCTGTTCTGTGTTTAACAATATTTCCTGTGCTGGGTTAAGAGTTTTCGAATGAAAGACAATATTCACACCTTGAGAAAAAGAAAATCATGAGACTTCGTCCATGTTTACAGGATTTAAAAACAGTTGGAGAATAAATAACTGTTTTTCTAAAGTTACTGCATAAAATGGCTTCTTGTGTGTGTGTATTTTTTTTTTCTTTCTCAGGGATTCCGGGAATAGGAGGGACAGAGCTTTCTTTTGTCAACATTGAGTTTGAGAATCCGACCCCTAAAGGTCAAAGTCCACATCATGTCAGAATGTTTGATGACGGCTCCTTTTCTTGGTCAGCTGATTGGATTTTTGAAACTCCAGGAAAATATAAACTCAGTAGGTCAAAGGGAGCTAAAACATTTTGTTATAGATATTAACTTTTTGTTTAATAATGAAATGAATATGCATTATTCTCTTGTAACACTGTTTCTCTTCTTTATTTTTGTTCTTCTTCTCTTTATCCTGTTTAGACATCAGTGTCTCCAACCCGCTCTCCACTCTCTCCTCCACTGTCCACCTCACCGTCACGCAGCCCTCTCCACCCAGCTTAGTGATCTCACTACTTCACGGACCTCTGGGTGTCCCTTCCCCAGAGACACAGTCAAAAAATAGGACTGTGGAGGCAGTATATCAGGGCGACCCTGTCACACTACAGGCACACCTGGTTGATGGTCTGCCAGCAGAATTTATTTGGTATTTTATTCCAGAGGACAAAGAGGAAAACATGAAGTGTATAAAGACAGCTTTCAGCTCAGACTGTGTGAACAGCACTGTGGTGAGTATAGCACTTCAAGGTCATAAAGCAGAATCTTAAAAAAGAGTTCAGCATTTAAGGCTGAAATTCTCTTTGCTCTATCTCATATATTCAAAGAAAGCCAGAGACTGAGCTTAATGAAGCTACTTCACACAAATGTATTGTATATCTACAATTAAGGGTTTGTCCAATTGATTTCGTTTTCTGTCAGAGTTTGTTATGAAAGGGTGATCAGAGAACTGATGGCCTAGCGAGTGGGTCGCAGTGGTTTTGCTAAAACCGACCCAAACGCTGGTCAAAAGCAGGATCAGAGCTCATGAATAAGATATGTGATGCATTTTTTTCCTGTTTTACTTTTTAAAAAAACATGTAAGCAATTTTTATTGAAGGCGTCAAAGACTTACAACCAGACTGTGTCCAATCACTTAATGACAACAAGCAACTATTTAGTGAATAATTTAAAAACATCATTAATGCTTCTGTTTTCATGAATGAGACAGGGCCACAAGCAAACTGTCTCTGTTATCTTTTTGAAGGAACAGAGCTATTGATATGCTGACCTATCAAGGGATACATCAATCAGTTCATGTGTAAACCTTGATCACACAGGAGGGAGAACACACGCATCCTCCTGGGACCAATATGGTTAAAGAGAGAAATGCTGTTACATTGCTGAGTAAAGTTGAATTTGGATCTGGAAGAGAGATTTGTTTTTAACATAATTTTGAAAGAAAAGCCAAATAAGTACATGGTAAGAATTGATGAAGTCTCTGTAAGTGACTGTTTGCTATTTTTTTGGTGGTCATTCTCTAAATATTTGTTGATTTTGATCAACACAAAAAGGAATTTAAAATTGGCAAGCGTTATCGACAATGCTGGTGAAAGAATAGTAATATTTCATATTAATCAATTTGGTATCTTCCGTAGCAGTGTGCTGTCATCTTTTTTTAATCTGATGAACTGATTTAATAAGTTCTTATCCTCTTCAGAACTGGACCTTTGAGACAGAGGGAGTTCATGTGGTGTCAGTGAACGCCTCCAGTGCATTTGGATGGACACAGGAGACCGTGCATGTCGTGAGTGCTCTGCTATACAGTGTGTTCAAATACTTATGTTCCTTACTGTAAGTCCTCCTTATGTTCATAATTGATTACTGATAAGGCTTGTGTTGTATTGTCTACACATCCCATGGAAAGGCCAAAACCACAGAAATATGTTTTTAAGTTTCAGTATTATTTTCTCTTGTCAAGCCAACTGTACCAAACCCACTTGATCCTGTTGTAGACATTAATCTTTTAAATTAAAAAAAGGCCTTAGTGATTTGTTGAAAAAGAAAAACAATGAAGTGTTAGATAAATAAATAAAGTATGCTGATATTTTGTAAAGAACACAGACATTCAACCGAATCAGTTGTTTTATATGTACATTTTGGAAACATGGATAATTTTTTTTAATTAATCAAGCTGAGCAACATCCACCATGTAGCTGTCAATTACAGCCTTTGTTTCCCTTTTTTCTTAATACAATGCCTTGTTTGTTCTTTTCTCCGGTGCTGTGATCCATGTTTCTTTAAATTTCTAATCAATGTAGATTTGAGGATAATTCCTCAAACAGAAGTTATTGTAGCCAATGTGGAGTTTAAACACATTTGTTAAAATGAAAACAATTTATTTTAGAGGGTTTAGTTCAGTTCAGAAAGAAGGATGGTGTACAGGATTTAATTAAAATTAGAATACCTGGTGAGGCTGTTTGGCACAGAGGAATATGTTTTTTAGATCAGTGGAATCAATTTACTTGTTTTTGTCTTTTTATAGGATGTGTCAACATTACAAACATCATTAGAAATATAAGTATTACCAGGTTTGTGTATTCATGTTCATGTGCAACATCTTTGTGTGTGTGTGTGTGTGTGTGTGTGTGTGTGTGTACGTACGTACTTGTAGGTGGTCCTGTGTCCTGCTGCCCCTGACCTCAGAGGAAATGTATCGGTGAATCAGCCGTCTTCAGGAGAGGGCCTTTATGTGGGCGTGGCTGACAAAAACAAAAGCTTAACAGTCTATGTTGAGGGAAACAGGAAGTTGTCACCACCAGTTAAAGTTAATCCAACATGGCAACCACCCGCCAGTCAGAGTCCAGCTCACAGCCTGGCTCATAATGGTGAGGAAACATTTAAGACTAACACTTACTGAGAAGGGGCTGAACCTCTGAACGTTACTTTAACATGTTGAAAAAAAGGAGTTTGACTTTATTTTTTGTGTTAATTTGAAACACAGTTTAAGATAACGGAACCTAATTGTTTGTCTTACCTCTCTATTATGAAGTAATCATTTTGTTTGAATGTAAGGACAATACAATGTCTGTTTTTCCCCAATTACAGTGCAGATATATGTAGACAATCCAGCTTATCCAACAAATGCAGATGTAACTCTTCTGGCAGTGGCTCAAGTACAAGACCCTGTGGAGTTCCTCTGGCACTTTGGAGACTCGAGATCAGTCAGAACCACCTCAAGGACTATCACTAAAAGATATCAAAAACCTGGGAGGTATGAGACAGATAAAGATGTGAAAGTACTATTTGGATTCTTCTTTTATGCTATACAATAACTTAAAATGCATCAATAAAAATAGATCATGTATACAGAATAAATTACCATATTTTCTATTACTTAGGTTATTATTTATTTTCTTCCACCTCCCATTTGAATCCTCTCCTCTTCAATGTAGGTATGATGTAGTTGTAGTCATGACTGGCAGCCAGACTTCTGTTACCTCCGATGTGTTTTCGCTGGTCATCCAGAGAGTGGTGAGGCTCAACAGACTGCTCCACCCAGCTTCTGTACTGCAGAACCAAAAAGTTATGTTGGGTTGTCGGGTCAATGCTGGGACTGATCCCACCTTCCTGTGGAGCTTTGGAGACGGATCATCCAAAATAGGGCAGAGCACAGAACAGCACGTCTACCACAGGTGAGTTTACCATCAGATTTAAACTGAGCGTTGTTATAGATTTAGGTAATTATAATGTATATTTATCTATGTTGGTCAATATGTCACCAGAAAAAAACAGTATTAAATTACATGGATTGTAAACGTTCTGTTTTGCATATTTTAGTGGACGTTTTAAAAAGCAAAGTCCTCACAGGAGCTTAAAAATGCAAACATTTTGTGTCATTGAATACGCTGGTCACAAATTTAAGCATCCTTATTAAAGTGTGTGGTTTTTTTTTTACATTTTTGCATTGTAGTGATTTGTTTTATACATGTATGTACATTAACTGACAATATAGTGGCATTTCAATAAATGTAATGCAAAGAAATGTAACTCAAATATGTGTTTCTGTCTTTAAAGCTCCTGTGAGTGTTTTTTTAAATGTTCATGAAACTTACTGAAATGAATAGTGGGGCATCTTTAAGAGCTACACAATCAAACCTGGCCTTTAGGAATAACGTTGATTACATCCATATTGTTGACTTTTTCTTTCTTTTTTTTACATTTTCCAAAGCAGAGATTTTTCATATGTTTGCATTTAAAAGAAAGCAGGATTAAACGTTCTGTTTAACAACAATACTGTTCAAAATTGGCAAAGATATAAGTAACCACAAACATAAAGTTCCTAACAAGAGCTTTGAATAGAAAAAAGTTGTTTAACCTTCTATCAAGATGGAGCTGTCTTTGAAATGTCAATAACAATCATGCTATAATGTTGGATTATTTGTCTTCATTTTTAAATGAGATGAGAGTTTGCTTAAGTTTAATTAGAATTTTTGCCTATATGTATTTTTACTCTCTGCAGGACAGGAGAGTTCACAGTGAACGTCACTGTGTCTAACCTGGTCAGCTCTGCCTCTTTAAGTAGTCACATCTTCATTGTGGACCGGCCTTGTCAGCCTCCACCTGTTAAAAACATGGGGCCTCTCAAACTACAGGTACCTTGTTGCATCAGGTATAATTGAAAATATATGTTATATTCCCACTTTATGTGTGTTCTCTAAACTTTTCTTTTCAAGGTTCGAAGATATGAAGTTATCCGTCTTGGGGTGACCTATGAGACTGAATTGGACTGTGACATTTCAGGCAGCCTTCATTACACCTGGACATTATTTGACTCTGCAGGGCATATCTTGCCTTTGCGTCTTATAAACACAAACAGACAGAGCCTCATTCTGCCAAGACATCTCCTGCATTATGACACCTACACCGCTATAGCCAGGGTAAGATGACAAAAAAATCATAGGCCTTTAAACTGGGACCTGGGGCTCGATGTTCTTGTCCTGTATTTACAGACACTGATGTCATCACCCTGCAGGTTCAGGTAACTGGCAGTGTGGTCTACAGTAACTACAGCGCAAGATTGCAGGTGATACCAAGCCCTCCTCTAGCCTTCATCCAGGGTGGCACAAACATCTACATCAACAACAGACACACTGACGTGGTAACCCTAGACGGTCAGAGATCGTCTGACCCAGACTTCCCCATGAACGTGATCAGGTACAGGAACACTTTTAATGGATCTTAATCTGGAAACATTTTACGAAAAAATGTCCATTCACCTTTTGGATTTTTTTCTTCACAGTTTCAGCTGGACATGTAGACCCGTCAGCTCCATCGCCAGCTCCTGTTTCCACCAAGACGTTCCCACTTCATCCCCCGTGCTTTCATTTCCGGCCAGTTTCCTAAAAAATAACTTTGACCAGTTTCAGTTCACTCTCACCGTCCACAGCGGTGAGCGCTCAGCTTCAACAGAGACCTTTGTCACAGTAACACCAGGTGTGATCAGGTAGGAGCTACTATACAGGATCTTAAGATTTAAAACCCATTTGTTGTTCATCATATTTACTTAAAAAATACATTAAATGCGATACTTTGAGTTGAACTGTATGTCTATTTTTAAGATTTGGCAGCAGCTTAAAGCACGTTGGTGGGACAAGATATGACAAACATCATCTGACTCTTTTAATACAATTTCTAAAACCCTAAGTGCTAATAGTCAATAAATGAAAAATATGGCGCTCTAATCATTTCCCTTGCAATTTGACTCAGCATGTCACTATTTCATGACTCTACATGGTGGCACATGAATTACAGAAACATGAAGGAAAGTTGAAGATGAAGGTGAAAGGGGAATAAAAAGAAGATGACAGCAGGATATTGGCAGACTTTGTTTAAAAAGAAGTTAAAGCACGAAGCATGATGCTGACACCAAATTGCACTAAATGAATAAATAACATCTACACTTGACCTTTTTAGTGGTCCTTGTTTCATAAGCAGGTGTAGTTAAATGAGGCTCTTTTAAAAGAAGCATCAATGTTCAACTAGTTTGGGTCACCCCAAATTGTGTCATGGCGTGTCTATTATATTGTACCATAAGTCACCCTGCATTTCGCTCCCCTGCTCTTAATGTGTAAATGTTTCCAATCTAGGAAAGTGTCAGTTTACTGCCTCCAGTGCCAGGAAGATCAGCTGAATTGGGATCAGTCGTTTTCTATCAGCGCCGTGTGTGAGGGCTGTGATATGTCCTCAAAATCAGTGCAGTACAGCTGGAGTCTGTTCTTAGTCAAAGCTTCCTCCAAGCCTGTCATAGAAGGTAAAACTAAGATGTATGCACCTGTGAATACATTTATTTCCATCAAATGATTTGCAAGTAAAATCAACAAACTTAATTCCTCCTCTTTTGTCCTATTCTAGTCCCATTTTGTTACACATTGGATCTCAGTGCTCCGTCAACAATCTTGGAGGGTTCAGCAACTTTCTCTCAGTCTCCTGGGACGTCCATCCTGCCTCCACCTGTTAACGACACTCTCCAGCTCACAGTGGCTCCCAATGTATCTGAAACAAGATCCAGAAAGAGATATCAGAACCTGGCTGACAGCTCAGTGTCATTAAAAAATAAAAGAAATAAATCAAGTAAGCAATAAAACAGCAGGGCTGGTACTTCTGTGAAACAGAGGAATGGGATTTTTTTTTGCACTGAAATTGAAAAAAGAAAAGAAAAAAAGCAGCCTACCACTAAACTTCTTATTTCTTTCTACTCACACAGGTTTGACAAATGCTGAGCATGTCTCCTCTATAATCAACCCAGACACAGCAGGCTCTGGTAAGCATGGGAAGCTGTGTGATTTTCAATGGTGCTGCCACCATTTACTTTTTAAGGCGTAGGTGATATAATTCAGTTGTAGTGGAGAAACATTTGAAAATGTGACATTTTACCGCGCTAACTATTAAAAAAAAAGCTTAAAAGCACTTTCAGCGTTCACATCATTATAGAAAATCAACAAGAAGCAATGATGTGCGAGGTTAAAGTTACAGTAAAAAGGACAGTTTATGAATAATTTAACAGCTTATCCTCTTTATGTCCAGGAGAGGAGCCCTTTTATCGCCCTCTGGGGGAGTTTGACCCTCCAGAGCCTTTGTACTCTGCTACTGAATACCAGACTCTTGCCCTTGACAACAGCAGCGTCCTATATCCAGACCACTTTGGACTGAGTGACGTTATCAGTGAAATGCAAATAGATTCCGACTCCTCTGCTGACTGGGAGCTTTCTTTTCCTGTCCTGGAAAGTGATGACTTGGAAGGCCAAATAGGTGAGACTAAACAGGTCCCTCTGTCGTGGCAGTCTGATGAAGTCATTCAGTATCAAACTGCTTTTTTAGATGAGCTCTTGCAATAACACATTAAAAGGTTAGCACACCTCCATGTGGTTTTTCATCAGTTATTCTGGGTAATAAGACCAAAGTTAGCCAAGGCAGTCTATTAATCAATAAAAGCAATAAGGATGTGGCATTTTTCCCACCCAACGACAACAAAATTAACAAAAGCTGAAGGAGCTGTCAATCAAAGGCAATCAGTTAGGGCACAATTGAAAACACCTGTGTTAGCGTGCTTTGAGCATGTTTAGGGTCTTTAAACCAGCTGTTATTGATGATTTGTCCACTTGGGTGCTTTGCTGTGTTTTGTGTTGTATTTTTAACGTGTTTCTTCAATGTAATGTTTGAGCCTTGTGAAAGGAGATTTCCTGTTACTGTTAGGGAAGACAATAACGTGTGTTTATCTATCTTAGCCAGTAGTGCACCTCTAGTAGCTTATTTTGAGTTGTTCCTCCTATCACCTGATGAAGTCACTGACTTTATAATCTCAACCAAATCCTGAGGCTAATATTTTGCAGTTTCCTAAATCGTGCTTATTGGAGCTTGTTGTTCTGGGAAAAAGCTGCCTGCTGCGTCTAAGAAAAGCTAAAAATCAGCTTGATAGCTAAAGTGAAGTAAGATGAGCCTATAGATAGATAGATAGATAGATAGATAGATAGATAGATAGATAGATAGATAGATAGATAGATAGATAGATACTTTATTGATCCCGGGGGAAATTCATAAATGTGTTGTTCGGTACTGAAGCAAGTGTCATATCTGTATCTATGTTTAACACAGCCAGCACTTTCACATTACATAAAACATTAGTCATATTACACAGTCGTTGATATTTACAGGAGCTTTAAAAAAATAAGCATCTATAAAATTCAGAGGCAAAGTGGAGGTTTTTTTCAAACCAGTTACCAAGTAACCACCAACCACTAGTCTTATCATAACAGATATGATACCTTAAACATCCTGTACAGTTATCCAGGACATAAGTACAACATATTAACACAGCTGATCCTTTTACAGATTCAGATTATGACCTCTACAGGATCCCAGAGGAAGGAGAGCCAGGAATTTCAGTAGGTCGACCTACAGGTACAGTGACCGTCATGTCTTTGTTTGCATAGAATCTCGTCAGTGTGAGGTTGTGTTTCGAGCCATGTTTGTGTGCATCAGGTGTAGATGAGACCTTCAGTCGAGGAGAGGATTCAGAGTTTGATCCAGCATTCCATGAAGATGAAGGAAATAATCTGGTCGATGACAGGCCACTGGTCACAGCCCACGAGCCAACCTTATTGGATCTCCCTCGAGACACAGTGGACAGGAGTGTTTTTGAGTCCTACACTCACACAGGTTCATAATTTTCACAACTCAATGAGACACATTTTCCTTCTTTACCTCTCTCATCCTTGCAAAATTATTTTCTCTTTCAATTTTCCAGGAATTTCCTCTTCTCTGCTCAGCTTCAGACCGTTCAGCCTGAGACCTGGCAGCAGATACATGTTGGAGGTCTCTGCCAGTAAGTCTTTCATCATGCATTATTGGAGCCTGTCTTGAGGACATTTTCTCAACACATAAGAAGCTTAAATTAGGCTACCGACTTGATGAGGCCAAATGTTATTTAATGTGAAAAGCAATCATCACAGAAGTCTTGTTTTTTCTTCTTCTCTTTATTTGCCAGATTTATGTTTGTAAATGTTTGTTAACAAAACTGATCTCATTGTCTGGTAATATTGATGCAGAATAGACAGGGTGGATAACTGGATGCTAATCTGATTGTTGCATGTTGTACTCAGGGTCTCATGACAGTTATCTGGGCCGGACTCAGCTCTTCTTAAAAACCAACCCTGCTCCAAAAGCCATGATGTGTCAGGTCCAGCCAAGCAGAGGAATAGAGTTCTTTACACACTTCGGCATCTTCTGTACCTCCGGGAGAGAGGTATCTTCTGTCTCTCACAGCAAGCAAAAACATACATGAAGAAAAAAATTGAGAAAGCTCTAAAAAAAAAAAAGTTACTTTTATTATGCAACTTTCTTAATGAACCGTTTGCAAGTATTCTTATGGCATAGGAAAATAAGAGAGTCATTTTCTCTTATTTCACAGAAAAGTTGTCTTTGTGAACACCAATTAAAAACCTACTTGGAGAGTTTAGGTTTTTGGTTGACTTGTGATTTTGTGTAAGCCAGTTAATTTCTCTCTGCCATATGTTCACAGAAATACACACACCATGTACTGTACAAACATACACACAAAAAAATGAACATTTACACTCGCAGACTTCGCAAATGAGCACATTGTGTGTGTTCTGTAAGAGTAATAATTACCCTCTAAACCATGTTTTTGTCGTTGTGTATGCTAAAGGATTTAGTGTACGAGTACAGCTTCAGTGTAGGAGACAGACCTCCCAGGATGCTGTATGTGGGCAGTGACTTCCAGTACTACTTCAGCCTTCCTGCTGGTGACCCTGATGATGGCTATAAAGGTGAATATATACACATACACAGAGAGGTATTACAAAGATGTATCAAAAGGACAACAAGCCATCAAGAAATGTTCTTTTATTACCTTGCTGACAGTGTGTTTGTTCCTGTAGTAACTATTTACATAGTAATCAGAAGTAGCATCAATGGGGCGGCTACTAAATCCTGTCCTGTAGGCGTCCAAGTGCAGCCAAGATTCTTCAGAGACGACTCTTCCTCTTTGCATCCTGATCCTGATCTGGAGCTGTAAGAATCACACTGGCATCACATCATATCAGGATTCTAGTCATGTATATGTGGTAGCTTTTTGTCTGAAGTTTTCGTCATCGTGCTAATACTTTGGGTGCTAGTTACACCAGTACATATAGACAGACACTAGACAGATTGTAAAAACTGGTCATGGAGTTTGTAAAACTGTGTATCTTGTCAATATATACATGTCTGATTATGTTTTGTTTTTTGAAGTTGTTGCTGTAAGAAAAGAAAAAAAAAAGAAAATCATCACTTATACATCCTTCATTGGTCAACTTGTGTTGGAATCATATGTAGAGTTTTGCATGTTATTAAGTTATTTTTTTATACATTATAGAGTACATGGTTGTGCAATATGGGTCTCTTTCTCTTTAGTTCAGAGGCAGGTCTCAAGAACCTATCAGCTTTGATGCAGCTTGGGAACAGTTTAGAGATTCGTAACTACGTCAGTCTCCTCACCAGCATCCTGAACCGACTCAGCCGGGACACTGAGGCAAACACACACATGCAGAGACGCACACGCAATGTACTTATCTGCACATTGTGTGAGCTGGAGAGCTGTGAAGAGGTACACACACATACTTGTGCTTTACATCAATGATAACAGAGCCAAAGTCTTTATTACAATGAATCCCTTGAGCTATTTTGATTCCCTGATCCTGCCGCTCAGTTATATTGAACTGTTATTGATTTGTTTAAATTTTTTTTTTACAGCATTTTAATAACATGCATTTCAATCCCAGGTATCGATGGTAGACAACATCTGCATTCTTAAAAAACTTCTGTCTGTTACACGTCAGGTAAGTGAAGCGTCTCTTTTCGCGAATTTTCACTGATGTAGAGACACAAATGGAAAGCGTTTCTCCTTCTCACTTTATTCTGTTAAGGTCTCACTCGCAAGTGCAAGGAGAGTGACGGCTCATGTCCGGGACATCTCTGAGCAGTTATCGCAGTCCAGAGCTTCAGGCTGGTACCATCTGAACCAAGAGACACTCAACACCCTGGTGTCCCTGCTCTCATACAGCCTGAAAGCTGCTCTGAACAGTAATGACCTCTCGTCAGAAGATGTTGACGGTGGTGATACTACACAGGCTTTAGAATCTGACTTGCGTGATAGAAACATTAGAAATGTCCTGTCTGGTGGCTGCATGTCCAGTTCATCCCCTGGTGTTTACATAGAAAAACATGGATCCATTTTAATTAGACAGAGGATGCAAGTTGTCGCTGAGATTCTCCAGACTGCTACAAACCTGGTGCTGGTAAGAAAAAAAGATTTGTTTCCTTCTGCATACCTACTCATCAACCTACATATCTTCCCTACATTTTTCTCCTTTAATTCTGTTCTTTTCTAGAGGAACATCTGGTTTAACGAGGCCCAGGAGCTCAGACTCAGCTCCCCTTTAATCGACTTACACGCCAGATACCAAAACCAAACCTCCACAGTCGTCAGCATTGGTTCAAGCACCTTCTACCTGCCATCCTCCATGATCCAGCTCTTGTTTGGTCGCAGGAGAGAGACTCAGAGACCATGTGTGCTCAGCTTGCTGACCACGCTCAGCCACAGCCCTTACACCTGGGCTCACCATCCTGGAAAGGTTAGACTGCTGTGACATGACATTCAATTAAACATCAAAGAGCATTGCTCTAATTTTTCTTTGCTGTTTTTCAGTTGAGCGGAGCAGTGATGGACCTGAGCCTATACAGGTGCAGCACAAAGAGAAAGATACCCGTTCACTCTCTTATTCAGCCAATGATTATCGAGTTTCAGCCACCACAGAGGAACGTAGGTCCCCTGTTCTGCAGTTTTCCGAATTTGCACCATTTCACTACAGTCAAATGATGTTGTGATGAAATCCTTTTTTGCAGAAGAGCTCTGTTGTGGAGCACATTCTCCTGCGCAGCCAAATCAACTACCACAGCTTCAGTATTACCCAGGAGCACTTGCAGCAGGCCATCCAGCTCAGTGTGGTGTTCAGGCCATCGCTTAACAAGGCATTTCCCATCATGTTGCTCTTCAGGTAGACCTGCTGGGTTTTTACATTACAGTCATCATCATGTACTGTGACGGACAACATCGAAACATTGTCATTTATCTTGAATGAATTTTTACGTACAATGCAAAAAATGTGGCACGTAAATGACCAAAGAGTCCTTGTTGTTGCAGAATGTTTGAGAGGCCGACTCCCAGCATGCACCATCTGCTCAAGATTCACCACTGGGAGAGCAACACCACGCGCATCACTCTGCCCCCATCCTACCTAAGTGGTAAGGCTGAAGAAAATGTGACAACAAGCATTTAGCTGTTGGCTGAGATTACAAACTCAACAGGAAAACAAATAGTACAAAAAAAACACAACGATACAATTGAACTTGTTCCATGAATGTAAAAGTGATTGGATTAAGTTGGGGTCATATCAGCGATTCCCCTTATTCAGCTGTCTTTGTCTTGCTACCCACATGGTGCTTTATCAGTATTTAAGCCTCTTGTTACAGTTAGAAATGTCTCATGCCCTGTAATGCTAATATGATGAACATTTCCAGCTGCAGGGTTAGGTCACCTGGCCCTGCTGAACGCAGATTTTGAGAAAGCAGCCAGACACAAGTACATGAGTGAGCAGGTCAGCTACAGTTTCACTGTGGACAGCAGCCTGTGTTTGTCCTTGGATCACCACAGGTGGGCCTGGACACAACATGGCTGTAAGACACAGCAAGTGGACGCCGATACTGCGGTCAACTGCAGGTAAGGAGTGTGTGGGCACGAGAACACCGTCACAGAGGGGAACACAAGTGTGAGAACTAGCCACCTACTTAGTGCTGATTTACATTTTTGAGTGTTTTCGTGCTTCTTTCCTTCTTATCTCAGTTGTCAGCAGTTGAGGCCAGTGACTGTAATGCAGCAGCAGATCCCGAGCAGCCTCGACACAGCCGGAGTGGACCCGTTAATAAGGTGACCTTAATTGCATTAGATCCGAATTATGCATTTAACACAGAAAAACAAAAACTCTCAATTACTTTAACTCTAAGTAATTACACTGTGTCTTAATGATTGTTTAGTAAGACACAATCATCATACTTATAATATTATGATGAGTGTAAAGGTGTAAGGAATGCTAATACCTCAAACAGCATCTTTTTCTGCTGCCTTGAGCTGACTCTGATTCTGATTCTGTGCACAGTTGTCCGCAGTTTTAAGTATTATATGTAAAGAGAATAACATGTTCTATATGTTCTATAATAACTCCTCTCTCTCTCTCTCTCCCCCCCCCCCCCCTCAGTGTTTCTACTAACCTGACAGTGTTGTGCATGCTGGTGCTGTGTGTGTGCATGTACATCCCTGGATTGGTGGTGTGTAGGAGAGCTGATGTGGTCTCTGAGGTGAACCAAAGGGTCCACTTTCTGTCTGACAACTCGCCTTATGACCCGTACCTTTACGCTGTTACAGTCCACACTGGTCCCTGCTCTGTCGCCGATATGACTGCAAAGGTACGATTTATTTTGAATCCTTTAAACACAGACATTAAAAGCAAAACTAATATCGTGTGTCTTCAAACTTTGAAGAGTATTCTTTTTTTTTGTAAATGATTGTTTCATCTTACCTCCCATGTGGCGTCCATTGTAAGAAACAAAAATAGTCACATTTAACAGAGTGATTTGAACTGAGTTTGTATTCTTGTAATATAACACATTATTGCTCTTGTCTGTGGGTGTTGTACGGCTGATTTTACAGAGCAAATAGGAGAAAGCCGCTAAGAGTGGTCCGATTATTGGTGTCGTCCCAAATACTTGAGTTTGTGCGGAGAACCATGTAGATAACATCTCCTTTCTCAAGTTGAAGAACAAAGGCATTGGACACGTTGGCGTAGTCGTACTGATCATTTGAATCGTAACAATGAGTAATTGTCTTGTCATTGTGGAACAGTTTAACACCCATTACTTTTAACTGTCGTGCGTCCCAGCCATTGAATCTGATGTAGTAGACTCCTTTGACCGGAGCTGTGAAGATTCCTGCAACGAAAGAGAAATAAAGCATGGAGTCAGAACCTTTTACCTCATGTTCGCCATTGAGACACATCCTTTGCTAAATAAGTGTGAAATCAGTTTCATTTTTATTAAAAAAAATAGTTCATAAAAGCCCTTTGATTGATTTACAGTTGACTGAAAAAATTATAAAGAAGTCTTAACAGCAGCATTCATTAGAATGACAAGGTTCTTCAATTAGATTTAACAAAGGCTACATAATACAAGCAAACAAAATGCTTTGCTAAAAAAAGGAACGTCGCATGCTAGCTGAATATGAAAAACTGCTATATATGAGTTTAAGAGTCCCCTTATCAAGAAGACATTTAAGAAAAACAGAGAAAGAAGTCTAATCTCATCGAAACACTGGATGCAATGTGAGACCTTGTGAGAGATGTAATTTAAAACAAGATCTCAGTCAGCCAGACGTGCAACAGCAGCAAACACATCATCCAAAAAATACAAATAAATAAAAAGTCTGACAGCAGGAGCTCTAGGAACATCAAAGTGCTGCACCCTGTCTGGACAATTTAAAAAACAAGAACATCATTTCTCTGCAAAGAACAATAAAAAAACCCCCAAAAAACTGCAAATAAATGTACAATAACAATGTATAGGTGACTGAGGTGGATACCTGTAGTCGGACTGTAGGCCTGGCCAATATTGGTGAAGACTTTAATGAACTTAAGTGTGACTTCAGTATTGAAGGGTCCAATTTGTCCCACGTCAGTAAGACCGACTGAGAATGCCACCTTTGGACGGTCTGTTTAAATATTGGAGTTGTGCATAAAGAAAGTATTAGAGCTTTTATGTATACACATATAAGAGCAGGAATATTATTTGGAATGTTGAGGCCAGTAAATCAACAAGATTACCATCCTGACTGAACGCACAGCATTCTGTCAGAGACAGCAATAAGAGTTTGATGACAGTTTTTCGTAGATCATAACGCCTCTCTGCAGCAATTAATTCCTTACCACCATTTTGACATTATGCTTTATTTTGCTTACCTGCATTTTCCCTCTGGAGCTCCTCAACAACATTCTCAATGGAGCTCATTCTGGTCTTTAAAACTGTAAACACAGATAACATATTATTATATCATTATTAGGGGTTTTTGTCCCTTTATCAAAACAATGAAATCTTACCTGAGTTCTGATTTTGAGTTGTTGTTACTCTGACTTGAAGATCTGTTTAAAAGCAAGTGTATCATTAATCAAAAGCCTCTCATTTCTCCACATAGCTAAAATCCTGTTCTCTTCCTTCAACGTTTTGAACAGGTTAGCAACAAAAACGTTCCTTATTATGGAACAAATGATTACATACAGTATACAGTGTGTACCCTGTTTTAACGTTTGAATGATTTTTGTAGCTCACCTGCATTCTCTCTCTTCAGCTCTTCCAGCTGGTTTTCACTGGTGCTCAATCGGGCACTCAAAACTGAAAACATTTAATGTCACCGTGAAAGTGGGTTTAAATTCAGTAAACTGCCAAGTGTTAAGGTGCATCAGGAACTACACCTTTTATATGTTCTATAGATAAAGATTTGTCAATAAAACAACAAAAATAATCACTACTCAACAAGAGGGGTGTTAGATTTAGATATAATACATTACCATGTGAAATGCATGGCCCACAATAATGATATTATAAAGGGGATTTTGTCATGATTGATATATTAAGAAAATGAAACAAATCAAAATTCATCCCAATATCTAATCAGCCAAGAGAATATAAAAGTCCCTAAAAAGGCACAGTGCTGGAATAATGTATTTTTTGTTTACATAAATGTGGGGACAGTTTTGTATACTGTTATGTTTTGTCCTTTAAACTTCTTTTCAACTCTGTCCGACATTTTCCTGCTGTCCTCCTCTTTTTTATATCCTCATATCAACCTCATTTTGGCACATGAGGTTTTTTTCCACATTCCCTTCATTCATATCACAAGCACCACCATGAGGATTCGGTCATGTAGTGAATCAAATCAGCAGAGATTTACCTAATCATAAAAAAAATCATTGTATCACATGTGTCAGAACTCCTTTTCACCAGTTTGATAGTTGTGGATAACTATTTGGTCTAAGATATTGTACTTGCTTATATGGTTGACCGTTAAGATAATCAAAGCAATAAAAGAGTTATTAGGCATATAGAAATAGCTCAGGTCATGCATTACCTGTGTTTTCATGCTCCAGCTCTTTTATCTTGATATTGCTGTTCCTCAGCTCCAACTTTTGTTCCATTGTCATGACTCTCAGCTCCTTCAGTTCAGCCCAGATGTCAGGGATGATGTTGATTGATTCCCTGAATTTATCAGCTGTTGCTAAGACACTCTTGCCATTCTCCTGCTCTGTCCTATTACTGTTGTTCCCTGTCGGGCTTCCAGTGTCACCTTGAGTCCACGTACGGTCCAGACAGAGCAGGAACGCTAAAAAAAATGCAGTTCTCCTCATTCTGAAAAGTCACCTCTTTGGACAGCAACATGGACTGTAACACTATCTTACCATGTACCTGACTTTGTTTACACATAAAATAGGTCACTGAACAGCTGTGAGAGTTGAACAGATGTACCAGGAAACAAGGTCAACAACAGCTCACAACATTCAGGAACACACTGGCTTGAAAGTAAAAAAAAACTAACCAGAACTGATTTGAGCTTTCAGATGAAAGGAATCTATGATTTCATGTTTGATCTTTTTCTACAAATGTATTTGTTGGTTCCCCAGACATTACCTGCTATGTGTCTATCTCTATTGGTTCACCAGGTTTACATTGTGTTGAATGGTAATAATGGGATCTCACAGACAAAAGAACTACAAGTTCCAGGATGCACCTTGTTCAGGAAAAACACTCGCAATACATTTATCGTAAGGTAAAATCTAAATATTACTTTGACCAAGTAAAAAACTACGTTTTTATCCCTTTTACAACAATAATACATTTGAAGAATTTTTTAAAATCCTGCTAAGTATTTTCTTTCTCTGTAACTGCAGTGCAGCTGACTCTCTGGGCTCAGTATGGGGGGTTCACATCTGGCATGACAACTCTGGCCCCTCCCCGACCTGGTACCTTAAAAATGTGGAAGTATCTGAGGTTAGTCTATCTGGAATTCAATGTGCTGTTTCCTCAGTGCTTGGTGTTTCCCTTCTACCTCAAAGATGGTTTGCTTTCTGCTTTTCAAACAGGTGAATAGAGGTAATGTAAAAGGACGTTCTTGGCTCTTTGTTGGCGACTGCTGGCTGGCTGTGAATAAAGGGGACGGTCGGGTGGAGAGAATGCTGCTAGTTTGCAATAAGGGAATTGGCTTTGTTAAGGTGGAGTGCTTAAATAAAAAACCAAATGAACACCCTCAAAAAACAAAAAAACCCTTTTATCTTTTCTAAACATGTGCATGCATTCTTGCAGATGTTTTTTCTCAAGGTGTCCGACTACTCTGTCGACCATCACATGTGGATATCTGTACACAGCCGCCCCTGCCCCAACTCTTTCACATGCACTCAAAGACTTGGTGTTTGCCTGCTGCTCCTGATGGGTTACGCATGTGTAAACACAATAATTATATCACAAATGGATGATCAGGTTTGTCTATAAAACCTTTCAAATTAAACATCTGGTCTTCGAGAGTAAGAAATTGTATAACCCATAAAAACTTTATTCCTGATCTCCTGTTTACAGTTGCTGTTAGAGGTGGGCATCGTTGATGTATCAGCTGTTTCCGTGACAACAGGAATATTAAGTGTGGTGGCTGTGTTGCCTGCTGGAGTGTTGATATCTTTTCTGTTCCGGCTACGTGATGTCAAATTGACAGCGTCACACACCCAACACTCAAATGGCACAAACACTGAAAAGATCTTTTTTGAAGGTGAGCAGATTTTTCTTTAAATTTTTACTTTGGGGCTTTTTATGCCTTTATGTAGAGACATGACAGTGGATAGAGACAGAAACCAATCAATATGTAGGTATGTCAAATTAACAGTCTTGTATTAGCCATTTTTATACAATATTATTCATTATTCTATTATATAATTCAACTTTGTATTATTAGAGATTTCTTAAATATTTCAGCACCAATTTTCTACTCTAGGTGGAGCTAGATAAATCCACTTTTTAGTTTGAGGTTATTGCTTGCTTACTGCTTTAGCTTTGTATTTCCCGACCCCCAGCCGTATTTGAGTCTTGTTAGTGAATGCACCTGAAATATAAACTCAATTTTAGAATATACCCAATATATATGAGAATCACTTTCTTCCATTGAGCCACATATTTCTCCTCATGTCATTGTGGTGTTTTTCTCCTCACAGAGGCTCTGTCAGTGACTGATAGTGTATTTGAGCCACATCTCTTCTGGAGTAGTCTTCAGCAGTGGGCAAAGGAAGCACGGACGAACACACACCAGGTAATATCTGGACAATCAATATTTTCCCCCTGTTATGTCTTTCATGTTCTCCTTTTCATCTCATAGCCATTCTCTTCCCTTTCTGCCCCTTCTTGTTGTGTTGTAGGGCCGTGACCTGGTGTCAGCTTCTTCTACGAACACATATAAAGAACCTGTTATCCAAACACATGTGGCCATAAAAAAGGAACAGGCTTTTGAAGTCGAGAATACGAGATCAGCTCTTCAAAATGTGGCCCCGATTACTGAGAGGTCAAATGTTGATGCACCTCAGGGAAAAGTGTTAGGCCTTTTAAGTGAAAGCAGTGAGTTTCATGGAAGCAAACCAGCTCTTTTGTCCAGTTCGAGGGCGGGAGTGGAAGCTATTCAAAGGGATAAAGATCCTCAAGGAAAAAAGGAGGAAGGCAGCCATTACCAGCCAATTTGGTCCAATTACAGCAGACGTGAAGACAACGTGGCCAGTCTCAAAAGGAGAGGATTCCGACCAATATCTCAGTGGAGCCACTATCTGGCCTGGACCCTGTGTCTGCTGTTGTCTCTCTGCTGCCTGGGGCTCTCTTTAGTGCTGGGGACCAGGTAGCACATACACAAAATCATTAAATGGGTTAAAATATAAAATGATATGAATGATTGTGAAGCTGTCGGTTATGTCTTATTGATAAATACCTTTTAAATCCTTATTTATATCCTCTTATAACTGTATGTGTCAGAGTCTAAATGTTTTGTGTTTTCTTGTTTTAGGCTCAGCAGCAGCCAGGCTCTGCTTTGGATGCACTCTCTTTTCATCAGCCTGATGTCTTGCATCTTCTTCATTCAGCCAGCTGTGGTAAACTAATGCAGGCCAGCTTTCAAACGTGTTTCAACTGTTTGTAAAACTGACACTGTTTAACATGTCAGCTCTTTACATTTTCCGTTGCTCTCTTGCAGATAGTCGTGGTGGCAGTGGTCGCCTCATTTTGGTACAGAAAAAGAGCCGACTTCCACAGTTTCTCCAGAGTCAGAGAGGTTGAGACAGAGGTTTCAAAACTGCAGAGTCCCACTGGTGCTTATCAGCCAGAGGATCAGTTTTTTAAAACTGCCTTTCCTCTGACGAGATGCACAAACCGCGAAAAGGTGATAGATGCACTCTGCAATTATTTGATTCTCATCTTTCTGTTTTTTTTATTTTTTTTATTCAACATATCTCTGATTGACAGCTGCTTGGAGCTCGCCAGCGTGCCCGGTTCCTCAGACATGTACGCCCGCCAACACTGGCAGAACTGAGGAAAAGCCGTGGGAAGAAAAAAAGAGAAGCTCTAATCTGCAAAACCCTCAGGTATGAAGCTGTGTACCTTATGTGTACACCTGTGTGTATTTAAAGTTGAAGAAGGAATCATCCCTTTTTCTTCTCTTCCAGGGATCTGTCGCTCTGTTTCTCCATGTTTTTCGTGATACTCTGCATAAATTATGACAACTCACTTACAACGGATTATAACCACCTCAACACAGCTGTCAGAAAACGTTTTATAGGGTAATATTTACACACACACACACACACACATCATCTCTTTCTTCGTGTCTGTTACCTTCTGATGAACACACTCTTTCTGCAGAGGCCATGAGGATTCATTTATGTCCATACAAAAACACGACGACTGGTGGATGTGGACACAGAGCCATCTCCTTAACTTACTCTACAAAAATGCATCAACCACAACCAAGGTGAGCTACAGCGTCTCTGAAATGACTATAATCAACTGTGATTAAGGATTTTTATGTTTCATAAGTATGGAATCAAACAAATGTTTCACTTTTTTTTTTTTTTACTGCTAAATGCCTTGATTTCGTCCAACAGTCAATCATCTTAATTGGAGAGCCAATTCTGTGGAAGACAAAGAAGTGCAGCTTATTTCAGGTCAATGTTTGCTGTAACACACGGAGGGGGGGGGGCCCACTATCTCTCTTTCTGGTTTCTACTCTATTTACTGTACTAAAATCAATGTCTCCCTGTAGAGGGTGCTGTGTGACCTTGAGTTAAATCCATTTTCTATGGAACTATATTGCAGGAATGTTTGCAGATATTAAAAGTCGTTGCATTGAGGGATTTATTAATTCAGTTCAAATTTGAGAAGAAACCCTGTGCTGTAAATTCTTAGAGCAATCACTGACGCACTGTTACCTTTGATCGCCCTGACTGTGAGTATTCTGACTGACTGTGCTTTGTATGGCTGCTCAGGTACCGAGCATCACTCTCATGCCAGAGTATCTTCGTTCATCCATGTCTGGGAGCAGCACATCCTCTCAACCACAATCCAGTGTCTTTGTTCCTACAAAAAAAACTTTAAGGACATGTGGTCAGCTGGGCTGCTACTTTGGACAAAGAGTTGAAGTCGGCTTAGGCCACAGAAAGTGAGAAACACACAGACACACACGCGATAAAAGTGATTGAGTTATCAAAACGCTTTCTCTGCTGAAACGATTTACTGATGCCTACACCCTCACGTCTGTGAAATCCTCATCATCATTGTTCAATTTGTCCCACTGCAGGTCTGATGCTGCGTCCAAACTGAAGCTCCTGAGTTCAGGTGAATGGTTGGGCCGACAGACGGCAGCTGTGAAAGTCCAGTTCACCTTGTTTAGTCCTGCACTCAACTTGTTTACCGGTGTGACGATGCTCGCTGAGCAGAGCCCAACAGGTGTCCTCCTGCCCTCTGCCAAGGTCCAGTCAGTTAGGGTGTATCACACCCCTGCTGTGTGGGACTATGTTGTGATGGTGTGCCAGGTAAAAATCACCGACTCTCAAAACCAAGTACGGTCTTCAAACAAAACTGTTCCCAAAATACTTGTGCTTCAGTTGGTTCTGAAAGACAAGACAAACAACACGGGACACTTTTTCTTCATCCCCTCCAGCTCCTCTTCCTTCTCTTGTCTCTGCTGCAACTCTGGGATCAGGTGTACAGTGTAGGGCAGGACGGCCTGTTTGGATACTGGAGGAGGCGCCGCAGCTGGCTAGAAGTGAGTCCTCCACATAATGACAAAAACACAGAGGTAAACATCGCACTGAGAAAAAAAGATTACAGCAAGCTTTAACATACTTGAGAAAAGTGGATACAAATACACGATACACAATCAACACACACACACACACTTGCATGCAACAATGCAAACAAGATCACAATGACCAGAAAGGGTAAACCAACCTTTAGCTCTTGAACTAACACAACGGTGAAGTTATTCACACACACACAAGGTCAAGCACACAGCATGACATTGGCCACACAAAATGTAGCATACCTGTGCCTGCTTTATTTTACGCTAGAATGAAACCTCTTTCTCCCTGTCTCTCTCTTTTCTGCAGGTCAGTTTGCTTTCCGTAACCCTGGTGTATTACGCTTTTTACATCTCTCACTCTGTAATTATCATGGACTTAGTGGAGCTACTGCAGAGACACAACCACAGGGGACATGTCGATGTCGTACTTCTGGCAACCTGTGAACAAGTGAGAGAAAGAAAGAGTCGTGTGAAGGAGGGGAGGGTTGGAGATGCAGGAAAAACAAATATTTAATGTTGATAGTACCGCTCACTGCCTGTCCTGCTGTAATTTAATAAATGACCTTCTCTTTAAAAAGAAAGAGCCTTATCTTTAACAAGATTATGATTAGGAATTTAATTAAACAATATTATGTAACCATTATTTATGACTTTATGTTTGTGATTATGTAGTTGTTAACCCTTTAGTTTGTAGTTTTTGTAAGACACGCCTTTATTAAATACAAGCTGAGGAATTCAGGTGTCAAACGTGCTTTACAAACATGACTTGAATGATTCACAGTGATGATGTCTTGTGTTTGCAGTATGTCCGCAGTCTGCGTGGACTTCTTCTCTTCCTCCTCACCACGAAGTGTGTGACTGTGTTGAGCGTGAACAGGATGTTTGCCACCTCTGCTGCACTCCTCACTCGCACACTTTCCCGACTTTTATGGCCCATGGTAAAAAAAAACATTGTACAGCAACACGTGTCAGAAAACGGCCTATGTTGTCAGCAATAGACACTGACATTTTAGAAAAGGCAGGTTTAAGTTTTTAAAGTCTGTATGAATGATGCCATCAGAGGATGTTGAGGAATGTCATCAAACTATCAGTGACGTATCGTACAATTCTGTGAAAAACATAATTATTGTCCTGCAGTGATCATTTGGTCTCAGCAGCAAACATAGAAATAGTTCCCCCCTTCTGTCTTAAGGTTACAGGTCTTATCCTGATGGTGGCGCTGTCCTGTGCGGGGAATCTCCTACTTGTGAAAAGCTCCTCGCCCTTCAGTTTACTTTCCCGCTCACCTCAGCCACGACTCGGTCAGGACTGGAGTCACAGGCCCTTAAAGGGCCTCCTCCTGTCTGAGTGGGATCTTCTTTACCGAGCAGCTCTTTATCTGTCCTCCATTGTGTGGACAGCAGGGGTACATATATGAAACACTTTTTTTCCTATACATTTTGTAAGTGAATGATGACTGAATGAAAGACTAAAAGACAAACATAATGTTTAATAAATCAGTCATCGCTTAGGTCATCATCTGTTATTTTCTAACAGCAGTCTGTCTTCTTTTGCAGACTCTGGGTGTAGCGTCATCGGTTTTCAGAAGTGCCAAACCACCTCTAACGAGGGGGAACGTCTTTACTGTAACAGAATTAATCGATTACATCAGACAGAGAGTCTCTGAGGTCACAGGGTGGGCACAAAGACGATCATGGACTGAAAATCAAGTGGAAAGGAGGGTAAGAAAAAAGCAGCTCACTCAAGAGAGAGATGCTTTTTGCAAAAAAAATAATAATTCAAAGTCATTTTCATTTATATACTTTTCAACCTGCACCTCACTGTCAAATTACCTACAGTCAGGTTATTGAGAGATGTGGAGGTTTGGCGTTTACAGGAACATTTTATGTACACAAAATAATAGTTGCCGAGCTGAAAAATAAAACTGTTCCTAAACAGTCACTTTGCAGAAAAGGGTCATGATGTGTCACACCAACAAATGTAAAGGTGGCCTAAACGTTTATATTTGTAGAGTTCAGAGATAAATAGTTGTACACTTCTTTTCAGACTTATCACCTTGAGGAGTTTGAAGGCCTAGTGGATGAACTTTTGTTTAAACTCAACGCCCTCTCAAACAGTCTGCACCTCACGCTGCCCCCCAAAGCCCACCACCACAGGGAGGACAACAGTCCTCACACCTCACTAACACAGGAGCCCCCCTACATGGACACACAGGTGACTTTACCTCCTAAACAAAACAAAGTGCTCTTGCACGATGTATTCTTTGACATGTCCTCCTGAGAGAAAATGTGTGATTCTGCTACAGGACTCTGTTAGATCACTATCAGAAGAGACAATGGCTAATGATCACTCAGATGTCAGTGGCCATGTGGAAACCCTTTCTCCATCTTACTTGCTCAGGTAATCATTTTGTATGCAAATTATCTAGACTACATGTTAATCATAAGCAAAAAAGTGAAATATCTTTGATTGCAAAATGATGCAGTATCCTGTGTTTTTCTTCATGGGAATGGATTACCAGGTCCAAACTTGAACCGGGGATACTGACACTCCAGCAGCAGAGATGCCAAAGGAGAGAGAATTGCTGCTCCAACACTGCTTTCACATTACATAATTCACAACAACCTGACACAATAACAGAAGAAAGTCCAAAAGACAGAGAGCTTCAGGATTATCTAAAGATGCAAACGTGCATGTCCCCTCCAGGTTCAACACCCCTGATTACAGTTTGTTCAGATGATGATCCTGAGAAGGAAGTTGAGCAGACGACTAGAAGAGACGACAGCCGCTGGCTGAGTGTAAGTCAGGCCACTCATACAGAGGTGGTGGTGGAGGTTCAGGTACATAAGGCACCTGAAAGTCTTGTATCATTATAAACAATAGGGTCCTTCTGCAGGAAACATTATCATAATGATGTATGCTATGAGTTTAGGATTTTAATGCATCTCCTCAACTAGTAAATCTAGATATAGAAACTAGATAATCTGGATCACATGCACATATGAAAAGTTCAATTACGTTTGTACCTGTGGCCTTTTCTTACTTTGTATGAATCTATACTTACAACCTGCCATTTAAATGTGATTGTAATGAAAAAGATGTACACATTAGAGTTGCATGTTTCTGTTTATTTTAGTGCCATCAGTTAAAAAAAAAAAAAAAAAGGTTTCCGCTTATATACATTGTATGTGACTGTTGTGTGATTAAATCTGACATGTGAACATTTCTGATCAACAGTCTGAATATTTAACAATCTGTTTCTTAGGCTGTAAAGAGAAATTAAGGATGCATTTATTTCCCTTAATCACATGAAATGAAGCTACGTGTACTAATCATTCACTGAAGTAGTGTCTGTAAGTGACTGGCCCATTCACAACAACTTGAGATATCAAATAAAAGTATCCAATAGAATCTACAAACGTAGAGTTGAGTGGCGAGCTGTGATTGGAGAACAGCCGATGAGGAGGACCAATCACAGCGTGGCAGGTCAGACAAGTTGCAGACAGAGGAGGCGGCGTGTGTGTTTCCAGAAGCGATTAGTTTGTATGAGACCACGAGCCTAAAGGCGTCTATAGCCACACGTCAGTATTGATCCGGACAGCTTGTCTGACTGTTCTTTGATGACATTGATCAGCGTTATTTTACAAGCTGACTACTAAAGCTTCGTATCATATTTGGACAATGAGGAAAGTCGCTCTGCTGCTCATTGTGCTGCTGGGCGTTGCACACTTTGCAACTGTGAGCCGCTGTGAAGATGGTAAACACACCTTTTTGTATTTATTCTAACTGTGTTTGTCACTGAAGTGAAGTCTTTCCATCAAGTTATTGTGATGCAAAGTAGCTAGCCGAGTTTTTTTGGAGGCGTCCTGTTAGCACGCTAGCAGTCAGCTAATGTCAACACAGGTGGTCCAGATCATAAAAATACTGAAGCTACCTGGCCTTTAAGTCCTGACAATAAAAAAAAAAAAAAATCAATCCAGCTATGTTACACAGTTTTATAGAAAGTGTAGACATGTTAACCACGCAGGTTAGCTAATTATTGTCAAACAGGATGTTGCCTCCAGACTTTTTTTTTTTTTTTTTTTTTAACCAATGATAGTGAAACACAAACTAAGATGGATGTGAAACACATCTCTACCTGACTTAAGATCCACGTGTCCTTTTGTTTTGGTTTTGTTGCCGTTAGATGTTGCAGAGGAGAAGGTGGAGACTGACGACGAGGAAAGTGATGATGAGGAAAGTGATGAGGATAATGATGAAGAAGACACAGAGGTGACAGAAGAAAACGGGGTGCTTGTTCTCAATGACAACAACTTTGAAACTTTCATGGAGGGCAAAGACACAGTTCTGATTGAGTTTTATGCTCCATGGTATGTCTGTTTCTCCTCAGTGTGGCACCTTTTATTATTTATATATATATATATATATATATTTTACTTCTAAAGGCATTTTTCTATTCACAGAGATACCTCAAACTATCTGTATAATTTATATATAAAACTGTGTTCTTTGTTTTTCCTGTGTAGGTGTGGCCACTGTAAACAGTTTGTCCCAGAATATGAAAAAATCGCCCTGGCTCTTAAGGAGAATGACCCACCTATACCTGTGGCCAAAGTTGATGCCACAGTAGCCACCGTCTTAGCGTCCAGGTTCGACGTGTCCGGCTATCCCACAATAAAGATTTTGAAAAACGGGGAGCCTGTCGACTATGAGGGAGACAGGACGGAGAAAGGTAAGAGGGCTTAATCGGTTGTCTTATGATTGAACATGATCTCTTTTAAAAGCGATGTGTGATTTGAGGACTGTATTTTGCTGCAGCTATTGTGGCCAGAGTCAAAGAGGTGGCTCAGCCGGATTGGAAACCTCCTCCTGAGGCGACGCTGGTGCTAACCAAGGACAACTTTGATGACACTGTTAACAATGCAGACATCATCTTGGTGGAGTTCTACGCTCCATGGTTAGTCCCCACACTGTCAGTCATAAAACACGGGTCGCTCAGGTGCCTCTCTGTCGGCTCTGACTTGCAGCACTGATATCTTCTTCTTCATGATTTGCTGCTTGTCACCTTCAGGTGTGGACACTGTAAGCGTTTGGCTCCAGAATATGAGAAAGCAGCCCAAGAGCTCAGCCAGCGCTCTCCTCCCATCCCTCTGGCCAAGGTGGATGCCACCGTGGAGAATGAGATCGCCTCACGTTTTGAAGTCACAGGCTACCCCACACTCAAGATCTTCAGGAGAGGGAAGATGTTCGACTACAACGGGCCCAGAGAGAAGTATGGTAGGTGATTTTGTGCCATACAAAATTGACACTAGCTTTTTCGAGTTTGTCTTTGCTATTTTTTAACTATTACTGTCGATCCATCTCACTTTGTATGTTCTTTCTGTTCCTTCAGGGATTGTTAATTACATGGGTGAGCAGGCAGGGCCCCCCTCGACGCAGATCCAGGCGCAGAAACAGGTGCAGGAGCTTATCAAGGACGGGGATGATGCTGTGATCGTTGGTGTGTTTTCTGGGGAACAGGACGCAGCTTATGAGATCTACAGCGAAGCCTGTGAGTATCTTAAGCGAGTTGTCGAAAAGAAGCTCGGCTTTGAATGAATAGTCCACCTAACCTCATGTCTGTGTACGGTAAAGCTGGTTGATATTTTCCAAATGCACATGTAGATGTCACTCTCACTGCTGTCTGTCTGTCTGCCTGCCAGGTAATGCTCTGAGAGAAGACTTCGCCTTCCGTCACTCTTTCAGCTCTGAAGTTTCCAAACTGCTCAATGCTTCGCCTGGTCAGGTTGTCATTGTTCACCCAGAGAGGTTCCGCTCAAAGTACGAGCCCGCTTCACACACACTTACAGTTAAGGTATCGTTGTTTTTTTACTTTTTATTTTTTAAGTTGATTTTATTTTTTATTAGATGTGTTAAAAAAGCTTAATAGACTCTGAGTCCTCTCTTAATATTTTCTTTGAGTTTGAGTGTGGGGTAAATGTAGTCTCAAGGTAAAATCCCTGGTGTTAATCCACTCTTTTAAACAAGATAAATCAAGGTGTTTTTTTTTTTTTTTTTTTGATTCTACAGGACTCTACGTCGGTGTCTGAAATGCAGGAGTTTATCAAGAAACATGTGATTCCTCTGGTGGGCCACAGAAAACCAAGCAATGATGCCAAGCGCTACACAAAAAGACCCATGGTGGTTGTTTACTACGGAGTTGACTTCAGCTTTGACTACAGGAAAGGTGAGTTCTTCTTATTTAGGTTAGACCTGGGATTTAGTTCTGCAGGGGCAACAAATTTTGACACGTTTAATTGTTATTTAAATATTTGACTGACATACTGTAATGACGTTTGTGTCAAGGCATTAAAAAGATCAATGAATGCATGTTTTTAGAAAAGACTCAGAAACATTAATACCACTTGTGAAGAATGACAGAAGCAGAGGACAAATGTCTCATGTTTGTCTTTAATTTGCAGCCACACAGTTCTGGAGGTCCAAGGTGCTGGCAGTGGCCAAGGACTTCCCAGAATACACCTTTGTCATCGCTGACGAGGAGGACTATGCTGAGGAGCTGAAGGCCCTGGGCCTGAGTGAGAGCGGAGAGGAAGTCAATGTAGGAATTCAGGGAGAGGAAGGCAAAAAGTACGCCATGGAGCCCGAGGAGTTTGACTCTGAAGTGCTGAGAGACTTTGTGATGGCTTTCAAGAAAGGTACGTGTGGAGTGGTTTTGACTATTTTGAGGAATAGTATCATGTTAAAAGACGCATGTTTTCCTGATAGGAATGTGAGGAAGATGTTTTTTTTGTTGTCCCCCCCCCCCCCCCCCAAACTTTTGCTGTGTAAACAGTTTAAAAAGTAAAGTTTCAATATATGATTTCTAGGTCTAAACATAAAGATTTTATAAGTTTAAATGAAAGTCCATGTTTGTTCTGATCATTTCTCTCCCGTTCACAGGGAAGCTGAAGCCCATCATTAAATCCCAGCCAGTTCCAAAGAACAACAAAGGACCTGTGAAGGTCGTGGTTGGAAAAACCTTTGACGACATCGTCATGGATACCAAGAAGGATGTCCTGATTGAGTTTTATGCTCCCTGGTGTGGCCACTGCAAGAAACTGGAGCCCGATTTTTTGGCTCTGGGCAAAAAGTACAAAGGGGAGAAGAACCTGGTGATCGCCAAGATGGACGCCACAGCCAACGACATACCAAACGACAGCTACAAGGTGGAAGGCTTCCCTACAATATACTTTGCCCCGAGCAACAGCAAGCAGAAGCCCGTCAAATTTGAAGGTGGAGACAGAACAGTGGAGGGCTTCAGCGGGTTTGTAGAAAAGCACGCCACGAAGCTGTCGCAGAAGAAAGACGAACTCTGAAAATATCGCTCTCTATGAGTAGCTAAGAACTCAAACTGTGCTTGAGCGGACTCTCAGAGGGGGGAAAAGCAGGAGAGATCAATGGAGTTACTGTGATGATTACAATTTTCAATCATCGTTTTAGTTTCTGTTTGTTTCAAGAGATTCAGCTTTCTTCTGTTTCTAAAAGCATGTAAGCACTATTGGAGATTTCATTCTTTTTAAATAAAACTAAAAATGTTGGCAGCTTCGTGTGCCAGTACCTTAATGTGACTCGGAGGAAGTGATGATTGTGAAAGCAGACACTGCAGAAAACAAATGTTTTAGAAATTCAAGTGTTTTTAATCACATTTAAAAGAATTTAAACTCGAGTAATACGAGTGCATTACTGTCACGTTAATAGTGATTAACTGTTCTAAGTCTTAGCAGGAGAAAGATGAGCCTGTAGCAGTATCAGTGATTATAACATTACTATACAATTGGCACTATAAAATCCATCTAACATTACAAACCTGGCTTGGTAATAGTTTGGGAAAGTGCAACATGTTCTAAAGTTCATCACATGGTCTCATGCTGTATTTACACGAGTAAGAGATCTGAGCAGCTGTTCTGGATAAATTTATGTTCTTCACTGATTTTTAAGTGATACCAGTCTGATCGAGTGTGAACAGTCTATAGAAGGAAGCGTTGTTAGACTGGTCTTCTTCACACACAAGGCACTTGAAGATACTGGCACTGAATGAGACGGTTCTTGAGGTGGAGATTCTTATGAAAACTCTTTTGTGAACCGCTGGTGGAAATGACTGATTTTCTGCAAGACAACCTTCAGCTTCTCCGTGGGAGGCAAGATGGTCATCCTGGACAAAAAGTACAACAGGGGGAAGAAAGTTAACAGAAACTGAATGACTACAAACAGAGGGGAGGTTACACTTTGAATGTGTTGATTTTAGTGAAGGGATACTCCTTTCACATCGCTCCTCCAATCAACACTCTTGCAACAAGTTTTGGTCCCTTTTTGATTATGAATTTAGGGAAGATAAAAAATCTTTAACACCAACCTGAAGTGGAAGGTTCCCTCTCTCTGGCCAAAGCCGCTTCCTGGCACCAAGCAGATTCCCTCCTCCTCCAGCAGCCTCATACAGTAAAACATGTCTGGGACTGTGCCTTCCTCCTGTAGGTTTACACACACATTTATATCACCTTTATTATAGGAAGTCAGGAGATTAAGTGAGAGATGCTGGGTGTTTGTAACGCAGACCTTTGCCTTGTCGATAGCCTTCTGAGGTAGAGTGATGCGGGGGAAGGTGTACATGGCCCCCTGCACGGGGTTACAGGTAATGCCAGGTACTGTGTTAAAGATCTGCTCCGTTAGCCTCGCCTTCTCTGCTAAAGCTGCTAATACCGCCGTCCGCTCCTAAAAGGGGAAGCAGAAGGGAACGGTGAGAAATTAAAACCCAGAAGAATTTACAAATATCTAGATCTAACTTTACCTACTGTATAACAAGGAGTGTTCATGAGAACGATATGTAAATGTACTTAATACCAAACTGGGGAGAAGGTTGCATTACAGCAGTAAAAAAAAAAAAAAAAAAGTTCCAGGAACAAATGTTGGAGCTTAACAGGAGCGGAGGTCACAGTTTGGACTCGATAGAGACGATCAGGTGAACTGGAGGAAACGATTTCCTGCATGTGTCCTCGTGACAGCAGAGCAGAGCTGCACCAGATAGTGAGAGAGGGTGTTCTGCTCTCTGTCCAGCAGGTGGAGCTGAGAGTAGTTATTCCTGATAGAGACGTTTGTGTTGTCCTCCTCTCTGCCACCACTACATACAAGTCCAGCTTGTCATCATGTGTTGTGTAATTCAGCATCTTATTACCAACATTTAAAAAAAAATCTCCTGCGTCCAGTTGAAAACAACGACTTCTTTTGAGACTTGAACCCCTGAACTGATCACTTCATAGTATAGTAAGGGGTCATTTGGCCTCCTTGTGGCCATTAAAGGCATTGCAACATAGAGCAGCAACTCATAACCCTACAGAGCCGCTCTTATCTGCATCTGTCAAAAATCATTCAACAAAGCTGAATACAGTGTTGACCTTATAGAGCTACAACGCCTCATTACCAAACACTAAAAGGGGAGCCTGAGGACGAGATTCCATAGTGTCATTACACATTATTACACTGATGAAATCTGGTCGGGCCGGTTTGGCCAGTCGTTGCTCTAGTTTCTTCTGAAAAATGCATTTGTTCACGCCAAAAAGTAATCTTTTGCAGCTGGAGAAATATTTTGATTCAGCACAGCTTACATGTATGATCCCGTTTGTAAATCTCTTTTCTCACCTTGAAGTATTCCCAAAACATCCCAGAACTTTATGTTCTAACAGACAGCTAAACAGCCGAAGCTGATTATTCCTGAGAACACGTGAGGACTTCAGCACATACAAGGTTTTTGTGGGCAGATTATACAATGTGCTATTTACATAAGTCAATTCTGTGTTTGCGTACTCGAGCATTACTGGGGGGTGTGTGTTTGTGTGTGTGTGTGTGTCTCAGTCTCAGACCTTCATAAACGTGGTGTAGGAGGGCTCGTCTGGCAGTGGAGGGTTGACCACCAGGTCCAGGAGAGCCTGTCCGGGCACTGGGGGGCACAGACGCACTGACACAAGTTTGGTGAGCTGGGCCTTCACCTCAGGGTCCATGTTGATTATCTCCATGTAGCCGCCACGGAATCCACACCTGACAAAGTAAACAGAAGAGGAGGGAGTCAAACACAAAGTCGTACCTTTTCCTATAGATGTGCACGTCATCACAAGAAGCTAAAACCAACTTAAAGATCATTGAAGCGTCTAAGTGTTGGTCTAGTTACTCACTCTCCCATGTAGCACTTGGAGGTGGAATGGAAGGATGCCATCTCCACTGTGCTGGAGTACTCTGGTCCCATCTCAAACAACACCTTCTTAAAGGAGTGAAACTTACAGCCCTCTGCATACACATTATCCTGGTAGACCTTCAAGAAGACAGAAACCCAATCAAACTGTAAACAATCAACTGAAATGTGCAAAAAAGATCTACTAAACAAAGTAGCTGTGCTTTGCAAGTCTGGTCCCAAATAGTGAAAGAAGGTGGTCCGACTCTTTATTAATGCAAGACATGGCTGTCGTACCTCATCAGCCATAAGGAAGAGATGCTCCTCTTTTGCAAACTTGATCACGTCTTCAATGCACTGTCTGCTCTGGACTTGACCTATCATAACCAGAGGATTCATGTCTTATGTGTAGCAAGTCGCAGAGATGACCATCAAACTTCTGCCAGCAAACATACCAGTGGGGTTTCCAGGGTTGATGATGCAGAGGACGCGAGGATTGCAGTGCTGCCTGGCTTCATTCAGAGCTCTCCTGACCTCGGCAACATCCAGACTCCAGCACTTGTCCTCGTCGAGGTAGTAACTGACCTGCACAGCACCCAGGTCTGCCACCGCTGCAGAGTACAGAGGGTACTGTGGGATGGAGATCATCACTCCTGTACGGTCACGACCCTCGCCACGCACCAGCAGCTTCAGCATGGTCTGGAATATAGAAGAGTGAGCAGCCGATGAGGAAAGGAAAAGAGGTAATTTAAAGAAATGAGGTTTCAGAGTGTAGTAGATGTACTTCTCATGAAGGGACTTTTGGTGCACATCATCGTATAACAACTTATAAATCCTAAAAAGATAAAACAAAGATAAAACAACACACAACCAATTCAATCCAAGAGAAGACCGTTTGTTTCTTCGCATTTTAATCAAACTTTTCCTCCATTTGATCCTCCTAAATTATTAGATTTTTCTGTGTGGTGGAATAATAAATGTGAAAGCTGCTGACAGTGTGCCTTACAAATTGACTCTGTAACTGCTGCTGTACAACAGCAGATATCAGCTCGTGCAGAAGTTGAGTGTATCTGAAGGTCATCCAGTAGCCTGATTGGGCCTCATAAAACAGGAGAAAGCTGATCTAACAGTGACAAAGGTCTCTGGGTGGAGTAAAGGAACTTATGTACAAAGTACAGTGAGTGTATAATTAAACGCATTTGAACAAGACATGATTCACAGGCCAAGCCGACCAGAAGTAGGTCATACGTGCTGGAGAAGGGAAAACCTGAACTCATAAAAGCAGTTTTGGGACACTTGCTTTTTACACTTTGTCAGCACCTTTCTGGCGGAATAAAAGAATGACTCGTACCACAATGGCATCACTGGCACCGGTGGAGAGGTAGATGTTGTCAGGGTTCGAGGGGATCCCACCATCTCTCTTCTCGATGTAGCACGCCACGTCCTGACGGATGCACTCGATGCCCTGGCTTGCACTGTAGGCCCCTTTAACACATGAACTTGGCTTTAACATGCTGCATTGATTACTTGAAGCTCTGTTTAGACAGCGTACTAACCCTCCACATAAATGATTAATGAGCAGACAAATGGAGGCCGACGGTGGTGACGTGTGTGTTTTGGAAAGTCGATGTGCGGCTGGGATTGGCAGAGAGAAGGGGAGTTGTCTGACCTATACTGTGGCCTCCGCATGCATCAAGAATTCGCCGCGCTCTTTGCTTGGCGTCCTCTGGGAACTTATTGTCTTCAAGGAGTTCTGGGTAAGCACACAATGCCAAAACCTGAGAGAGGAAAGGGAAAAAAACCCAAATCATTTTACTTGCAAATATGACTCCACACAGTTAAATATCCTGAAGACAAACTGTCACAAGTGGTCTTACCTGACGAAGAAATGTGATTGGTTTCTGGCCCATGGCGTGGGCGTCTCCGATGTTAGCCTTGATGACTTCTGTGAAAGGTTTCTTGACACCCTGCAAAAGATGAAAAATGAAAAGAAAAAAAAGATCCAAAATGTGAGCGGGTACGTCACGGAGGTTACGTCAGCGTAAATGGAGCAAAAATATTTCTGACATGTAGAGACAGACAGAATGTGTGCAGACACACGTCAAAGGGAAGAGATAAATAGGTCAACATACAATGAACTTTAAAGGGATAGTTTGGATATTTTACAGTACACGGCTTGAAGCAAAAAGTAACCAAGCAAGTTTAAATAAAGAAAACTGTCATCCTTGAGGGCCCTTTCCTTTAGCACTACTTCTTTTTTTTTTTTTTTAACTGAATCTTGGCTCTGCCCTGCTGCACACTGTCATATCTGCAGTTTGTTAAAGACAACAAATACAAGACATTAAACTTATATTGATAACAATGGCACTAAAGTGTTGATAAGACAATATATTGATAAGCACCTCATTAAATCCTACTTAAAAAATGCAGAATGAGGATTAACAGCATCAGATGTCCTCGTCGTCTGTACTTTAGTTTGGTGTCACCTGATGGCTCTGCATGTCAATGTTAGAAGAGACACTTGTATTCATCTCACACATGCATCCCCTCTCATTAGCAGCCTTTGTGTTTCACACAGACCCGGGCTGGCATGGAGTCTGTTTTGGCTTACAGAGCAGAGAGGACGCTGCTGCTGCTCGGCCGCACGGAGACACAAACCAGCCTCTGTCTCTGGATGTGGACGAGAAATCCTGGCGTAACCCAACGGCATCACCAGCAGGGTCTTTTTTTTGTTTTTTTTTGTTTCTGTCCTCATCTAAACCTTTTCCTCACTTTTCATCTTCATCCAATCAGAAAGTCCTTCATCTCCGTGTCTCTGAACTAATTGGGCCTCTGCTTTGGTGCCTGTAAGTCTGTTTGCTGGGCATAGCATGCTGCACTTATCAGATGAGGTGATGTTACCTAACACCAAAGCAGAGCATCAGGATCTGAAGATTCTAGTTTTCAGCTTTTTGATTTGTGCATAAAAATTCAAAACATTTGGAAATATTTTATTGTTCTGCATGCAGATGTGAAATCTAAATTAAAAAACTCAAATAAGCAATAATATCACAATATGATTTATCACCGTTAAACTCTTTTTGTCTTTAGTTCAAAAACAAAAAAACTTGAATTCAATTGTAACTTCAAGGAAATTGTCGTGAAATTCTCTTGTAATCCTAAAGGGTAGTGCATAACACGAGCGTTTAATAAACTGTTTAAATCAAGTCAATTCAAAGCTGCAAAAACACAATAACTTTGTGCTCCCTCGCTGCCTTCTGTCTCCATCAAATCTTGTGGGAAAAAAAACAACAACAAACAACCAGGAACTTGTTTAGTCTTCTGTGCATGTAAACGTGATCCAACCTGCCTCCTGTGTCTGAATGCAGGTGAAGAAAGCCGTGCTCTCACTAAAAGGTAATCTAGTTTTAAATCATTACACTTCCCCTTCTGAATAAATGTGAACTATGTCAGTGGCCATAAACTGATCTGGTCTTGCGTCTCATGATGTGCTGTATTAACCTGATTTGTCATTTCTACTAGATTAAATATCACTTGTTACGCCTTTAAGGTCAAAGATAGTTCCTTTCAGCTAAGGCACTATTCTCATTTTTGCATGACGGCGACATGGGGCTGATCAGGTTTCACGTTTTAGCTTTAAATCAGATATAAGCTCGTTTGAGATCTCAGTAACTGGGTGCAGCTCGTTTCCTTTTACGCCTTCGTCCTCGAGCAACAAAGAGGCTGCTGTTCTCCGAGGAGAGAGAAAGAGGAGCCAGTCGGATCGCCGGCTCAGCGCTGCGCTCTCCTGCTCACTCAGCACCAGGCACCCATTACACTGACTGGACCGCAAACACAGGCAAAGAAATCCTGAGGGGATGATCAGAACCTGACCTGACAGCCAAGTGCATTACACCTGAGCCTGTTTTATGATTTAAAATCACTCTTCTTTTTAAATACTTTAATGGAAAATATTCTCACAGCATGACCATGAAGGCCTTCAAACAAACTTCAACATGTTTTGGCTGCTGGTATCAGACAGGAAGTCCAAAACACGGAGGGGCTACATGCTGAAAAAACAAAAGAATTTCTCTTGTTAAAATAGACATTTGCTTTTTTTTTTTTTAAGTAAAGTTAATGCATGTCCTTATTCCAAAGTGCAAAAGCCCTGAATGGTTATGCATCCATACGTTTGATTCACTCCAGTTTCCCAGCTGTCACAACGAGATATGTTATCTTGTGATCTAAACCTGTCTGTTTCTTATCACCACAGTTGAACAAAACAAACCAAAAAAACAATGACCTAATTAATGTCTGCAGTGGCTGCAGGTCTTGGTCTGGCCTATCACAGGGTTTTGTTTCCTAAACTGCCACAAAAATGATCTCGTCATTACAAGAAATCAAGTTGTTGTTTTTTTTTGTTCATCCAAGGTTAAGAATAAAAACAAGTCACTATCTCAAGAAGACAACTCAATGAACCAGGTTTCATTACATTGAGATAATTAAGTCTGAGGGCTTCTGTATCACACAGAAGTGCTTCAGTCTAAAGAGACAGAATCTGAAACTGTCGTCCCTCCAACAGTGTTCAGTCATGCTACAGTAACTTTGCTTGTTCAAGCTTCGCAAACTCATGAATAACCAGCTACCACTGCTGCCTCGACTCATGCGATTCATCTCAATTAATATCATTTCTCAAAAGATGATTACATTCAAATACACTCCAGATAGTCCAAACACATGAACTAGAAGAACTGGGTGAAAAACAAACAAACACATAACTCAAAAGTGAAACCTCCATATGACACTTCCCAATTGTCCCAGATATCTCAGCCCAGCCAGAGGTCAAGATACGAGCCTGAATTAGCTGACCGCAGTGCAGACAACGCCAGGCCGGATGTCTGTGCAAGGATTTATAAGGGTCATGGCAACGTGAGCACATGCATCCACAAACACACACTTGCATAAAAACTTCTGCTGAGCTGTCAGTGAAAGTGTTCCAGTCATGGATTTATCAGGAAGCAGACCTGCAGTGGACAATGCAACCCCTCAGAGGAATCCTGGATGTCTCATTTATGAGTGATTTATTTTGTGTTTGTGTTTTCAGTGGCAGCTCAGCTTTACAGGTGGACCTTAAACCTGAAACAAGAGGCTCGATGTTTGCTCAGAAGATACTAGAAAAACAACCCCTGTCTATTAAAGAATAATAAAATCACATTAATATAAAGTCTCTACTTAAAAAAAACACTTTTCAGGACTTTAGATTAGCCCACACTATAATTAAATGTGTATATATTCATATAGACATTGAAATGATTTTCTGCAGATCATTCTAGTTTACTAGTCAAACTCTGAGCAATAGGTTCAGTTCATGTTTTTCTTGCCACAGAGGGAAAACAAGTTGACTTCCAAGAGCAGGAGCACTTTAAGCGGTAATGAAGCTCCTTGCAGAGAAAGGCCAAAGGGCCTCACAGCTGCAGCATCATCCAATGAACTCCCTCCCTTGTTGGGAGGAAAGCCAGAGGGACAAAAAGAGGACAGTGAATGTACCCTCTCATCTTACATAATAAGCCTTCCAACATATACACATCCTCCTCTCTGGATCCTGCAGTCACGTCAGGTTAGTGAGTGAAACTAATGATTCCCTCCTGGTCGGTACGGGAGTTGTGAAGAGGATTTAACTTTAGACAGGGTTGCATTACAGCTTTTAAGAGACTCCTACTCAACCTGTTTACCCTTCCTTAGGAAGGCAAAGTGGATCAACATTATGAGAGCAGAATGTAAAACAAGGGGATACACACAGCAGAACTTTACTGCTGTCATGCAGGGACTTTTGTACGATTCTCCGCTCATGAGATGAATAAATGATTATCTTATCTCATCTTAAAAGCTGACCCACTGTCTACATCCTGAGTGCTCTCTCAAGCAGTCAGCAGAATGTGTCTAAAGTACAAGTCTCATTCATGTAGACTGACCACTTCTCCTTCCAAGCTCTCTATGTTCTTACCATATCTCAAGGAAGCAACAGGGAATTAAAAAAAAAACTGTTGAAGAAACACTTATTAAACCATTTATCTTTTTGTGTGACCAATATTTGTCAAAGCACATTTTTGAAACACATTAACAACATAATAAAAGGTTGTTGAAGTCAAATTCCAGCTGTTTAAAGGGTTAAACAGCTGTAAGGATTATGCAAGGATGATCGTCTCAGTTACTACACGTGTACACCTAAAAGTTATCACAGACTGTGATGTGTTTCTTTCAATGCCAGCTGTCAGACTACACATGTATACAGCCAGGGACACCACGTTTCTTGTGGTGTTCACTTTCTACTCGTGCATTATCAAACTTCTCCGAGGCGCGCGCGCGCGCGAGCTGCAGCCACATACTTCACCTCTTTCAGCTCCTTCTCAATCTGCACCGCCCGCTGCACGATGGGACCTCGCACCGCGTACTCGACCCGCTTCACATTGGGGTTCATGTTGTCCAAAGTTAGCACCCTGCTTCCCCGATGCGGGACCCCGTTCGCTGCCTGTTGGGACATTTTCTCTTTTGTTATGTCACGCGCACGCTGTTTTTTTCGCAGTTGTTGTCGCACCTGAAAAACAGGAGGAAGATTGAGAGACATCATCAATGAACAGAAATCCATCCATGTAGCTGTTCACGTCAGATAAAGTGTATCAGCTGTTACCAGTTGTCGACGTTAGCCGTGTGTTTACAGCTCTCTAAACACTCCGGCTCCTCCAGCTCTGACTGACAGTTGAGCCTCTCGCGCTTCATATTCCCACCCGAGCCGACACGCCTTCGCTCGCGCCTGCTCATGGTTGGCTAGATTTCTTCACTACATTTGCTTCAGGCTTAAAGCGTGTCAAAATGACGCCTTTACGTGCTGTCGGACAAACTTTCCCTCGCCTTCGCGTTTGGCAAAGAGATATTTTGTCAAAAGTTCATCAGGTTTACTTTGAGGAGAGACACACTCCCCTGTTTGGGACAAGGACATCTAAATGTCTCCTCAAAACCAACGCTATAAAAAGTATCTATTAACTCTTACTCTATCAACCAGGCTACGTTTGTTTGATGAGGCATTGATAAGCAGGCTACTGTGGCCTATATTAAATGCAAACACAGGCCAACTTATAGGTTACAACAACATAAAAAAGAAGCTGCAGTGGAAACTTCAGCACTCTATAAAGATTTATTTCTCACTGGGGGGCAGCCAAGCACACCATAAGAGCGTGAAAATAAAAAGTAGCCAATGAAGGAAGGCCTATACAACCCTTTGAAGGCTACAAACATTTCAAAGCTTATTCATTTTTGCCATATGGTCATATATTTTCAATTTACAGCAGCAAGTAGCTAAGCTTTCTATTTTCTTAAAACACTTACTTTGTACAACAAAAACCGAGTAAAGAATAAAAATGACCAATTTAATACCAGAGCAGTAGTACAGACAATCGTAATCCTGTGTCGTAATTGAGGGATCAGATTATCTTTAATATTATCAAAACGTCTTTAAAAAGGGCTGAGGAGTTTTACATTAAAAGCTTTGTTACAAAGAGGTGTGTGCCTTACAACACTGCTTGGGTGTGTGCAGTCTTTAAAGGGATCGTGGGGCAGCATGTTTAGTTGAGGATCTAGTCTATCATGTGCTTTGCATTATGAACAAGGGGATTTAGGAGAAAGACCAGTCAGAACGAAAGAGGTCAATTCATTTAACTACAATGCTAATAACTGACAAACTATTGCAGTCTGTTTCCTCTTTAATAGTTTCCTCTTTACTAGCTTTTGGAGATCAGCAGTAAATGATCAGCCACAATCTGAATTTTACAACATGACCCTGGTTTGAAGTATGATGACGTCAAAGCGGCTACTTTCTTTTTAAGAATATTGTACCTGCATCAGGGTACAGCAAAGGAATTCCCACAAATTAATGAGACAGGGAAACACTGGAATCAAGAATGCAGGATAAGGTGAGCGCTTTTATTTGGACGAGAGAGAGAGAGAGAGAGAGAGAGAGAGAGAGAGAGAGAGAGAGAGAGAGAGAGAGAGACAGAGACAGAGAGACAGAGACACACACACACACAGATGATCTGTCTGCATGTGAGTAGGACTGAAGAGTGTGAAATAGAAAACAGCACAGATGTCTCGGACAGTTCTTTGGAAAGACACTTGATATCCCAAACTAAAGCAGTTGACATACGAGCATGTGATGCCCATGTGACTTTTGTGTCATAAAGTGCAACAAAATCTGATCCATTTGACCCGAACTTGATTTTACAAGACAGATCAAAAGTACAGATATTTATTTGAAGCAGCACTACAAAATGTGGATCTGATGATTTATTGGACCAATCTCAGTGACTAACAGTCTCATCATGTCTAAAAGAACATAAGCATGTTCTTTTTTTTTTTTAACACACTCAATGCAGCCGTTATCAAAGTGGTAAACACCACACAGCATCCTGCATACAGTTGAAAGCTGTGTAAATGTTTGTGCACGTTTGAAGTTATGGATAATTGTGGCAAGATCAAAAAAAGTTTTATAAGGCAAGGCTGTGACTCATGACTCTATAACCACCTAAATCAAGGGCTCATGAACTTTGACCTCCATGTCATAATTGTATAACTTGAGTTCACTGTACTATGTGGCTCACATGCTGCTGGCAGATGGATGAGACCAGGCGGTGACACTTGAGATGTGCTGAAAGTGAGCGACTTCACGATGCAACAGGAAAAGAAAAGGCTATGGGGAGTCCAAGTGTGCAACTGCTCAATTTTACCACAAGATGGAGCCATACGTCTCTAAAGCTTTTAATGTAAATGTGGTTTTTAATGTTATGATCCATAAATGAGACAATGAGCATGAAAAAAAAAAAAGTAATAAAAAATGCTTTTCAGATTTTTTATAATTTGTTTTTCGAAACAGGGCTCCGTAAAAATCATCGAATGCAATAAAGAGCTTGGAGTGTATCGACAGCACATCAAGTTGGAGTCAATGTCTGAGATTGACATCATTATATCCCACTCCTCACTAAATGAAGATACAGACCTTCATGCAAACGATGCAGAACGATAACAAATCTGGCACCTAAAGGCACACAATTTTTACACATAATCACATGACAAGTTTAGATGGTGTGATACAAAAACAAATCAATATATCATCGCTTTGATAAGCATCTTTAGACTTTGATACAGGAACTGTACGCAATTTAGAATAAAAAGTGTGATTTAAGGGGTAGAAAAAATAGAAATACTGACACCAATAATGAAAGGCTGAGGTATTCTCCACTGATTTAAATATAGATTAGCTCATGTTCTTTTATAGACCACCACACAATTTACAAATTTCACCATCACAAATATTGAAATGTGGACTTCTTGTGCACTGGAAAAATAAAATAAAACAATTTGATATAACAATAGCATTTAAAGGACACATTCCTTCACGTCATTGTGTACTGTATATGTTAATTCAGAGTAGCTACAATGTAAACTGTAATGAGCAAGCACTCTGAACCACACAAAACTCTTGATTATTATGGAAATGTTTGCAGGATAGACGTACACCGCTCATAGCGCCCAGTAAAGACAACAAAATGTAACCGGATTATTTAAAAAAAAAACTGTAGATTGATTTCATTCAGCTTTACATAAATACTCAACTTAAACATGATTCAGGGCTTTTCAGTGAAACGTGAAATCAAAAGTTCATTAAAGTAAAGGAAAGCTTGGTTGTGATTTGAACACTAGAATCTCTAGTTCTTCTGTGACAGAAGTAAACCCCTGACATAAAAAGGACCTTTAGTGTTAGCTTTGTATTGATCATCGGTTCCAGGGTAAAAGAAGCACAAAGGCTCCATCTCATTGAAATGTTGTTTGGATCCATCCGTTATTGGCATGTGGCCTTAACCTACAATCTTTAATGATTCATTTCAAGCATGTCTTTATCTTATATTCTTTTTGCCACTTTGGAGTGCAACACTGCCAGTGTGTGCGAGTGTGAAAAAGTCTACATGAGTCCACAGCACGGCTCCTTGTTGCTCGGCTGCTCCTCCTCAGGTGCTCTGAGTTTCAGTAGTGGAGGATCTCCGCTAGCTGAGGTGAAGTACACCTGACTTGGGGAGACCTCTTCTACTGGGATGAAGCTCAGTTGAACCTCTGACTGGGCCAGAGTTGATGTCACCTCAGATGCTGTACCTGAAGGTTGCTCCTCTACAGTGGGGGGCAGGGGGGGTGGAGGTGCAGGGTACTTATTGAGCTTGGCAGCTGCCCGCTGGCGTTTTAGATCAGCCAGGGTGTGGTGAGATTTCTCCCGAGTCATATTGTCTGCCCCGTCCCTGTCTGCAGAACCGGATCCTAACCCGACTCCAGACGCGGGGCTGAGCTGATAGGAGGCACTGCGCTCCATGAGACCCCCACCACTCCACAGCTCTCCTGGGACAGAGGAGGCCAGAGAAACAGAGGTCCCTCCATTACCTAGACTGGACATCATGTTCCTGTCTGCAGCCTCCAGTTCTTCTACACGGGATGTGGCTTCTCCACCAGAAACCTGAGGACCCCGTGTTAGATTAATTAGCTTCAACAAAATACATTTTTAATAAAACTATTAAAACGTAACATTCTTTAAAAACGTCCCAACACTTACCATGGTAGCATGCTGGTGCAGCTCGTTGTCCGTTTGTCTGTCCTCATCGTCGTCCTGTGGTTCAGGCTGCCGCCCTCGCTCCTGCCACACCATGGCCTCTTTGTGATGCTCTCGTCGATACAAACTGGAGCGCTCATTCACGCTGACGCGACGCACCACCTTACTGTAGACGCAAACAAATACAGAGAAAGATGATTAAAGCACTTATTTTTCACCCTCTGCATCCTCCCCTGAAGTCCCCTCCCTCACCCTCTGCTGCCGGCACTGGACGCTCGTCTTTGCAGCGTGCCTTTCTGCCGGTCCTGACTCTTCATGATGGCATCGTGTTTGTGCTTCAGGTCCGTCAGTTTGGCTCTGACCTCCTCGTCCATACACACATCTGAAAGAGCAGCAGGTCAGATAGAGAAGGTAGATTAAGGGTTTAATAATCAAAAGTCAGCAGTAGCATTATATAATCCAAAGGTGTAGCACACTGCTATTGAAATTATTGAAGTGAAGCGGGATGTTACACAGAACTAATGTTCTCACCCAGAGGAGTCTCCTCCAGGACAGACTTTGAGTTTAAACTTGCTCCATGGGCCACCAACAGTTCCACCATTTGAATCTATAAAAATACAATAAACACTTTTGATAGGTTAAAAAGAAGGGCGTAAGGTTTTTGTGTCTTGGTTGGTATGCCGTACTCACTTGTCCCCAGCAGGCGGCAGCGTGTAGCGGCGTCCAGCCATCACAGTCTTTGACCTCCACCTGAGCCCTGTGCTCGAGCAACAGCTCCGCTACAGATGTGTAGCCGTTTGCAGACGCTGTGTGCAGCTGTTGGAGTATAAATTAACATTTTGTGTTTTAATGTTTCTCACACACACACACACACCAAAAATGTGCTCAACGCCCTCAACCCGTCCACCTTACAGATATTCCTCTCTCTCACCAGTGTTCCTCCGTTATCATCCTGAGCATTTAAGTCCGCTCCACTCTGAACCAGAACCTGAATGTCAGCCAACATGGCCGCCTCTTTAGCCCCTCGACATTCATCTATACGGTCCTGAGTTATACCTACACAAACACAAACAAGAGGCATGATACCAGTTAGCACAGTGACACCATCAGTGTGAGAGCATGTCTGTCAGAGTCATCAGCCTGTAACACTGGATATCAAATGTGACTGACACATTAGGAGAATGCTTCATTTTCTTCCATACATCTTTTTTCATCTTCAAAAAGGATTGGAGCTCAAAGAACAGTCAGAGAAATGCTTTTTAAAAACTTCATTTTTTAACCAGGTTTGCCTCATTGAGATAAGAGATATTTTTAAAAAGGAGAAAATAGCAGCGACACAGTTTGAACAATAAACTGGCAAACTCCTCCAGTAGGTTAAAGAACACTAGATGCAACACATGTCACAAATGATTGAATGGGTTTCGATGAGGACTATCCTTGAAACTTTCAAGATTTACAAATTGAGGAATTTGTCTTACGCTCTTCACCACACCTGCAACTCGAAAAAGACGACATCTAACAATATTCATTAACAGGAAAAATACCGGATGAGCAGATAGAAGAGAACTCGTAGCCCAGTGTCTACCCTGCCTAATGTCCCGCTATTTAAAAACTACAGACACAGTGATAAATTAAAACCTCTGTGTAGGCTCAGAAAATCTGAACGCTTTTGTCACTAATTCAGTTCAGACTTTTGGAACAGCACATTGCACAATGTGGAGAGAACAAAGGTCTTTAATTTCCAACCTTCAGGATTAAAAGAGAGGATAAGTAGGTGGAAATGTTGCTCTGAATGATTATGCAAGTGAAAATACAGAAGCGAGAATTGTTTTCAAATAAAAACCTTCAGCTTTTCGTGGATGTGAGCCTTTACAGACTTCTTCAAAACTGAAGCTTCTTTAAGATATCAGCTTAGTGTCTTGACCGTCTCTCATATAGAGTTTGTATCTACTAAAAATGTACATTTTTTCATCAATAACTACTTCTCTTTCAAAGAATGTTTCAGCTGGAGAAACTAAACCATATTAAATAATGGGTGTGATTTGACTCAGTTTACTGACCCTGTTCAGCCATCACCATCTCCAGCAGCTCAAGAGTGGCCTCATCCTCACAGAGGTCATAGGGCATGTTCCCGTCTGCATTGACAGCCAGCAGGTCAGCCCCACTGGAAGTTAAACACACACACGAGCATGCAAGCACAAACACACAAGTCAAAACAATTGGATCAAAGTTAAATGCTGTGACACACCCTGATATTCTCAGTCATCTACTAGCAAAGTGTTTTTAGAGTCCAGCTGCAGCCATATTTGCATCATTGATGTAAATCAGATACATTTGCCATTCCAGTGCGTTGTTGTAGTGCGAGTCCTTTAAACTAGGAAATAATATTTGTATTGGCTGAATTTAAAAACAAGGCAACAGATTTGTCATAAAAGTGCAAGATCTAGCATCTTTTAAACCTCAACAATTAATTAACAGTTCAGGCTCGATTTAAGAAAACGCTGCACAACAGTGGGGGCTGAAAGACAAAAAAAATGTTTGGTTCACAGGAAAACTCACGCCTGGATCAGGAGCTGCACCAGCCCAGTGTGTCCACAGGTGGCAGCAGCATGCAGCGGTGTCCACAGCTCGCTGTCACAGGCGTTCACACAGGCACCGGCATCCAGCAGACACTGCACCACATCCACATAGTCATCGATGCAGCACTGAGGAGGAGGAGCAGATGTAGGTATTTGTAAATATAAATTCACACTCACATGACTGAAAAAGAGAGTGCAAAACATGTAAGAGCAACAGTAGAAAACGTGCTGTGGACATTCAAACTGATGGCAACTCATACACTGGCTCGTTCTCATTTGCATGCACAGCCCAGCCTTCTGCTGTGTAAACACAGAGGTAGAGCAGAGTCAACTGATTTTATGAAGAGTTCTCTGTGCACACAAACACCCGCCTTGGGATTTTGGAGCAGCGTGTATATTTATAAACATGTGAAGAGGAAAAAGAAGTCTGAAAAAGAAGTCTGCTGTGGCAGTAGGGGGAAGGGTTCCTTAGTATAAAGTAAACATCTCCGAGGTAGGGCTGTCATTACAAAGGTCCAATTGTTCAAACAAATGAACAGGATTCTTCATTCTTTATGAAAATCCTAAAATAAATGTGAAACCTTTCAGGTGCCTATAAACAATTCAAATGCTAGATGTATTAAAAACTAAATTTGGAAATTTGGTACAGATTTGTATTGTGTAATATAAACTGCAACAGAGTTCTCAAGGTGTAACACAACAGTATTGCAAGTCTTTCTGGTATGTTTGATGGATTTATTCCTGTCCTGAAAATAGATAAACTTTTTAACAGTATAAAACAGCTAGATAAAATAAATGATATCCTTCATAAACGGGTAGCATCAACATTTTTGAAATCCTTTAGCTTGAGCAAGTTGCCATCCATCTTGAAAACATCGGCCCTCGAACTGAATAAAGTGGGAATCAACCAGGCTGTTGATGAAAACTGACCACAGACGGGTAAAAGCTCAGACAAAAAAAAAGCATTAAAAAAAAAACGTTTTTGCAAACCGTTTAAAGCCGGACAGAGTCAAACTGTGGAAGTGACTGCTACATGTAGTTGTGAGTAGCTGAAAACTCTTCAATGAGTTTGATGTCAGAGGAAGTGAAATGGCACAACTGGCTGTGTGTGCAGGAGACCAGAGAGGGATCAGGAGTGTGTGTGTGTGTGTGTGTATAGGTGTGTGCGTGTGTATACCTGATGTAGAGCTGTGAGTCCATCCTCGTTGACCAGATCTGGGCTGACACCGCTGTTTAACAGCTCCCTCACTGGCAGAAGCACAAAAACAAACACAGAATCATAACTGACACCCTGGGCAGAGTTCTTCACACAACATTACAACACTTAGTACATTATGTATGTGTCCCTGACAAGATAAAAAAAGACATCCATTGTGTGCGTCTGGGCGTAGGTTAACAATAATCTGAAAAGATTTGAAGATATAAAAAGCCTTGATCCTGCCGCTGATTAAAAAAAACAAAAAAAGCCTCGACTGTGAAAAGAAAGTGTGACGTATGATGGATAAATAATGCATAAATAACTCTCTTTGAATTCTATGTTGAATAGAACACCATGCATGCATCTAATGATGACGTTTGTATCAGAAAGGCTAATAGGAGGTCAAATGAACACTATGAAACCAAATAAAGCAGTCACAGTTTCCCTCCACTTTGATTGGCTAAATTACTGGACTATCTGAAATCACTCGTCATCATTTAGCCCATGAATGTGATTTTCTGTGTGTGTGTCTGTGTGTGTTATCCCACTAACCCTCGTCCAGGTCACAGCGTGCAGCAGCGTCCAGCAGGGTGATGGTGTTGGGAAACTTAACTTTGGTGGTCCGTGCCTTCTTCTTCTTGTCTGCTTTGGCTCTTGACCCTCGGGTAGCATCTTTCTCCATCTGTGCCCATGCCTTCAGCTGCTGAGCGCGGCGCTTCTGGGCATGCTTAAGGCGCTCGGTGGCGCTCAGACGCCCCACGGTGGCCATCTCAGCCAGCAGCTCGCCGTGTTCTGCTGCCATGCCACAACCGCAAGAAGAACTGTCACTTTGCCTTTTTTTCCCCCTATTTCTGTTTGTTTCTCTCGAGGATATTGAAATAAAAAAAACTTAGGTTTCCAGATTTCTCATATGCCTCCCTTATGGCCCCTGAAAGAGGTCCTTCTGTAAGGCCAAACAGGCCTACAGTATGTCAGGGCAGTTTATCTGAAAAAATGTCAAGAGTAGTGAAAAAAAAACCCAACTTATGTTGTGCAATCAGATGGCAGGTATCTACATGATTTTAGAAGACAGCAGCATGTAAAGTAGTTGCAGTGTCTCTTTCCCATCTTTCTAGATGAGAACTCTTATGGTGCCTTGAAGAGAAGGTTAGAGAAATAAATCCAGATGGTAATTATCCCAGCTGTGGATTGTGACCCACTGACAGTCCTCCCACCCATATCAACAGTTCTCCACTGGGGGGAGGAAAGGAAGGATTGAAGCTGATCTCCAGGTCAGGTGCACTTTTTCTCTTTGTAATCCAGGAAGCTGGTAACTGTACGTCCAAAGTCCATCAGACAAGGAAAGTCTTCAGAGAATTTAGAAGTTATGATGATAAAAGGCGGGCGTTCACAGCAGGAACACAACGTCTACTTTAGTTGATGCAGAAAGAGAGGATTCAAATACTCCTTGGTGTTTGAAAAGCCAACTGGTTCTGTTGTTGTTGATGAACTTTTCAGCAGATTTTCCAGTGGAACAGAGCTGCGTAGGAAGGCTTCGGTTGACAACATTGTCGTCTGCCTGCGGCTGTGTACAGGGGAGAGAAAACGGGAGTGCTGTGTTTCAGTATAACGTCCATACCATGCTCTCCTAATCCTGTTATCTTTAACCCCTGAGCTCCTTCTCCCCATGCCCTCCTCTCCCACTCCTCTCCTGAAGGAAACCTGAGATGGTGGGACGCTTTTCATTAATGATTGACACACCATGCAGCCTGACACACACTTCTTTTTGGTGGCATAAACACATGGAGAAAGTCGGAGACGGATGTTATGCGAGTGAGGTTGAAACGCCACTTTGTGAAATGTTTCAGTGAAAAGTATTAGCCTGGGTCACCTCGCTCAGCCCTCTCCTTACCTTTGGTTAACTTCCCAGGTGAGTTACATGGCTCACACTCTCACACACATACACACACCTCTTTTCCAGGCTACTCATTTATAATTTAGGGCCGGGCCTGTGAGCGCTGAGAGGAAGGTCAATGAGAGGCACTCAGAGAGATAGAGAGAGTGACTGACGAGAGAGAAGTCCTGGTGCCACAGAGACACTGCAGCAAGTGGCACGCTACCTAACAGGGAGGGAGGTGGAAGACCAGCGAGCTCCACAAATCAGCCGATTGAACAACATGAAACAGGCAGCATGACTCATATGAACAAGGATGGCAGTCATCCTGTTCCTCTTTAATATTCAATCCAATCAGATAAAAGTCGCAGGTTCAAAGAAGTGAAAACTTCTGTGCGGTCTTTTATCAACAAACACGCCAACAGCAAGTGTCACAATCAGCTTTCTTGCCTTGGTATGCTTCTCTAAAGCCACAGAATATGACTCTTTTTTCTACATTAGTCTCACTGTGCAGACAAGAATAAACAAATGAAATACAAGGATGTGATCAGGAAACTGTTTTTTACAGATGTGAATATTCAATGAAATAAGTATGGTTATGGAAGTCAACACACTGATCCTAAACCATAACCTTTCACCACCTTACATTGAGTGAGTGTAAATAAACTGATGTGAGCAGGGAGTGTATATGGTATCAAAGCTAGCAAAAACATTAGCTGCCAAAGACTAAATCTTTCTCTTTATCCATCCTGACTGATTCTTCTTTAGGTTCTGTTAACATGAGACTACGTACAGCTGCACACGTGACGGAGTCCAGCTCCTCCAGGATGGCACGTCCATATCTTTTTATTGTCTTAGGAACAGGAGGAGCCTGACTTCCAGCAGGCTACTAGCATTCATGTTTCTGACTAAACCTTCTTGAGACCGCAGATCACGCAGGAGCTGGATCACATACGTGTTGAAAACTTCACAGGTTGAAGTTGGAGGGCTAATGGAAATGGTACTCTCTAAACTTCTCTTATTGGTCCCACCTTTCTATTTTTAGCATTCCTGACCTCTTACTCTTTGTCACAAACTACAATATAAGGATTGAGGTAATAACTTAATGCTCCTCAACACTGGCAGAGCATTACGAGGATCATTAGGCTGTTTAACAATACACACATGAACATGAGTATACGTTGAGACATGACTGACTGACAAGACGCTCCACTTAATACGTTTCCCTCTAAAAAGAAAAGTTCACACTTTACAAAGCTCATTTGAAAAGCTGAGCGGAAAAAAACCCCCTTGAGTTATAATTTTTTTTCACCAGCGTTTTCAACCGACAAAAGGGAGCATGATTCGTGGTATTTTAAGGGGCTTTAAAGGGAGAGAGGATTTGGGTAATAGGAGAAATCCCTGCAGGAACTTAACTGCTGTATTAGTGGGATAATACTAGACACAATCAGAAAGATCAGTGGAATTAAGATCCCAGTCTTATACGTTGGTATTGTGTGGCTCACAAATTGCACTCGTTTCTAAAAGGCTTTATTTGATTCCTGTTTTACTGTTCAGGTCAGACTTTACGAGTGAAACAAAATTTAGGTAGATTTAATGTCTGTTGCAAACAAGACACTTACACTGTCCACAGGTCGGCACTGTATTCATAAGTCCTTCATTTAAACACATCTCACTCATATGTCTAATTTGTATCTGTAATGTGAGCTTACTCTGATTGGTAATGTTGGGTCAAACTGGACAATTAGGTGTTGATTTTGAAAGTCCTCAAAGTGACCTCACATCGACATAGAGATCTGCTTAGAGAGACCACAGTATGTGCGACAGTTTGGCCAGATGATTAATGTGTCTCTATTGTTTCCATCTATTTTTACTTTGGTGCCAACCAAAGCTCATGTGATCATGACAGTAAAACCAGTTTACTGTGTCCACCAAGCAATAGAACATCGGCTCTGTGCTCACCTGGTCGTGCTGCTTCGTTCACTGTGTTGTGTAAACATCCATTTAAAAAAGACTTCATTTGGTTCTTTTTCAAATGAGGTTTGTGTCAGGAAGCTGGATTAGATCACACCTGTTACATTAGACAAGCCTTCGTGTTTTTAGAATGCGGCTCCATTAAAATCCTCCGACAGCTCACTGGTCAGTAGTAAGAGTAATGAGGCTTACTCATTACATAACATGAGATTGAAAAGGATAAAAAGGCCGTGCAGAACGATTACACAAGTGAAGTCACGCTTACAAGGATTCACCCATTGTCCCAACACACACACACACACACACACACACACACACACACACACACACACACACACACACACACACACACACACACACACACACACACACACACACACACACACACACACACACACACACACACACACACACACACACACACACACACACACACACACACACACACACACACACACACACACACACACACACACACACACACACACACACACACACACGATAAGCTGTCTCAGCAAAGTCAGACAGTCAACTCAACTTTGAGCCTAAGCCAATCAGTGTGTGGAGAAAGAAGAAGATCAGACTGCTCATACTAAACAGATCCAAACAAACATTAGTTGATCCATCACTGAGAAACTGCGTCCACACTGTCTGTCTTACAGAAACACTCTACCTCCACATCTGAGTCTTTATTGATGCCAATATGAATACTTTTCTGTTATATGGTGGAAAGACAAGAACACATTTAAATTATATCAGTAAACTGCTGAGAAGATAAGTGTATCCTCCAAACGACTACTTCTCTCTCCAAAATCTACTGGTCTCTTTTCTTGATGTGTATGGGAAAACAAATGTGCTTTATTCACGGTAGCCTCATAGTCATTGTATTGACCTGATCTTGGTACGACTGTCTTGGAGGAGATCTGTCTCACAGCAGCAGGAGTTAAAGGAGTCAGAGGTTCAGAGTTTTGGCTCGATTTGATGCACAATGCTGATGTGCTTGTTGACTGGCATTTCCATTTGATTAAAAACATGTATTTGACAATCTATGTATGTTTGTGTAGCAGTGATTTCCTTTCAAAGATGGGACTTGACTTAAGCAATAGTGTTACTTTATGGGACCCACAAAAGCATTATCAATACACTCAAACATTATGCAGTTTGAGGTTTAAAGAAATGTGGAACCAGGTCCTGACGGGACCAGGTTTCAACTACCGAGTTAAGTCATGTTTTATCAATTAGACATCAAAAACCACGCAAGGTGTGCATGTCATCAGGGACAGGTTGATTTGGTGTTTGTTGATCTCAGGACATTAGAAAGCTGAACGAGAAAAAGTAGTAAAAATACAGCTGGTGATTTTTGCAGAGAATTTAAAAACTCTTACTCAGCATGTAGACATTCGAAACTAATGGGCGGAGGCCTGAGTAAAACTGCTGAGCTTTCACACCATTTTTAAACAGTTAGATAGCCAAACACACACATTGGTAAGTATTTGTGTACTCTCCCACTGTCCTGAGCGTGTCTGAAAGGAGCATGCTGTAACCGATGGTCATCATTTGGACAGAGCCAAACACAGGAAAGGCGAGGTTGTGGGAAGAAAGAAACAGGTTCAAGGTCCTCTCAGCATAAGGTGGCTGTTCTGGTGTGACAGTTTAGCGGCTCAGTCAGTCTCAGCGTGCAGTCTGACACTAATCACACTCATTCACACGCAGCGGGCTGCTACTAAGAGCGCAAGATCAGACAGCAACACTATCTTAACTCCCAGCACTTTAAGTCTGCTCAAAACAGTCTAATTCAAATAAACCACAAAATAAGTGATCAAGATACAGTAAGAAATTCATTCAAAAACATGTTTACAATAATCTGTTTGAAAATGTTGTTGTTCAGACAGCATGTTTAATCGAAAGCTTAAGTTTGTTGATAAGAAAAAAAGAGGAAAATCTGGGCAGGAATTTTTACACCAACATGAGTGATAACGGGAGGGGAACAGGAAACCGAGGTACTGACTTACAAAGATAACAAGATGAGAGTGAATCAATTCAACAGCAAATGAATCAAATACAGAAAATAAAACCGTCCTCACCCCTCCAACACGTCTCACAGGTTTGTCTCATAGCTGCAAGTCCAACAGGCTGAGAGAGAACTTGTTGTCTGCCATCAGTGGATGCAACTTCAAATGTTAGCAGTGCATTAGTCTGGTTGCACTTGATTCTTATAAAACCCCTGCATGTGTATGGGGACTTTGTTGGTGACTGTGTGAAAAACCTTGTGATTCTCTGACTCAGACAGAGCGCAGACAGACGGGAAAAGACGCGGTGAGATCACTCGTTTAGTACAAACTCACGCATGGCAGCAAGGCACAAACATAGCAAGGAACGTGACTTCACATGTTGTGTTTGGAAAAATGTCCCTGCATCAATCTGACGTTTGTCGACTTCTGACTCTTTCCACCTACTGACCTAACAGAGAGGGCTGTCAGCAGCAGCAGAGGAACACTAACTTTCATTCAACAGCTTGGATGAACACACACACACACACACACACACACACACACGAGTGGGTGGTACCTGTGTGTACGAGCTTGTGACTGAACTTTCAATAATACACCAGCTAAAACTTCTGCTCAGCCTTAAATCTGGCTACGCTGGAGAAATAGGCAACTTGTGCTTTGTGCTAAATTCATGGTTGACCATCATGCGATAACATTAGTCAGCTGTTGAGTTGCTGTTCATTGAATCAAACAATGCTGAGTCAATACAGCTCGATGGTTCAGGAATGATCCCGTCTGCTATCTGAAGGCCGTGCCTGCCTAAAACTCACCGATTGCAGTTTATTAACGTTTCTGTACCACTTTAAAGTGGAGCTCCGCTGAATTGAACAGTATTCAATCAAACAAAACAAAGAAAACCATTTGGCTCTGGTTAAAAGTGGAAGGCCTTTTTTTCAGTTCCAAAAGGAAACACAAAAGAGAACGACTGCAAAAGAAAGCAAGAGGGGGTTCTACTTGAGAAAAAATGACCACATTAAGTCCTGTCATGTGTAATGGTTTGAGCTGTTGCGTGTAATCACTCAGCAATTTCAGTAATGCCAGTGTAGCCAGGGCAGACCTAGAGAAAGAGCTTATGGGGAAAAAACAGATAGTGTGCGTGTATTTATGAAGGAGACAGATTTAAGAAATAGCGTACAAACAAATTTGGGGTTATAAAAACAAACAGACAGAGGTGCTAATTCTGCTTTTTTTTCCTGAAAGACAGGATATAAAATAAGAGGGCAAGAGGATGTGGAGGAAAGAATGCAAAGGAGATAGAGTAGAATATGAGGGAGGAGGAGGAAGGACGGGGAGGAGACAGCCTACGTAATGTCCTTTGACTGGACTACAGCAGGAAGTGGGGTCACATCACGCAGACAGAGGGGGAGAGGAAAAGAGGAATAAGGAACCTTTAGATGGTGCCCACAGGATGATATGATAACATCCACCTGCAGAATCTCACACATTTGATAAGAGTAAAAAAAAAGAAAGAGGAGAAATACCTCAACGGGAGAAGATGGAGAAAAATTAAAAGGGAGTTTCCAAAAGAGGGAATGTAGAGAAGTGCGGGCCAAACTTTTAGAAAAACAGTTCGACCTTTAGACAAGTGTTTGCGTCATTTTAGTTTATACTGGATTTGTATTATGAAGATTAGGATGGGCACAAAAATATTTCTACAATGATGAACTCAAATTCCTCACTGGGTTCAGGTTTCTTACTCGTAACTATTCAAGTGCTTGTTAATCTATGATCTATGATCTAAATGTAATTAATGTGCCTCCCTGCAATCTGACCACAATGGTTACAGCCCAATAAATTAGGAGTACACTGTTGAAATGCAATCTGTGTTTGTTCTGTGACACAGTGTATCTAGCAGCTAATCGTGGTCTTTATTCGGAAAGCTGCAAATATTTGACCATACACACTCAGGAAATGCCTCAAAGAAGTACTTTGACCGCACATGGTAATACTTAAGACGAGGCTGGCTTGACAAGAATAGATGAGTGAGTTTATTTAGGTTAATAAATTTGGTGATGTGTATTGTTAAACTCACACAGTCAGTGAGTGATCAAGAGGTAAACACACATCAGGACAAACATACTTATGACAACTACACCAGTTATGACACTCATCTTCTGTCACCACACATGGTTATGATGTTTTCAGCAGGCCTGTCTAATAACCTGTCAATCATTCTCTCTCCGAGATCAACTGAACTGTGATATGAGACAAATAATGACACCAAAGCGTATGTTACATGTTTGTAAAATAAATAATAGATAGGGATCAATATTAATTATGATTAATTTTCTATCAATTGACTTTTTAATTAAATCAAACAACCCGCTTGTTTCAACTCTATAAAAGATACTAATAGTTCAATCATGAACATGTGTCATTATGCAGCTGATGTTTTCATCGTCCTGTGTTGTCTATCATCTAACACTGTGTTTCCCTTTACTGGATTAGTCCACATTAAACGGTGAGATGAGACCATAACTACCATGTTGCGTTTTATTGAAGTGAATACGTTTCAAACGGTGTTTATATCTGGCGTTACTTTCTTGTTGTCCAACAAAGCGCAGGATTAACTATGAGCAGCCGATTAGCTAACAGACCTGGCAGACAACACACACGCGCTCAACAGGTGGCTAGTCTGACAGGTAACGACAGCAGCTCATTTAAGCTACCTGGCTCCATTCACCTGTGTAAAGATAGAGTTAATACCGGCGTATTCATCCTATAAGGGCGATTCACACTTGGTAAAACAAGTTATAGGAACACCAAAGAAGCGGAAAGAAGTCCCTTACATTGTGTCATGCTAACGTTACCGTAGCCTCAGGTTAGCTCACCTTTCAGCTACTCGGCGGCCAGCTCGTGCCAAGTGACAGAAACGACAACTTATTTTAACTGACATATGGCGAGTTACACTGAACGTAATATGTTGGAAAACAAGGTGTGAGTGTCTTACCTGTTCAATTGTTGGTCGGTGGTAACTCCTGAGCTGCTCCTGCGTTAGTGAAACTGAATCAGCTGCTGTCCTCCGCTCCTGCTGCTCCGGTCAACCCTCTGGGGTCACCATAACAACCAGACCTGCGTGCGCGCGTGCTCTCCTCCCGCTGAAAAGTGTCCACCAGAGGGCGCCAAAGTCTTCTCGCCTGCTTCCAAAAATGTGGCCACTCAATAGAAGTGAAACATTAACACGTCATTAAACCAAAAGATGACTTAAACATTTTCAAAAGAGGCAGAGAATGGGAAATGTTGAACTACAAAGAGCTTAAAAGCCACATTTCCTCAGTATTTCGGACAGTGCGCTTTTGCACAAAACATTTGCAACACATCTTATATTCTGCACAGAGTAGGCTATTGGTATTATACACAAGAAATACATTTTTTTCGTCGTATTCTATTTTATTGTTTATCTTATTCTAATAAGTTTTTTCAACTTGTGTTGTGATTTAGCGTTATTCCCTGTTATTTCTGTTTTCTCTAATATACCAAAAAACAACAACATAAAAACAAAAAGGACAAATGCTGTGCACCATTGAAGTTATGGGGGAGAAAATAGGGTGCTGATGTGGGAAGTTTAAAATATCTAAATTCAAGACCTATATGCTAAGATTGAAAGATAGGCTCCCCATAGAAATATATGAAACTGTTGCATGCCACAGGGTAAAAGTGTTTTTTTAATGTTAGGGGTGTGTATGTGTACCCAAGAGTGTGTTTGTACAGCCATGTGTCCCTGAGTGACATTCAACTTTCATAATGTTTATCTGGTTTGGCAAATATAAAAAAGTCTTTTTATAATGAAGTGTTTGGGTGTGTCTTCTTGGATGTTCTCTAATTTCACAAAGTAGTCAACACAAGCCTGAGCACATAACATCCCTGTCATTAAATACTATTTAAAACTTGTCAGCCAAGCATATTGAAAGGTGTTTGACATATTGGGTTGTCTGACTAGTTTGTAGATTCAAAGAAAGTTTCCAGTAGCAAACTTGGATGCTGCAACAAACAGACAGAGATGATCTTGTGTTCTGCTGACCCCTGCAGTCAAACTGGCAACCAACACGACAGAGACACTGCACAGGCACAAAGAAGAAACACCTCTCTCTCTATGAATTGCTGCTGCATCTCTGCTATATAGGATAATAAGAAGCAGCATTTACAGTATTAAGCTGTCAGTTTAAGTCAGCGTAATGTGAGCAAACGATAACACAATAAGACACAATGTATATCCATTTATAAATTTATTCATAAAATGTCTGCATTTACTTCAATTAAATGCAAGTAATTCAACAAAAAAGGCATCTTTCCATTAGTATTCTGAATAATCTACAGAAGTTTTTTGGGGCAGTTTTTCACTGTTGGAATTCTTGAATTGATGGTTCTGTAGAGGAGCCAGAAGAAGTTGTCTACATGTTTGTGTTGATTCAAGTTGTGTTATGGGTCCTGTGATATTTTAAGATGTTTAAGGTCTTCAGACTTTACAGGGACCAGCTTTCATAGGGATTCACTGGGATAGTACCTCTATTCTGTTTCCTTTTACAGTCTAAATTATTTCTAAACTTCTGTACTGTGTTTTTAAGCAACAGCAACAATCTAATTTCCGCTTGGGATAATTAAAGTATTTCTGATTCTTTAACTTGAAGTAATAGTTCTTATGTTCACTTTTGTTGAGCTTTGATGTCCCAGTGTTTAGTTTGTGCCCCATGAATGGATATTGTCCTACAAGCTGCATAGCAGCACTGGTTCCAACCTCTAGCTCCTTACCTCCATGTCATTCCCCACTCTCTCTACTCTATTTTCTAAAAAGCAAATTAATAAAATGTAGACTCTCACTGACACAAATAAACAGGTGCTGTTTCTCTAACAGTAACTATGTTGTCACAGCACAATGAAAACTTATTTTCTGTTTTGCTGTCTCTATTTTATAAAAGGTTAATCTTCATTCCTCTCCATCTCAGTTTGAGGATGCATCTGGGAGCAGCTTAAGAGGGATTTGTCCAGACACAATCAGCCTATGTGAACAGCCTTGTCCTGGATGCTATCCTATTGATATGGTTTCCCATGCTTCTCATTTGGGGATCCTTAATCCAGGCAAAACCTATTAACTGGCACTCCAGTAGACAGGAAGAGATAGATTGTCAGTTTGTATTTAAATCAGTCTGTTTTGTGCTGAGCAATTTTCTTCATGAATGCATGTAAATGAGTCTGCAGGCCATGGCATGGTGCTTTGGTGGTTTAATTTTCCAGCTCTATAAGATGAAGAAAAAGTCTCATGCATCAAACTTTTTTCAAGGCAAAATACTCCCGGAGAGACTTAAAAAAAACATTTGTCTTAGAATTTTTTAAGCTATAGATTCAAGCTTCTCACGCAGTTTTGCATGAAACCACAAGAGGGAGACAACAATTGTTGGACTGTGCAAAAGTGTAACGCAATCGAGAAGAAAAGCTGTTGCGAACTGCAACAGGTGAGGCTGGTTAGCTGATCTGAGCTCCCAGAGATTTGAAGTAGACTAGGTCTAGTTGTGTTTTCACTGCAAAAAAAGAGAGAGGTAACTGTGGTAAGTATTTCACACAGAAATAGCGTATGATATTATGATTACACTATGCAGCGCAATTTAGATAAAATTCAAGTCCCTATTTCAGCCCAGTAAAGCTGTAAGAGAACGATTTGCATTAATGTCCACACACTATAGGATATAGGACTATAGGACTGTAGGATAATTGGTACATATATATATATATATATATATATATATATATATATATATATATATATTATAACTAAGGCCGCACAAGTGTGATTTAAATTAAAGACGCAATGTGACAAACTATTTGTTTTCCAATCTGACGAAAGACTAACGTGTTATCTCATCCCCAAGATCTCTATACCCACAATTAAAAGCAGTGACTACACTGCGAGCACAGAGTCAGCATATTGCTGTGTTTCACTTAAGAAAGATACTGGAGGTTGTTGATTCTTGGTGTAAGGCAGTTTTTGTTTGAGCCTGTTTCCAACATTTTGGGAAAACATAGCTCCTGTTCAAGGTGTGAATGTCCTACCCTACAACGACACTTAACAGCTTGTAAGCGCCAGAAAACCCACAAATGGTGTTGAATAGACCCCATATTTCCACACATGCTAAGCAGCTTCTCTGGGAAGTAGGAGTCTCCAGCATGCCAATGGGGTTCCTTCTAATCCAACTTGTTTTCACTGTCTTGCTGGGAAGAAAGTGTCTGCACATTAGCACTACGTTAAGGTAAACAAAAGACCTGCATTCCCGAAACTTAGTCCTTCAATACCGAATGAAATCCTGCGTGGTCACAGTGAGACCAAGATGTGCGCTAAACTCCCCACAAATGTTGCGCGCTCTGAGAGCACCCAGAGATACCCAAAAAATAATTCCTCGTGCGCCAAATGATGTGGCTTGTTTGTGTGATTGTTTGACTGATTGTTGGCTTTTGAAGAAAAAAACCAAAAACAAATCTAACCCTTTTGGTTGAGTGTTTTCCTTCTGGAATACGAATACCACACTTAAATCTGGTCACCCTATCAAATTACTCGTATAAGAAATTCCACACAATATACTAATTAGGAGATCCATTTGAACTGGTCGAAAATCAGAATATTTGCAGACTTAACAATGTTTCAGCTTTTGTATGACTTATTAGCGTTTCCTTATGTATATTACTCGCAAAAAATGTTGATTGCATGTAAGTTCAATCGAAATTACTTCTTTCTTGTACCACTCCCCCACCCCTCCCCAGGTTTTACTTTTCGCATCAAAGCCCTTTTAGTGTCACACTCTAAAATCAAGTCCCATTTGATTATATTTCTACAGTATTGACACACGATTTAGGTAAATGTAGAGTAGGCTACAGCAAGCCCTCTATTATTTTTACATCAAGTTTCTTTTATAAAGATGTTTTTGTGTGATAGAGGTGCATTCTCTAACGCACTTAAGGCCTACGTATAAAGATCATTGATTCAAACTCAGGATCTCTGTTTTAAGTGGCATGTTGATATTATCACAAGGGTTATTTACAGGTTTACTGTCTTTCTCTCGCCCCTCCTTGTACACAGACCCTCCCAACCCCCCCGGGGCGATCAGTCATTCTGCTCTCAGATAACGCGTCATTCTCCCCTCGATTACGCAGCGGGATTTACATGAAACTGTTAATTGTTTGCTCTTCAAATAGAGTCAGCCTGGAGCCAGCAGTCTGCGAGAAGTTAAGGACCGACTCTTTGACCTCCCTCCCCCTCTCCGCGCTCCTGCCCGAACGTGCGGACCGACCTTCTCCCCCCTGTGGTTGATCAGCATGACAAAGCATTGGCCGGAGCCGAGCCTCTTGGCACAATCTTCTTTGCCCCACACCGGAGAGCATCAGGGCCATCAACTTGACTTCCACAGAAATGCTCTGCAGAGTTCTTCTCCAGGCGTTGTAGCGCGGAGCAACACGGACCAACATTGGCCTCAACAGTACCCGGGTCATATGGTTCCACACCAACCGACGCGCTTTGGGAAGTCCGGAACGCGCCCAGAACACTTCACCAGTGACACGGCATTTATGGATAAAGTCTTACCGCCAAGATTCCCGAATCCTGAAGATGCCAACTCCAAGCAGGAATCTATTAATCGGGACTCGTGGAACACTGAAGGGGACAAGAGTGGAACCGGCGGTGGGAAGAAAAAGAACTATCAGCGGTATCCGAAGCCTCCCTACTCGTACCTCGCTATGATTGCAATGGTCATTCAAAGGTCCCCAGAGAAGAAACTCACGTTATCTGAGGTAAGAGTGAGTTTGTATACCCCGTCTTTTGAGTGTCTTGTGCATTGATTAATCTGGTTAGAGGTGATGCATGGCCGGTTTTACGCACGGCGGTCCTTTTGATCTCTACATTTACGCACCAGTTTATTGGAATCTTCTTGGAAAATGAGATGATTCTTAAAGTTTTTGATGTTTAACTTTTGAATAATGCTTCTTTAACACACCGAATGATCATTTACTGTCCACAACAGCAGCCTGTTGGTGACACTTCAGTGGTTCGCTTTGATAAGGCTTGACTGCCCTGAAACCAGACGCTGAGCTTTACCAGAAAAGTGATAAGATAGACAGTGGATGGTGAAAATACGTTTGTTTTGGTAGCCTTCAGCTTTAAGTGCACTTATAATTTAACTTAAATTCTTTAAAGAGTTCCCTATGTATTTTATTTAATTCTAATTTAACTTTTTATTGAAGAGAACTGCACTTCTGTTCTCAGTCAGCTCAGTTGTGTCTATTTATTGTGCAGTTAAACATACCTATGCAAAAACTATCAATGCTGGAGTCTTATTCAGAGAAACACTAAAATGGTTTTATTTATAGATCCTGAAGGAGATCAGCACCCTCTTTCCATTCTTCAAAGGGAACTATAAGGGCTGGCGAGATTCTGTGCGACACAACCTGTCCTCTTATGACTGCTTCGTGAAGGTATGTGTGTTCAAACTGTCATTCAATTCCATGTGAAGCCTAATCAGTGGCTTTGATTAAAGATTACACACAAAAAAAATTGCACTGTCCCGAGTTGGGGTTTGTGACCATGTTTAACAAACTTAAAACCAACTTTTGATTCTGTCTAAACCTGCAAACAGGTTTTGAGATTAAATCTTGTTTCCACTGTTGTAATGGTAAAAAGTGAAAATGTGTCTATCCTGCTTGACTAGGTTTTTAGGCCTGCTCCTCTCACTTATTGCCCTCCCTCCACCTGTAGGTGCTGAAGGACCCAGGGAAGCCTCAAGGCAAGGGCAATTTCTGGGCGGTGGAGCTGAGCCGTGTTCCTCTAGAGCTCCTCAAGAGGCAAAACACGGCAGTGTCACGCCAGGATGAGACCATCTTTGCCCAGGACCTGGCCCCCTACATCCTGCAGGGACACAAGCCAGAATCTGAACCCCCCGCTGCCACAGTCCCTACCCCACCTGCGATGCGCTCCAGGAACCCCTCTCCACAGCATGAAGATTTGTTCCGACCCAAACTGGACTCCTCCTTTGCCATCGACTCTCTACTGCACAGCCTGCGGCCTCTGAGTGCCTCTGGAGACGTTGACATGTCTTCTAGGGATTGCTGGGGCAAACTTGATCGTCCCCGTTCCTCACCTCCTCCCCGACCTCGCTACGCCTCCTCTGCTCGTAGCGCCTCGGCAAGCTCTGCCAGCCCAGCATCCACTTCGTCCTCCTCTGATGAAGAATGGAAAGGCGTGTCTCTGTCTGGTAAGCGTGTCCCTCAGGATGGCGAGGCTGGCTCAGACGGTTATGAGGACTACAGACCTCCTCTTCACAAATCAGCCAGACGGGAAACTGTTGCACCTCCATGGGAGCTTCCCACCTCCTATGCCAAATATGCTCCTCCTAACGCTGTTGCTCCACCAAGCATGCGATTCAGTGGAGGCCCTCTGATGCCTCTACATGCTGGACTTCCTCTTTATGGCTACGGTAGCTCTCCTGTTGCACCTGGTCACTTCTTAAGTCATGCTTATTGGCCTATCCTCCCCAACGGACATGTTTCTGTCCAAGCCCCGCCCCTCATCATGGACCTAGACAACATGTTGCAATCTGTTCCTCCGAATAAAAGTGTCTTTGATGTGTTGGTACCAAGCAATCAGAACTTGCTCTCACATCAACCACCCAGTCAATATACCTTGCAGAATGGACCTCACCTAAACAGGTATTCTCAGTACTGACTCTGTAAAGGCTTCTTCACTTATACCCAGCCAAACTGTAAGCAAAAACGCACAGGAAAAATGCAGATGATAAACGACTATCATACAGGATGGGTTGTGTGTCATAAGAACTTATACATTCTTGCAGCAAATGATCTTAAAACAAGAGTCCAGCCCAGGAAACACTGACGGGAGACTTGCAAAAGGGTGCTGAATGACACAAGATAATGTGGGGATGTTTTCTTTCTTATCAGTATATATGGAGGATAAATCTACCTAAATCAGCTGTACAACAAACAAATATCTACCTCAATCTTACAACACAATTCATGTTTTATCTACAGGCTGTTTGCACTGCCAATTATATTTGCACTGATTTTTTTGCTTCCACACTGACTTTATTAATGTTGGATAATGCTCACAGTAGTCAAAAAATTCAATTGTATAGAATAAAAATGAAAATTATAATTTTTTTGCACACATAATTAAGATGCTCAGATCCTCCTCCACACCTTTAAAAAGTTAAACTAAAAAGATGAAGTGAAGGTTGAGTTGTCAGGTGGTGCTGATGGTGCCCGTGTCGGTGTCGTCGTTATCATCATCGGCGTGCGGCCTTGTGTCTCTCGAGCAGCAGCACCACCACCAGGCGGCTCTTGATGGTGGGCAGTTTTCTGCTGCAGGACGGACACCAGCATGCAGCAGAGAGCGCGCAGGATCGACAGGGAGCTGCAGTCGGGAACATTGAGCAGCGTGTGGAAGAAGTCCTGCCACATGTCACTGTGAGGGTTCCTCCTGAACACGCTGTTTATCTTCCACACGACATCTTCACTCGTGACCTGCATGTACGTCCCAAACAGCATGCAGTGCACTGTCCCCGCTATCCCGAAGTAAACCGTCTGGTAGCTCCACGGTTTCCCGCTCAGCATCTCCATGCACTGGAACCCTGACGTCAAACAGCGGCTGGTGAAAGCGCTGCCTTGTGGGAAGCGCTCCATGTCGATGCCCTGCCCGAGGTCGATCGGCGCGAGGTCGTGGTCGATGTTCTCCGGTCATGGTTTTACAGTCTCAACATACTTGGACTGACTTCATAGCTACATGAATAATATATTAACCTGAAAATAGCAATACTGTATTTTGGCTCTATAACTGGCATTGTCAATTATTTTTGTCTTTCAAAACCTATTTTTATAAAAACAGTTTTAGATTTATAGGCAATCTGTTAAAAACACTGTCAGGCCATTGGAGACAATCAACCACTGTGCAACCACCAGTATCTACCTCGTGTTTTTTATGGACTGACAAGTTTCCTATAGTCTGCTCTGCTGTTTTTTGCACTATTCATGTTATTATGGTGCTCTTCCAAAAATGTCTTTGTAAGTGTCTTCCTAGCTCGACATGTGAATGTTGTAGGTTTTGACCATTTTCCTGTGGTCTTGTAAAATGTTTGCACAGTGCTGAGAGTGAAAGCAGCTCAATGTTTCGTAAGTCCATAAATTGAACATTAAAATACAATCTTAATTTCAATGTTGCTGCTCAGTGTTTTATGTGAAAATATAAATATTTTATATATATTTTTTTTTTGTTTTTTAACTCGAGCGTTATGTTTCAGATGGTTTTGTCTAGATTGATTTCACAGTGTCAAATATGTCTGGACAAATTTAAGATGTCATGTTCTGGATATGTTTTTAGGCCAGTATAAACTGAACTTGCACAGTAGGCTCAAGAGTATATCCTATCAAATGGTGGGAAGTAGAATCAAAAGTTAAGTTCATAAAAATACAAGTATGACTGCATGTTTTTCCATTCCAGTATCAAGTAAACATTCCAGAAAAGTACTGGCTTGCTCAGCCTCAGAAAACTGAAAATGATCAGTAGTTACATTAGCAGCAATGCTAGATGTATACAGAACATCACTTTTAGCCTGTGCACATTCTTAATCTGACATGGCTCACATGCAGATATTTACCATTTAAGCCATCTGGTTGATTGTATTTGCATGCCAAGTTTTGCTAAATTAGCTTCTGGCTAACAACCAATGTAATGTAATGTAAGCTCAGTATCCGAGAAACTAAAAGCTTAATAAAAATCATAGAGGGGCCCAGAACACTGGTTTGTCCTTGCATTAACAAAAAGTAGCCTGTTCTCCTGCTCCACAGTTTAAACTACAATGTTGCTATTTTTAGGTTTGATAAAAACATTAAATTGGCACTCCGTCGGTTATCATTCCAAACATTTGTATTTCCAGACACTATGTCTTAAGTTGGGTATTTTTCTATTCACAGTTGTATCCTGATGTAGTAGAGCTCATATTGCAAAACAAGCTAACTATAAGCCACTGGAGAGCTTTCTTTTTGTAGCAGCAGTGGTGAGTCTGAAATCCTCTCGTAATGATATTGTTTTACTGCGGGAATTGTGATTTATAAACCAGGTAAACTAACTTTGATCCACAGTCCATGGCCCCAGTGTCGGAGTTTCCAGCCCACAGCACGCACACACACACAGACCCAACTAATTTACATCAACAGTCCAGCAGCCGTCAGCCTCCTGCTGCTTCCACTGCTGTGTCTCTATCTCTTTATCAACAGCCTACGCATGCCTGCACTCCCTCATCATCCTTCCTCCTTTTCTCACTGATCATTCCTCACCCAAAGGTGGGAGGAGGGGGACACCACTTCAACAGGGACATGTCCCCTTCCCCCCAAACATACAACCATTCTGGGTTGTTTCTGAACACTCACCCTCATGAATTAAGTATGTATGACTCGGGTTCAGCCTGGGTCTTGGTGGTGTGTGTTAATTGCTGATGTCCCTTTAAGTTTTTGTTGTTTTTTTTTTAAAAGTGTATTTGAACCAAAACAAGGGTTTAGAGGGAGATTAGATAACTGGTGTTTTTTGAACTACACAATACGACTACTTCAAAACTTTGAAACTATTTACAGACATAACAAATTGTTTCTTAAAATATTCCTCCCATCTCTGAAAACAAAGATAATTGGAATTGATATAAGAAAAAGGAAGAAAAAGATTAACACCATTTGTAGAAATTGAGTTTATTTGTATGTCCTATTTAAACAGCTACAGAAACAGTATCTGTTTGGTTTAGGATGTGAGGTTATATCAGTTTAAAACAGTACTGCATGTCATTCTTACTTTTTGTCTAAAACAAAGCTAGATCCAAGTGCAAAACTGAAAAATATTTCTGCACACAAATTTAAAAACTGCTGCTCCCCTTACACAGAAAAGTTTGGGTTTACATAAAATAAAAAATATAGAGTGAATTTGGCCTAAAAAATCTGACTGCAAAACTGGCTCAGGATTAGTTCCCGGTAGATTTCTCTCAATTAAATAAAGAGATACATTCCAGCTGACCTAGAGTGTAACTTTTACTAAGCAACACATTATTTGTTCCTAATATTCCCTTAGTTGGATTATCCACAAGTATTCATCATTATCATAAACCCTGTTATGTCACCTCTGAGTTGTTAAACTACACTGTGTCGTTATGATGTGTGCTTTATTTATATGTCACAGTAAAGTGATGAAACTATAATTACCACCTATTGTTTCCATCTTTGTCAAAGTACCTCTTTCTCACTCTCCCTTATGGATCCCTTTCTCTGCTTGAGATCCTGCAATCGCCCCACCTTTTTTCTTCTCCTCCTCTGTTCTCTCTCTCTCTCTCTCTCTCCCTTCACACGCCTTCTTGGGCCATCCTGTATTCGAAGACGCTGCCTCTCTCAGGGAACGTCTCATTTAAGCGCCTACGCTTTGTCTGGGGCCTCTTGTTTGTGTCCTCCTCTCTTCCATACCCCCCTCCTCCAGGAGTGTAAAGGCAGAACATGTCCTGTAGAGGGAGACACAGAAAGACTTAAGACAAAAAAAAAAAAAAATCACTTCAGTACTTTACCTCATGAGAGTGATTAAGCATTCACCAGTGTGTGTGTTCTGCAGAATTTATCAAAAGTGAAATCAAAAGTCATCTTTATGTATGCTTAAAGTTATATATGTGATGGTAGATCAATTTTGATGTAAATTACATTTGTATTTGGAATAAAACTGTCAGGAAAATACTTTTTAATTCATGCAGTGTAACACACGTTTGTTATTTCTTTAAGAGGTAAAAACAAACACATTGTGCCGTCTTACCCCAGGCTGAAGGCTGATACTGGTTTTGGCTCCCAGGTTAAGGACTCGACCGTCTGCTCTGTGAAGCAGATTCATCCCTGCTGCTCCGTCCTCACCCCCTGGAAGAAGAAAGACAGAGACCACTAGATACAGAGCAAAATAGTATGCGATAGTGAATAAATGAATAACCTTTTTGGTTGTGGCTTCAAAATAATGGAAATGTCTGCTGAGGACTTCTGAGGTCTGAGTTTACCCTGCAGGCCATAGGGGCGGGTGGAGCGCCTTTCTGTCAGAACAGACAACACCACTTTGCTCCTGAACAGAAGTTTCCTTATCACGCCATCGCCACCGCAGTAATTTCCAGGTCCTCCTGAGCCGGGCCGCAGAGAAAACTGCTCTAAAATGACTGGATATCTGAACACAGGAGGGACAGAAGCGACATAAACATGAAAATCATTGCAAACCCCCCCCCCCAAAAAAACAACAACCCAAAAACAAACAAAAAACAATAAAACTAATTTAGAATATCGAGGTTCAGAATTTCTTAAATTTAAACTGATGTCAGACCTTTTCTCCAGAATCTCAGGGTCAGTGATTCGAGTGTTGGTCATGTGACTGTGAACTCCACTCCGCCCATTCCAGCTTGGCCCCGCCCCTGCTCCCCCAGCAACCGTCTCATAATAACCTACACTCTCACTGCCAAATGAAATGTTGTTCATGCAGCCCTAAGAACAAATGAATATCAATTAACAAGAAATAAAAACGCACATCGTTATCAAGTTTTTTTGTTCATCATTTTACCAGTTAATTCTCCCCATTACATTATGTTGTTAGATTACTTTGGAGTTGAAATTTTAGTTAAAGTTCAGATCAATATTTTTCTCACCTGTGAAGCTGCGCACACCTCAAACGCTCTAAATATGACATCTACCACCCTCTGAGATGTGAGCACATTTCCTCCAACCACAGCTGCATTCTTAGAAGGCTGAAGGATTGAGCCAGGGGGGACGATGACTTTGATTGGTGCAAGACAGCCCTGAATAAACAGAAAGCAACTTTGAATAGACACAAAATAACAACCTAAACCTTAAGCCTTAAGTCCTAAAATAAATCAAATAACCTGATTGAGGGGGATGTCCTGTCCGACCATGCAGCGCAGGCAGTAGATGAGGGCAGAGAGGGTGATGGCACGTGGAGCGTTGCAGTTCCCCCACACCTCAGTGCCTGTCCCTGTGAAGTCAAACACTGCACTGCCCTGTGGCGGTGGACGTAAGTTTTAATGGTGCATTCATTTGATGGGGCCAATCGACTTCTTATCTATGTAAGTTTGTCATGTTTACGTTTCCCCCTGCTCACCTTCTCCTCATTAATCTGAACCCGCAGTCTTATTGGTGTCCCATCATCCATGAAATCCTCTGACTCCACCTCCAAGGAGCCAGTCTGTTGCCGTCGGCGACGTGCAAAGTCTCTCAGCATGTCCCTCACTGCCAGCTCTGCATTACTCTGAAACAGAAACACAAATGCTCTTACAAAGCCTATTAAGAACCACTACTGTGCAGAATAACAAACATCTATTTTCTGTCATATTGTTGTATTTTTGCAACAGGTACCTGAATGTATCCCATGTAAGCCTGAACAACAGCGAGCCCGTAGCTGTCAATCAACTCCCCCACCAGCTGGCTGCCTCTCTGATTGGCCGCCACCTGAGCCCGCAGGTCTGACAGGTTGTCATGGAGATTACGAGTCCCAGAGCAGTCTGGGTACTGGGCCGGAGCCATCAAAGCTTCAGTTACAGCTGATATGGAGACAGAGGGAACAGGAAAGAAAGGAATCCAGATGGGGAAAAACAGAAAGCATGAGTTAAGACAAGAAGCAAGAAACTTGTTTGTAACACCATGATTTGTTTGCTCCTTGTAGAGGCCTACATCTTAACCTCTTAACTACATACTGTGCGACAACATTATCTAAAGAGGGCTGTGAACTACTTCTCAACACATTGATCTTTTTTGTCATTAATTTCCAAACAGGCACTCGTTGGCATTTACTTTAATATATTAAAAAACAGTCAAGTGAACTTCACTATCTGTAAATAGACTTGCATGACAAACGGCTCCATTTGCAACATAAAATAAATGAATAAAAAATAAAGTGAAGAATATCCATTTGACAAAACATTTAAACAACAAAGAAATATTTGGAGGCCTTCAATGTGCTTTGATCTGGGATTCAGCTCCATATTCAATTTCAGTATTGACTGATGTAAAAAAAGAGTGTTTCAGTCTGAGCTTATTGAAAAGTGGAACCCTTTGTCTCAGGTTTGATGGTAATCAATCAAATTCACTGTTCAGATCGAGACCAGGCATAGAGACCAGATTTAACATGTTTTTATAGAAAGCTGGTTTGGCCTACACTCTTGTTGGGGCATAGCAAGCATTCTCTATGTTAACATATTGACAAGAAGTGGATCTGTCTTATCTCTGCCCCCTCCTTTCATCAGTTCTTCACATTCTTTTTTTTTTACCTTCTTCCTGGAAGACGCCACCAGTGACGAGTTTGAAGGAAGTGAAGACGGCCCCTTCCTGCTGCAGGGAGGTGGAGTGGGGAGGCATGGAGCCTGGGGTAATGCCTCCGATGTCTGCATGGTGCCCCCTGCTGGCTACAAAGAACACTGGACAACTCACCCCTTTCCTAAACACCTGTAGGGAAAAGTGTGAAGAAAGAAGGAAAGTGCTGTAGTGATTCAAATAATTATGTAGTGAGAAGAGAAGTTGGAAAATGAAGGATGCAGCTACAAATCTGGAGAGACAGACCGGTGTGATAACTGTGAGGTCTGGGAGGTGGCTGCCCCCGGCACATGGGTGGTTACTCAGGATAACATCGCCTTCTTTCAGCTTGTTCCCCAAAGACTTGAGCTGCACACAGAAGATCATTTGTGTTCATTATTAACAGGTTCGGATATATTCCTGAACTCAAACACATACAGGTAAACAGCCCTCACCTGGTACTGGACTGTCTCTTGCATGGCCCCCAGGTGTACAGGGATGTGCGGAGCATTGGACACTAAACCTCCGTCTGGTCCGAACACAGCACAGGAGAAGTCAAGACGTTCCTTTATGTTTGTGGAGATGGAGGTTCTCTGAAGAACTCGACCCATTTGTTCTACGGAGGAGTAGGATCACAACTGAGCAAGCCAGCAGGAACTTAGTAAATACTATTTCACATTCACTTGATGTTTTTCGGCTCTCTCTCTCATTTTCTCTCCTCTGACAGCGTACCTGCTATGCTCATAAAGCGGTGGGAGAAGATGGAGAGTTGCACAGTGTTGAGCTCAGTGCCGAGGACACAGTGAGGATCAGAGCCGACAGTCATACAAACGTCGCCCCCTTCTGTCAGACGGGCCTCACAGCACGGCTCCACGAGGATGGTACTGATAGAGAAAAAAGCAGGGAAATATAATCACATGCAAAACTGTTATTGGAGCCATTATAACAACTAAATTATGACAAAACATCACAAGGTTGAGAAATAAAAGAAAAGTGAACATATTGAGAACATTTCTGCAAATCTATGAAAGTAGGGAGGCCTTTTTAAACTGTGCATCACCTCTTTTGAAACAGAGCATATTTGATGCCTCATTTATGCAGACCAATGGATGGACTGGATGGGTTTATTTCACATTTTGTGGGTCAATATACACTCAGGTTACCCAAATACAAAAACAAATATGTTGAAAAACTCTATGAAAGTGGATTTTTGAAACTGTAAAATACGTCCCCATTAATATTAACAAGAAAGTCAGTTATAGTAAGCTGAGAATGCCTGCCTGTTTTTGTCAATGATGATGGCCGGTCCCTGGATGCTGTGGCCACAGAGCAGCTCCTCCCATAGATACACACACGTGTCCAGGTAACCTTCCTCAAAGTAACACTTGGTCATCTGCAGAGCAAAACCGCGAGAGCAGAGACATATATGTTTTAAGAACTACAACATGACCTTTTCATTATTTTGAAATTGAAATTTTAAAATATAAAATTTGAGGCGGCAGTAGCTCAGTCCGTAAGGACTTCGGTTGGTAACTTCTTAAGCACTGACGTGGTGCCCTTTAGTAAGACACCAAACCCCCACCAGCTCATGTAGGCACCATTAATGCATGTCCACAGGTCCTGCTTGAGGAGTGTGAACCACAATTTCCCCTTTGGGGATTAATAAAGTATATAAAATGAATTAAAACAGATGAATATCTAAATATTTTCATTGTGGGCTATTATGGCATAATGTTTGTGGGAAAAAAACAGTGTTAAATGTTAATTAAAAGAAGAAGAGGCATGAACCATCTTGTCTAACTACAAGAAGTTTGTGTGATTTTTAAAAAGTGTATTATACACTCAGCAATGTTGTATTAAATAAAGACCATGTACCTTGACTGGTTTGGCCTGTCCATGTCCTGTCATCGTTTTATACACTGATTTGATACCAGATTTTCCACAACCCCTCACTCTGATGTCATCAACCATGATGGGTCTGTCCGGGATAGTGAATCCAAACTCCTTCAGATAACTTTAGGAAGAACAGGATCAGCGTTTCATAAGAGAAAGAGTGAAAAAAAAGATGATTATCCACTAATTAGTGAATCTTTTAAGCAGAGAATAACTTACTACAAGGATTAAGTAAGAAATCACTGAGTTAATAAAGAGCTAACCGCTTAGTGAAGGCACTGCAGAAGTCTCCAGCATTACAGGACTGGGGGTTGCTGGGGTAACCGGTAGCAGTTACCATGAGAGCGCAGTCAGTGCCCTTGTACCGTAGATGGAGGAAAACCTCAGTGGTGATCTGACCACTGGAGAATACAAAGAGACAAAGGGCTAAATGATGGTCTGGGTACTTGTTTAAAGTGCTTGTTCTCAGTCAGTAAAGTGTAGATCACCACATGACGTTAACACAAGAATTTGTAGCGTTTTGTGCACTCTGACCTGGTGAATCCACGTGCACAGAGGGTATCGTGGCAACGTTTTGAGAGACGCTCTACCCTCTGATCTAGTTCCTTGAAAGAGTTCTGCTCATACGTCAATGAGCACGGCTCCTGCACCTCCTCTACCACGTCAGCCAGAGCCAGACCATAGGCTGACAAAACGCCACTGTATCTGTAAGACACACAAACATAATTACAGCCCAACATTTTGCATGCGTATGGCTCTCTTTTTACAAACAATATGGGAACAACCATTACTTATGTATGAAGACAGTCTTCATTCCCAGAGCGCGGGCGATAGCACAGGCATGTTGACCTCCTGCACCACCGAAACAAGCCAGTACGTGCTGAGATGTGTCATGGCCCTTAGCCTATGACAGTGTGAGAGGTTTAAGGTTTGACACATTCCACAACGAACAATTTCATTTGAATATTTCACACAACTCCAGCTGAGACCTTGAAGTCCAAGATTACTACCTGTGTCAGAGCTCTGATTGGCCGACACATGGCCTCATTTGCAACACGAATGAATCCCATAGCAACCTCCTCAACACTCATCTCTGATGATTGGTTGTGTGAGTGATTGGCACCATTCGCATTACTCTGCAAAGAAAAAAAGAAGAATATTTTACCTTCCCATCCAAAATGACTTGCATGGTTATTAGGAATGTTTTCAACTCTGCTTCAATTAAAATCAGTGCCTGAGATTGGTTAGAAGACAAGAAGAGGTTGATCTCCTCGGTCAGTTGGTGGAAATGCTTCATGGTTTCTTCCAAAGACAGCGGTTCATTCTCCCCTGGCCCAAAGATCTTTGGGAAGAAGGAGGGGAGCAGCCGACCCAGGGCTAAGTTAGCATCTGTTACAGTCAGAGGACCGCCTGTGGAAAATCAAACAGGTTTCAAATGTTAAGTTCTCCAGACTCCAGAAGAAAAACAAGCAAAGTAATGTAATTTATGCAAAATGTTTGACTAAGTCTTTTCGCCTTGAACGTAAAACTATATCATGGGGCAGTGAAGATCATCTTGTATAAAACAGATCTAACCCCACCCAACTCTTCTAAAGCGAAAATCAACATGACATGTTGAGTTTCTTCATGGTAACTCCCACATCACAGCTCGAAGTAAAAACCATGGGGAAAGTTATATCATCCAAACTTGGACCAAAGCCAATTTCCCATCATGCATCTAAACCACAACCAGGGAACAGGACATGAGAGATCCAAGCTCAATGTGTGGATTATTGTCTGGATGAACCTGAGTGATGTAAATGATTGTGAGAGTGGGTTAAAACAGTAGACATATGAAGAAAGAGCGAGGCACTATGGAGACCCTGAGGAGACATGGGCAGAATATAAATATATTTAGAATAAAAAAATTTGATGGACACCAGAAACTATCACATAATCTCGAGAGCACCAGAATGTATTCGGTGCAGACCACAAGACAATATAAATATTGTAATTTTTCTGTCTATGATCCCTAAGGCCTCGGTATTTTCTTCTGGATTGGGGACAACAAAATCCCAATAATGGTCATTGTGATACCTTTTCTGTAACAGGCTGGTCCTGGATGTGCACCAGCAGACTCTGGTCCGACCACAAACATTCCTGATCTGGAAGGAGTTCAGGTATAGTAACCAAAAAATTACAGTAAATTTGGATATATTTTTTATAATGAAAAAAAAAATAGACAGTTAAAGAAAACAAGAGAAAAAGACAGTGTATCATTAGTAAGACAGTGCATGTTCAGCGTGTTGTTATTCACAATAGACTTGATTTGTTTAATTTGGAAAATTGCAAACTTCATAAAAAACATTAAAGCTTTACCACTCCTAATTAAACTTATAATAATACAAATAGTTGCACATCTACCACATCGCATGTTTTCACTGGAGTCTCTGGTTTCCTGTAAGTGTTACTTTTATTTCATTCATTAGAAGTTACAGCATAGCGCTCTACCCAGTAATGCAGTAAAAATATAGTGACTGGATAAATTATGTTTTCACAGTATAAAACTTCAGTTGAAAATATTTAACTGCCTTTTAATGATCTCTCAATGGGGGATAGAATCCATTCAAGTAGCCCGCATAAAAACACTCCACAGTCTTCCATACAAGTTGTTAAAACATACTCAATTAATCCTGCAAAGGGGAGGCCTTGCTCAAGTGCTCGTCAATGATCAGGAAGTTGACTGGCACCTCTACAGCCACCAGACCAATTTCCAACTAAGCAACTGCCACCCCTATATGTTCTATATATTCCAGGTTAGGGCCAGGAGGCAGGCTTTGTTTGAATAATTACACATAGACTGTAAAGAGAAACATTTAGGAAGTCTTTTAGTTCACTTGTATTTGACACAGCTTCAAATACAGATGCAGCTACTAACTGTGAAGACTCCAGAAGGGTTTTATTACAAACTATTGTTGGGCCAACTAATTTTTCTGTCTTTAAAAAAAAAGTATTATTATTAAGGATTTTTTTTTTCATCAAATTTCATCCAGCATACCCAAAAATATAATTTCTCTTACCCTTCTCAATCTCAAAATGTTGCAGCTATTTGCTATAGAGGTCTGGTAAGTAACGGGCCTGTGTGTTAACAGGCTTTGATGTGTGAAATAAGTTATTTAAATTATTAAAAATAATGTATCACATGATAAGTGGTTAAAACGAGCAACTGACCTGAAGAAGAGTCGTGATCCCCCACCTGCAGCCACAGTGTTGATGTCCAGCTGAGGTGCTTGCAGTGTGACTCCAGCTGTGGTAGCCTCAAACACGTGTTCATACTGGCCTGCATAACGACTTACATCAGTGGATGTTCCTAGAAACACAAGACAGAGGAGGTCAGGGACAAAAGACATTGAATCTGAAGACTTTAAACTTTGTAAAATTTGTTATTTTTGAAACAGAAATACAATAGAAAGAATTGTGTTGCTCACATTATATCATGTTTAACACTTGGAAAGTCAGGAACATGCAGAGTATGCAAAAAGTTAGTTCGTCAATTTGGACATTTGATCACTTTTGAGTTAAAAAAAACAAACAAATACTAGCAGGAACTTCCTCACATAGTGTTTGCACTCAGTTACTGTTTAAGAAAGTAAAACAATAACTCACCGCCCATGTCAAAACCAATCACAGGTTGTTTCTCCTTCTGGCTGTAAGATGTGATGGCGTATCCCACCACACCTCCAGCTGGGCCGGAAAGAACGGCCCGAGAGCCGCAGAACTGCTCCATTGGAGTCAGACCGCCATCGGACTGCATGAAGAGAACGTCCACATCCTGAGGACAGAGGGGAGAAAGACATGGGGGAGATCATTATAATGTTCAGATAAACAGGGTCCTAAACTGGCATCCAAACACAAGGATATCTGTTATCTTCAAGCTGGAGGTAATAAATAAATCACACTTGCATAAATGATTAAGTATTTGACTAAATATTAGCTATTTTTATCTGCAAAATAAACCTTAATTGATGTCAGACAAACATACAACACACCTTCAGGCCACTCTTGAACCCAGAGGTGAAGCCTTTTAAATACTGATGAATTTTGGGTGTGAGGTAGGCATCCGCACAGACAGTGTATCCCCGAGGCACAGCCCGCACCATAGGCATGACCTCGCTGGACAGAGACACCTGGGTGAAGCCCAGACGACGTGCCAAGGCGCCTAAAGCCTTCTCATGGTCGGACCATCTGAGTGAGAGAAAATGATAGAGATCAGTACTTTGAAAAATGTTGTTTTTTTGTTTTTTTTTATCCCCGCACCCCTGGTGCCACATTGGAGCTCCTCGTCGGGGGGGCCCACGCCCACCGCCGACAAAAGAGAAAGAGTGAGAGGAATGAAGTGGAGCTGGAATTCAAGTCAAACATAAAGCTGTTAGATAACTTTACATCTGCTCTTCTGTTTAATGTTTCTACCTGACCACCCAAAGCTGTAAATACACACTATAACTATATCCTTGAAGTTTGATTGCTTTCTTTATTCGAAACTAGTCTGCAGACTGCTACTGCAACTGTGATTGGCTTTCAATGGACAAATGGGAGTGCAGCCATGAACTTCCACCCAGTAACCCACATGGTCTCCATATACAATAAGAACAGGCTATTTGACACCAGACAGCTCTGACGCGCACAGTTGTTCATAAATCTACTCCCACAAAGAGGCGCAGAGCATAAATTACACAAGACAAAATAAAACAAAATGTTCTATTAGGTAAGAGTCAGCCATAACAAATTGTTCCAGGTTCTTATAGATGTGATGAAATAAAAAGGAGGACAAGAGATCAGATTACAATCATGAGGAAATACAACTCCAATTCTAACAGAAAGAGAGCAAACTGTGCTACTGACGTGTACGAGTGTAGCAGTAGTACAGCCAGGCTGGTGATCCCGCGAGACAGAACTCCTCTGAGGTCTTTTTCCACTTTGTCCAGATCCAGCTCCCTCCACACCTCCAGACAATCTCCTGTACTGCCTGAGGGACACCAGAGCACACAGATACTATTGTGTGATGTATTCAGGCAACTGTCTCATACAGAGCAGCTATCAATGTCTGCCAATGTACCTGTATATAGATTTCTTCATTTACAAACCAAAAATTCTAGGCACGGTCCTGGTTGTGCACACAGTCATTAGTGACACTAATAAAGAAGAAATTTGGAGTCTGAGTAGATACAACAGCAATGAAAGTATTGAAATGATGCTTTGTCGCTGTACAAAATAAAACTGAGATAGGCTTAATGACTTTATAAAACAAATGATACTTTACATAATATTTCAAACAGATAAGAAGTAATACATAAGTAAGAATACTTAAAAAGGAACGACAAGCCTGTATAGTGCGAAATACTTTTTTTGGTACTTTTTTGAGCCCACACAAGGCTCAACAGGAGTCTCCAATCAGCCTACGAGACTCTGTTAGATTGGTGCTTTTAAGCTAGGTGCGACTCTCACCATGCTGCCTGTTATAATGCTCACAATAACAAAAGGCAGATGGTTGGCAGGGATAGTTTTGCATATTAGCATTAAAAGATCTGCAAACAAGAACAAGTTTAACACAAACTGCAGTGTTAAGTTTATGGACATTATGACATTCGCTTAGCAAGTTTTTTACAGTAACTGTAGACCAAACTGAAATGTGTCTGATGACTGGCTAGATCACAAGCTAAGTGATCACCAAATGTGTTCAATTCACCTTGGAAGAGGACATGAATGTGTGAACCATGCTGCATCCATCTACTTTTTTAGATTTAGTGCCATTAGCTAAGCTCCTAGCATGACTAAAATGTAAAAAAACCCAAGTCTGTTACTCATTTGGGTTATTGGTATTTGAGTTTTATACCTGTGACAATACGTTTTGGACCTTTCTTGGGGAGCTGGCAGCCATCTTGCATTAACACAACTCGCTCATCCACCTCTATCACCTCTTCATAGAGCACTTCAGGAACAGCGACCTCCTGTATGCACGCACAACACACAGAGTACATAGGGTAATGTCAATTCCATGCAGATGTACTCGCAAGAAAATGACCTGGACAACAGTAGATGCAGGAGATGCAAATACAAAAACCCGAATATCATAAAACATGTATCTGAAAGAACTGTACTTCATTTGAACTCTTAGATAATGTTACAATATGTATCCTCAGCTTTCAGATCAGGTGCAAACTTCAAGAGCAAAACATTTTTTTGTCTTTTATCTGAGGCTGACTTTTCAAATGCTCCATTGGTCTTAGACAGAATTGTTGCACTTTGACACAAAACATAAAACTGTCACTTCTCCTACATGGATTGCCCGGAGGTCATGCTATTTAACATAGGCTAACTATGGTATGGATAGATTCTTTTGGCTCACATGAGCATACTTAGACCAAAAGAAGGTCTGTCACAAATTCAATAAACATTTGAATCCTAACTCACTTTTATCTAGTTCACCTTTTTTTTTTTTGTTTGTTTCAAAGTGCCTTGTTGTGCACACACATCTAGTTGAGCAACAGCTCGGCGAGTGTCTATAGTTTTATTTATGGAGTATTTTCTATTGCTGTCGTTCTAGCAGCATGTGATGAAGTTTTGTCTTCATAAAGTAAATAAGTTATACTCTAGATGGTACATCTGCTGGGGACAAACTCCAAAACCCGCCCCATGTTTTTGTAACAAAACATAATGACTAAACCCTAAGTAGCAGGGATACAGTTACATCATTATCAATAAAGCATGTATCACATATGTCCGTCTGTGCTTTTTTTTTTTTGTGATCTTTTCATACATATAAAATTCAATGGTTTAAGAAAATATGGTTTACAAACCAAGTCAAACAGTTTTGGTCTGGCCTGTGTGCCAATGTGCAACAGGTCCTTGAAGCCCTGGGTGACCAAGAGTGCGGTCCTTTCTCCCTCCCTCTCCAGCAGTGCATTTGTTGCCACAGTTGTGCCCATTCTGATCCAGCCAATCAGAGATGTGTCAACAGGCTGGTCACGAGGAAAGACCCGCCCGGTTTCCTGTCAATAAATACACATGTATATGAACATTACACATACTGTCCATGTACAACTGTTTTTCTCCTTTATGCAATGTACAATTTTGTACAATCTAGTTTGCAGATGTGTTTTTTTATGGCTCTAGTAAACCACATAAGCAGCATGCATGGAATATAGTAGTTCACATTCATTTACCAATTTGTGATTTGTATTTATTAGAATGGTTGTTTCTTACTCTTTTGATAATTTGCGTCCCTGACTGTTTATAGTCCAGGTAAGTGTGCATCTGAAGCTGTTGTAAATGTGCTATATAAACTTGCCTTTTGCTTGAAATACCAAGATTTACATCTATCCCGCGTCTGAGATACAGCTCTCACGCCACTCTCAACATAAAGGCAAACCTCAAGTGTATTACCACCCATTGGTACAATAGACAGAATCATGAAACAACGGGACATGATAGAAAACTGTCTGACTGTCAACCAGTAATACTTCAATTTGAAAATTAAATCATGCTTTTTTACTTCACAGGATTTCCTAAGCATGCTTGCTACTTTGTGGCAGTCTTCTACACACTCTCAATGTTACATATATTTGTATCTGCTACCTGTCCAGTACAAACACATTTCTTTGCTTTGACGACATGTTACCTGCTCCAGGACTCTGCGTATCCCCTCAGTGGGAGCATCTTTGTAGTTCTGTGGGTCCCGGGACAGAAGTTTAAGGACTCTCTCTCGACCATCAGGCAGTCGGGCAAACACATCGGTGAAGGTGCCACCACGGTCAATTGCAAAATCAAATGTCCCCTTTGTCTCAGCCATGATGTAGAGAGAGATGCTGCTTCTGAATCGCTGCCAACTGGTGTCAGACAATGTGAGAGATCAGATTAGTATTTCCTCTTTGTAGCACTAAACTGATAAGAGAACAGCTGTTCATTCACACAATCTATACTATGAAACAACTTTGTACACTCCCCCTCTTCTTTTTTGTCCAACCAACCCCATTTTAGCTCAAAGAAAACACTCCTTCTCACATGTCCCTTTCTCACATGTTCATTTTCTACTTCCTGGGCTGTACATCCCCTGTTTCTCTGTTTGTCATTTTAATGTCAACATCTTGTGCAAACTGTACCTATACAGTGGTCATGTGTCTTAAGACGCGTCACACGTCATGTTTATCTTTGCAGCAACATTTCGTTCATATTATTAAGGCACTTTAACTTGTCCTATACATCCGCATTGTCACGTGTATTTATCTTGCGAGATATACACGATTTTTCTGCATGTTTTTTTTTACAAGTGATATTCGTACAAAGAAATATTGCATCGCATAAAAACATGCAGATTTTATTTAAGAATTTCTGGTATGCAGGAATACAAAAGAATCAGTCCGCTGCCGTAAAGTAAGATAAGGGCACAATTAACTCGCAGTTTAGGAGGAGACGGATTTTTGTTTAGGAAGCAGTGACAGCAGGTAAATAAGAAGGCAATCCACGCAAGCTCTAATAAATACTAGAAGTGTCATTCTGTCGCTATAATGTTACAACAAGCCCTTCAGACTGAGTGCAGCCTGCAGGAGCACTGTGTATATGCCGACCAGTCTCAACGAAATGTAACACCTGAAGAATTTTACATGAACTAAAGTGTTTATTTTAACTCACCATTGACTGTAGTCTTGCAATAATCCGATAACTGCCCGGACCTCCCTCCTGCTCTCTGTCTTCTCCTGTCTCGGTAGGAACCCTTTCGAGGTAGTTACGAAGAAGTCGGACCTCTTTCTATGTGCTGCTCCTTGGGATTTAAACCCCGCCCCGATCCAAGATAGGCCCAGTATGTTAATAAAGGGTGTTTTTATAACGGAAAAAATATATATACACTAGTGGTTTCTTTGTTTTGTTTTAACTATGCTGATTTGTATTGTTTCATAGTAGGTGCTGTCATTATCACTTTGTACTACCAATTATCGTCGCCAGGTGTCAGTAGTGTCGCTGTGAACGCACGTGTGCGATAGTCTGCAGGGATTCTGTCCACATCACTACCACCAGGGGATAAAGCTAATGGTCTGTAGTGTCAAAGGTGAACAAGTCGTCAAGTGGTGTGGTGATGAGTTGATTTAGTGCTCTTAAATCAGTATTTTCAGAGAGTATTTATTGATAGTTAAGGCACAATGGTACATCAGCAACACAGAGCTGACATGAACACACATTACAGTGAAGACTTATTCATGGCTTGTCAGTGCAGGGCAGTAGTGTAGTTGAGACAGGGTTAAAAATAAAAATAAAAATAAAAAGAGAGAGTGCAGTTTGTGAGATATTTTTCAAAATGAGGGTTCTACAGGGTCTGTTGCTTCTTCTCATCAAGGTATGATAATACCAACTTCATGCAAAGATGAATTGAAGATATTTCAAATATTGTAATAAGCTTCCCAAACTTGTTAACCTGCTGTTAAGTTTGCACCCTTTTATATTTGAGGTCCTTTATAGCAACATTAGCTTATGGACGAAATGTCTTTCAACGTGCCATCTCTTTAAGAAAGTGATCAAGTATTGTGATAAATATTTAGTCATCTTTCAATACACTCAGTAAGTTACTGATGGTGGCATCACAGAGTACTGAGCTGTCCAGCAGTACCTCAGTACCCACCCCGTGTCAAATACAGAAGCATGTGAGTGATGAACTCATGCAGTCAGCCTGGATCCATTCAGTCAGACACATTTTCTTTTCAAATCTTTTTTGGAAACATGCAACCTGACCACTCTTCAGACACACAAACATATGACCATATATAGCTTCATACAATACTTTGATGTTTTTTTCACACACAGAAAACATTGAAAAAACCTCATCAGAGAAACCCTGCTACATCCTTTGTGCACAAGAATAAGGCCTCTTTACTTTAATGCCATGCATCCTGTTTTTTTTTTTACTATCAAAACAAAAAAAACAAAAACAAACCTGCAACATTTTCAGTGCAAAAAGCACTGCATGCAGTAACAGTCCATAATCTTTCCCTGCAGACTTCTTACCCTCATTATATCATATGGGATATTATTGCTTACTTACCCTTACTTGCTTTCATTATTGTGAGAGGCAGAGATAAATGTTTACATATAGTTCCTATTTCTAGTAGGACACGGGGGCGGTCTCCAGTTGTAATAATGAGTATGCGCTGTATGTAACAATCCTTTCTGTAAGTCAGTCAGTCAGTACATCAGTGATTTTTTGGTTTGATAACACATTTGTTTTTCACATTAATGCTTTCCCCCCTGTTATTGAGAACAGTCTATTTCCATTATTTCATTCCCATATAAACTGAACACTCTTGAGATTCTCAGTGGCAGTTTTGACATTTAGGATGGCATTTCTGATTGTCGACGTTGCAGCGACATCCTCCACTGGTGTCTCCAGGACCCTTGAGAAGTATCAGAGGCAGAATTTTAAAATCTTTGAGTTACCTAACCTTCATTAGGGTCACAATTTAATGTCATTAATGATAGACAATAATAAGATTTTTGTTTAAAAAGTGAGTTGGACTAATCTGCACATGTCTTTCAAAGGGCTATCTAACCACATTTTATGAATCAAGTAGGTTTAGGTCCTGAGGAGGAAGAGATCAGGTGGGTAGATTAGGAAAATCCCGTGAATATTTGAGGATAAGAAAGCATTATTTCTCACCCTGGGCCCCCAGCGTGGTCCTCTGGTTACCCAGCAGATCTCAGTGTGACAGACAGTGCAGCGCAGCCAATCACATCCATCCCTCTTCTGCACAATGATCCCACACTGGGGACAGTGCATTGCCTCGCCTGACTGCACGAGAGTCTGTTTGAGAGATGTCAGAAGAACAAACGTGAAAGAGGAAATCTGATATCAGAGGATGTGGAAGTTGTCAGTTTCCCTTTCGTGAGCTAGAGAGACAACAAAAATGTCTCTCTGTGTAATAATAACTGTATTGAATGTACCAGAAGATGGGTTCTGCTAATTCCACACACTCAAAAGCAGCTTGAATTACAGATATCCGTATACAAATACAGATGCAAATGCAGCTCGCCTTGAGAAGATGTGTTGTCCTTCTGGCAGCAGAGTCATTTATAGCTCGGGCTGCAAGATCATCCTGGTATTGCTTACAGTTCATCCCTTCATGGATAGCCTGAGAAGAAACAGAACAGAAAGAGCTTTGGATGTATTTTAATCTCCACTGAAGAGTCTGAATCAAAAAGCAAGAAACATTCAGACTCTTCACACAGTACAAGAACTTCTCTCGCCAACATGTTATTATTTGTTTGCGTGAACGTCTCATATTTTATACCTTGCATATCAAGCAGTTGTCTTTCCTGCAGACTGGACAGTGGAAGACATTGACCGTGTCCTCATACACACACCAGCCCAGACAGTCAGGGGTGGCACAGTGATAGCTGCCCTCACATCGAGACTCTGCCACTGACAGACCTCTTTGCAGCCAGCGCTCATACTCCTCTGCTGGCACCAACTGCAAGGGAGAAACAAAGAGGAATTGTAAAAGGTTAATGACCCCAATCATTTAACCAACAGCTTATATTCTTAAATGTAAAGATAAATAAATTCAATCTAATGTCCGGAAATGTTGATTTGCAGTCAGTTTGAAATCATTTTCCACCTTTAACTACATCTTGAAACTAACTCAACCAAACTAACAAAGGGCCACATTCAGCAGATTTGGTTATGTCACAGTTACAACATTTAGCAGCGTACAGACTTTATCACTGTAGCTTGTTGTTAAGCTGAAGCAGCTGAAGGCTAACGACACAAATGCTAGCCAAAGTCTGAAAGCAAGAAGTAGAGCAGTAGCTTGATCATATCGGCAGATATACAGTTTGAGAGATATTAATGCTAAATCAAAACATACGCTAAGATAAACGTATTAAACTAATAGTACCCTGTTATGATTGAGAACACTTCCTGATTTAACCATTTTAACAATAAAAATCTGGTGTAGAGCCATCAGTTATCAGGCCCGTCTAACTTTGAAATCATAGTCCAGTCAGGGTCCGGGAGTCAGAGACACTAAGTAGGCTTATAACAGTCCTTCTTTAAAAGCTTTTAGTGAGTGCTGGCTAAGGTACGGAGCAGCTCCTCATTATGCTGCTGTAGGCTTAGACTGATGGGAGGACCTGGCACGTTAAGCTCCTGTCTCTCTCTGTATGCTTTCATATCATATTACTGCATGTCACTTTCTGCAAGAACCACCTGACTCCAAGTCCTGGAACTATAAATATCATCCTCGCATCTAATATCATGACTATAAATATTAAAGTTAATCTTAGAACATCTATAATTAACATAATCAGTCCACCCAGTTTCATCATTACAGTTACAGATGTTAATATTGGACTGATTAGTTATTAGATTACCATACTTAGCTCTTACTGCTAACACAACACGTGTGTTTTCTGTCTTATTTATCATTGCTGTTGCTCTCTTTCTAAATGGACTTGAGCTTATATAGCACTTTTCTGACTACTCAAAGTGCTTTTACATGGCATGTTGCACTTACCCATTAACACACTTTCTCAGTGGTTGCTACGCAGTGAGACGATCAGAGGCAGCAGGGAGCAATTGTAGGTTTAGTGTCTTGCCCACGGACATATCAGACATGTTGCTGCAGGAGCTGGGGATCAAACCCTCAACCTCCCAGTTGAGAGCCGACGACTCTACCAACTGAGCCACTCCCTCTATCAGTTTCGGCAGATGGCCGTTCGACACGTGTCCGTCTAAGGTTTCTGCCTTATACAAATAAAGATTGATCGACACTCACCGTTCTGATCTCCCTCTCCTGCAGGAAGGAGGTACATGAATAGGAGTCATCTCTGTAAGGGCAAGACACCTCAGGCTCCTCACTCAGCATGATAACTGAACGTAGGCACTCCCTGGGGAATCATACATACACACAAAATATGTCGGTACCAGGCATCAGGAAAGGTCTGAATCATGAGAAAGCATGATGGTGTCAGCAGAAGCAATCCCTTTTCTTTCTTAAAACACGGTCTCCTACCTGCAGAAGCAGTGCAAACACTCCCTCAGCAGGACCCCCTCTCCAGGCTGCAGGTCCACGTAGCAGATCCTACAGTCCACAGGCTCCGGGTTTGGCAGCAGGTCTTGGCTGTCCATCATCACCAGCCGAGCAAAATTCTCTCTGCGCTCCTTTTCCTGAGCCTGGCAAAAAGTGATGGGAGTTGTTGGGAGGATTAAAAAAGCATTCTGTATATGACTTCAGTTTGTGTTTTAGGGGCCAAACTGAAAGGATAGTATAGGACATTCTCAGTTCAATATTTTCCATCCTCATACACTGAGATATACAGGGATGCAGACACACATTTGGCGTATGAACATTTTTATTTCAATTAGATTCACAGGGTATTATATACAAGTCATAGTATGTGCAAAATTAACATTTAGGCAAATACATTCAATTTAGTGGCATCATCTGTAAGTGTTCATGGAAACGTCACTTGATCAGGTCACTGTAAATAAGCAGTCATCATTTCTACAGGGTCCTGACCGGGGCAAATGATTCTGCAACGGTGCCAAATAATCAAGACCATAATAAAGAGCAGAATTTTTTTTTTTTGTTTTTTCGACAGGTTTGTTAAACCTACCCGAATGTTCTGACGGGAAGGATTCCTAAACGTTGATGAGTCTCACTGTTACTCCATCACCGCACATCAGAAAGTCATGAAGTGAATTCTTGATGTTTGGAAAGGAAAACTACACGTTCTATGTCTTTCATGTGAAAAATAGCCTGAACACTTACTAGTAAATATTTCCAGAGATTATTTCAATAATTAACTTCTTTTTTCTTTTGTGCTCTTGCTTCATAAGGACTGTTTGTGCATCGCCACATATTAGTTCATCAACAAACAAAACCTTGAAAAATACCAACGACAATCTGACAAAGCCCCACTGGAATATTTTTATGTTTTTTAAACTTCTCCTCTTCCAGATGATATTGTTTCTATTTTTCACGTTACAGTTGTGGTGGGGATTCCCTGTAAGTGTAACGGTTTGCTTTCTTTTCACATTAATACTGGATGTTATAGTACTAGTAGCAAGTTACAGGCAGGAGTTAAAAGAACAAGTTGATAACCAGCTTTGTGATGGCATATCCAAGACGGGTAACCTCAGAGGGGGGGGCCGCACTGACAGCGCAAGGATGAAAAAAAGAGCTATGGTTTTGCATTTGTGTGACTAAAGAAATTTTTAAAAATCTTTTTGTTTTCATACAGAGGAAAAGAAGACGGGGGTGCACCCATGCCTCAACTTTTATTGATTAATCTGCAAATAATATGTTGTTGAAAGGTTTCAGTGGTAATCAGCTCTTTAACCATACTACATCCAATTTCAGGGTACATACAATAAACTCATGCATACATGTGTGTGTGGGTGTGTGTGTGTGTGTGTGTGTGTGTGTGTGTGTGTGTATACAGACATGATGGTGTTTCGTAGTCGAAAAGTGAGTGTCTGACAACAAAACTGATGCTACATGAGAAACCTGACTCTGACTGAAACATAAATAATCCTGCTGTGTAGCTGTTCCTGTGTGTGTTTAGTAGTCCTGGTCCAGGTTAAACACGATTGAGTTGTTTTGAGCCCCAGCACTCCTCAGCACCTCTCTTCTCCCTTTCTCCTTCAAAAAAAAAGAGACAGAAGAGGAGAGAGTCATCCTGAGCGAGGGTGTCAATTTAAATGTCAACTTTCAATAGATGTCATACTTTCCTCTAATTATTATAATCGCCAAATTTAGAGCTCCGTGTTTTGCTTATTGTTGAACACTTTCATGTAACATTCTTTGAATGGTATGTGGAATGCTGGAGTGAGTTTGAACTCTTAGTATCTAAGGGTACCAGTATGAATGTAGATACGGGACTATGGGTGGATGGTGTGCAGGGCGGTACAGGTGTGTGGCCATGTTGTTCTCACCTGCTGGTACTGTCTGATCGCCTCCTTCTCCTGCTGGATCCGTCTTAGTTCAAGTGCATCAGGTCTGTATCCTCCTGGGATGGTGTAGCTCTCAGGGCGGTTTGTGCTGCAGATCTCACAGCCCGGCCGTGTTGGTTTGTTAATGTAAGTGCAAGAAGGGCAGGACCAACCCTAAGGCACAGAGGAGGGACTTTACTCTTAGTTTCTCATTGTCTTTCATCGTTGTAATATATCATATGTTTTGACATGTAAGAAACTGCACAACATGCCACTTTGATGTTGATTTTCCTACGTGGTATTGTCTATTGCACTGTGCGTGAAAGCAAAAAAAACACTGCTCCAAACAAACCCATGATAACTGCTGTCTGTTACCTGAGTGGATGCAGGGTTCGGGCTCAGTGCTTCGGTGAGTTGAGGCATCTCTAGGTGGATGAGATCTCTGATCTCACTGACTTTGACTCTCTCTGATCCACCTGAACAATTCAAGGGGAAAGAAAATAATGAGAATCCAGTAACATCTGCAGGTAGGTATGCTAATGAAAACTAATGAACGGCTTTGAGTCTCTTCACAACTATTAATACACACAGCCATCCCCAGATTATTCTCCTGTCAGATTTACTGAGCTACTTTTTTCAGTGTATTAGAATTAGATGTAAAACAAACACCAAAGCCCTGTCAAAGGTAGAACATTATGTTGTACAACATTTGAAAGGAGTTTTAACACGAGAATAATTGATTGCTAAGCACTTTAAGATTTTTGACTAGCAACAATCTGGTGTTCCCCACCTCTCGGCTGATGTCGGCTGAGATGAGGGACGCCGAGAGAACAAGACAAGCAGTACCGATGGATGGATATTTAAATGCGTTTAATCTTGAGTGGCCTGTCTCATCACATGAGGAGAGTTGGCAAAATGTCGAGCAGGGCAGTTATCTCTTTGCATTCAGTTTTGGTACTTTACGTTCAATCAAATAAAAATCAAACTGCTCCGGCCTTGCTTTAATGGTCTGTAAATAAATGTCTAGGCATCACACGACACTTCCATGTGTACTTTTTAAGTAACTTCTCTTTGGCCAAGTTATAAAATCTAGGTGAACAAAAGCCATCAAAGTCGGAATCTTCTTCCTCATCTGGGTTTTAAAGAAACAGGCAGTAAAGGACATTCAATAAACACGTGCAGAGCATGAGCTTTATCCATCCATCACCCATATGTTACTTCCTAACGCACTTAATAAACAGGAATACCCTCCTTTGTGCTTAAATAAATGTAATCTGTGATCACCCCATCTAACACTCACCAGAATTGTTGCTGGTTTGGAGTTTCGGAGGCAGGGTGTTGTAAGGCCTCCTGTCCAGAGATGAGGGGCCGTTTGCAGAGGTAGAAGGGAGGGGAGGACTGGGGAGAGACAGAGAAGGCGGGCCAAGGAGGAGAGCGCTCTCCTGGTCCTGCTGCAGGGCCTGGAGCGTCAAGCGAGCGTGACGGGCTGACAGCAGGTACAGGAAGGCTGTGTGACCGTCCTGATGAACCCCATAGGAAGCGAGGGAGCGCTGGTCAATACACAAACACTGACCAATCACCCACCGCTGTACTCGTGGATGAAAGCCATACTCGAGAAACATCTGAGGAGAGAGACCACGATAGAGGGATGGAAGAAAGTGAAAGACAGAGAGATTAAACATTTAACATCTGGTGGACATTTAATGAGCGTGTTGTAACGTTTGGCTTTATAGATAAAACCTGAGAGGAAAAAAAAGAGGATGAACATTTATGTCAGTCTAACCTGCTGTTTCAATGCTGCAGCAGTCATGAGAGGGGATACTTTCAGAGTAACGCAACAGGAAGTAGAAGAATCCTCAACCACAACAGTCAAGCTGTTGGATCAAATCAAAAACAAATAAAGAAGTGTTATTATTTACTTAACGTCGCATTTTCAAAAAAAGAGGATGAAAACCTTACTTGACTTCACTGTCTTCATAATCTCGGGTCGAAGGCTGAATCTTGAGCGCTGCATTTTGTCGGGCGAGTGTTGCAGCCAGGACAGAAGCAGACTGCATGTCACCTGCCTTGATGGCTCGGGACAAATCTATACAGGTGTCCTCTGCAGATCGAAAAACGCAGACAAAAACAAACACACACACACACACACACACACACACACGTACGCACAAGGAAACACAGACAAGCCCACTCAGGTGAACATATGGGCAAGTGTGTGCAGAGGATGTTGCCATTCCTCCCAGCCACTAGCGGGCTAACAATGAATTAATGAATGAATAAAATGAGTGACGGAGTGACAATCAGATTAATATCTTATTTCACAGATCAGATGTATCCTTTTTTTTGCGGGAAGATGCTCGGTGTACACACCTGTCTTTTGTAAATCAAAGGTTTTCTGGTGATTAGGACCATCAGGCTGGCTCTGTGGTCCGTTATCTTCAGGGATGACTAGAAAGCAGAAAATAAGCAATATGGTCAAAACAAAACAAACAAAAAAACCTGCATTGAAATGCAAGAAAGAGTCATCGCTAAATGATGCACACTCTGATGTGCAGTGACAGAGGAACAGAGAACAACATGATTTGAGTTGCATACTGAAACATGCCTTGGTCTCATTAAGATGAGATCAGACTGAAGAAAATATTTGTTTTGTTCATTGCAACAAAGATCATGTTTCTTGTTACTTCCAACACTACTCATTTTTATTTATGTTTAGTGGGATGCCAGGGAAACCACAACAGAAATCAAGAAGTCCACCTCTTGTGTAGAAAAGGAGGTCACGAGTGTCACTCCATGAACCACCTCTACTTCCCCCTGAAGAGTCCCATGTTGTTACCCAGCAAGCTTTTAATGGCAACTTAAAGAGACATGTGTTCTCACATCAAAACAAAAATGCAGAAAATATTGAGTTAAAATTGGACTGAAATGGAGTCAACATAGCAGGCTCGGTCACAGGGATTGCAACTGGTTTCAGTAATGCAACAAGATAAGAGCATGGCAATGAAAAGCTCTTTTGTTCAAAAATCAGGCGTAATTCACATTTGATCTGATTGTTGATCACAGAAGTCAGTTTGAAACAGAATGAACCAGCTCCACGTTGACCCTTATACTAGACTGTGCTTGTTATCTTAAAGAAGAACAACTGACCTTTGTGTGCCTCTCTCAGTGAAGACATCACCACTGTAGCCCACTCCTGGGCCTCCTGCTCACAGCGGAAGTTGAAGCTAATGCGTTCATGTGGAGGCGCCACCAAACTCAACTCGTGGCACTTTGGAGACTTCACTTCGTAGTTTACTGAGCCCAAATCAAACTCAGCTATGATCTGGAAGAAGAGAGAGAGAGAGAGAGACAGGATGGACATGAGGGATGTAACTGTCATGACATTGTTTTAATATGTAAAGGCTCTGTACAGCTTAATGAGCCTTAATCCAACATTCGCCTTGACAGAGCATTTCTCGTAAGAGCGGGGTTCTGCAACACCGCTGAACTCTCGTCCACTAACCAGTCATTTCTAAAAATAACGACGGTCAGTCTGACTCTTACTACCCAGTCCCACATGACTGTAAAAACGTTTCAATATACAGTCATTTCAACTGCAAGGAAAAGTATTGCAACTAAATAGTTACATAATAATATCCAACTGCCTCATCGGTCTTCACCCCCATAAGGTCCGAAGTCTTCAGGGTCCCTTTTAAAAAAGTGCTGATTACACTGTTATCATACTATCGTTATTACTGCTATATTTCATTATATTTTTATATTCACATCTATGATAAATACATTGCACTGTCGTATATACTATTGATATACTGTTATCGCACTATTGTTATTATATCTATTCATATTCTATACATTGCACAACAGTATATAACTGAATATTGCATCTATTACACTACATTATATTATACAGCTGTCAAACTGTTGCTTACATAACTCACTTCCTCTGAACACACGTCACTTTAAATCATCACTGGTCACTTTAACCTGCCATCCTCTGCACATCATTTCTTCATTGTCCTGTTAAGCTCATCCCATTATGTATTCTTCTGTATATCTTCTACTACTATTTTTCAAAAATGTTACTTTTCTATTTGGTTTTTGACTTTTTGATTTCTGTATTGATGCTAATCTTATCTCATATAACAATTGAATTGTTTGGTTTATATTTTAAGAGCAACAACACAAAAGTGGAAACCTCTGCTTTTTAATGTGAATGCTTTAAAAAAATGTAGCCAGCATTGAATTGTGCCTTTGAACATGTAACTGGACATTCCCCAGTGTAAACTCACAGCACAACAAGCCCCACATGAACTCACCACACTCCGGCCAGTCCCGCTGCTGTCTTGGAGCGACAGCCGGAATTCCCCGGATTTCCCCGGGTCCATGCTGAGCTGCAGGCGGAGTGACTCATCCGCTGCTCCGGGGAGACACAGCGGCCGAATCCCAGAGTGGCACACCGACACCCGAACCGACATGAGGACGGTTTGGCAGCCGGGTTGTGACTGCGAGGCCCCATAATGTCTCTGGAGAAGGGAGGCGGCGGACTGGTCAGCTGTTAAGCCAGGCGTGTGAGTCCAACCGCCTGAACTCAACGACATCCTGCCAATACACTCATGTAGAGCACAAAAACACACTCCTGTCCCACGCTGTCTCCTGTCCTTTCACGACATGTCAAACATTAGCCTACCCATTTTTTTGTTTAACTACCACAATGACAACAGGAAGTAAGTGCGTAACGACCGCTGACTTCCATCAAGTCTAAAGATGTTACTTCTCTCTTCTTCTGTTTTCGATGTGGCGTTTGTTCCAAGCAGATTAAGTTTCTCCTTTCGGTTTAAAAGCAGTGACAAACGTCTTTGGTATATATCCCAAACGACTAGCATCAAAGTTGTTGACGATAGTTTCACACTACTGTGTTATTGATGCGTTTTGCGCATGCGTTGTCTTTTTGGTGACGTAAGCTACTGCATTATTCATGAACGTTGTTGCTTTATTTAGCATTATGACAAATGAGCTACACCAGCTCCATTGTTTTGCGAGCCTCTTCTTATTTTTCAGTTCAAGTCAGATACTCGGTTTCCCGTTGAGTGTTTTAGGTTTACAGTCCCAATTTACCAAAAACCTTTTTATAGGTTTATAGGCCTACACTAGCCTAAGTGCGTTTACAAATGTTACCACGGGGGGGCAGCAAATCATCCAATTGAAAGTGTATTCTCTGAGTCCCACCCAACCTGCATCAAAGATGATACTTTCATTATGTTTAACACCATTTATAATCTAACAAAGACTACATCACACTGAATATTGCCACACTAGACACTTAACATTTACAACATAAACATGTAGACAAAAGAGGTTTTAGTTTAGGTAATGTTTCATTGCAACAATTCTAATTGTTACAGAGCGTTTGTTTGTTTTTCAGAGGGCTATTGCCACTATTTTAAGTAAAAATTATTGTTACTTACTGTTGCAGTTCAAATTGTCAAATCTAATACTTGCCTTATTGCAGCATTGGATTTAATCAACAAGTTTTATATTACATGTTCTGCAACTTCCAGCTGTGATCTGAAGGCTGCTGAAGCTATGAGGTGAACCATGCCGCTGAGGCTTGCCCAACCCAGGTGGGATTTGAAGCCACAATCCCCTGCCCCGGAGGCTGATGCCTTATCCGTTAGGCCACAAGATTATATCAATCAACATTACTTTTTCATTGGCTAAAAGTATTGTCTCAACTATTTTACAGCCTCCTTTATAAGCAAGAGGGCTGACCAACAATGATCACTGAATGTTTTGACCCATACACTATGTGGGTCACAAATTACGAGGCAATTAACAAAATAAACTGTAGCTCACAAGGGGAATGCTTTATCTACAGAGCCTAGCCTGTTCAAGCGGTTAATCACAGAGCAAGCAGGATTCCCTCAGTCAATACCCCATTCCTCAGAGCACTCATGAACCACAAAACCTGACATTTATTAGTAATACTCTAGACTGCATAACCATGGGAGATATTTTCAGAATGAAATACCTTCATTCAGTCACTCTTCTTGCTTGTACTCTCATTATCCCTTAGAAATCACATTCACCAGGTTCTCAGACAGGAAGTGGAGGCCAGTCACGTCACGCTGTGACTTGACCGCTGGTCCTTTAAGCCTCCATTCATAGAACTAGATGACGTCACAGGCAGGATGAAGCCATTCAATCAGGGGTTGATGAGAACATTATGTTATAGTGAAAGAGGAGAGACCAGTCGAGAGTCAGAGATACTTTAAAAAAAAATAAAAAATAAAAATCTGATATACTTTATTAATCCCAGAGGGGGAACTTCTGGTTTGCACTGTTATTTTTTAGAGACATACTTCTCACACACACAGGCCTGAATCACACACAAGTATGTTGATACAAAATAACTCATCTTGGGGTTCCGACCAAGGCAGATTACTTTTAATTAAATATGGATATTTAGTGTAGTTACAGCAGTGATAGTTCATACTCGTTCAAAACAAACAACAACTTTACAAGTTGGTACAATGCTTTATAATGTTGAGTTGGGTGTGCATTTAGTTTTCTTCAAATCTATTGGTAAAAGGTATCAACATGACCAAACCAGTAATTAACAAAGAAATAAATTGCACATTTTTTAGCAATTAAGGAACTATCCCATAAATAAACGTAAACTTAAAGCCAAGGATTATTGCCTATGTTGGTGTAATTACACATCCTCATGTAGTTATTATCAACACACACGTACGTTTCTATTATATTTCAATTTTATATGGTAAGAATACAATTTGACATACTTTAAAGGATTCATTACCCAATAATACACCTATAAGTGAAACTGATCAGCTATTTCAGTCGTATATGGAGATCTACAATTACTAATTGTATCTTCTTCTGTTACAAATGTACAGTACAAATAATCACATTAAAATTACATATTGTTTTTCTTTTTTTATCAATCGCTCAATTTTCTTCTGAAGTAAAAAATGGTCCAAAAACATTTAACAAAACAGAAAAAAATAATAATCATTTGTTCTTGTCATTTTCTGACATGTTTAACAAGAAATAGCAGAGAATAACACATTAGTGATTTAAGTGGTATTTTTGGGTGAAAACATTCAATTGCTTAGAAAAACAAATCAATTTATCAACCAATCGTCAGTTTAGCCCTACATCTTCTGCATGATTCAACGAATGGGCACTATAGTCCTGGGTTTTCTCAACACTGAAGATAGAAGATATGAGCACATATTCCATAAAAGCTTTGTATTTAATCCCAACATTTCAACCAGTGGTCTTCTTCAGATGATAATGTATTTTTTTCTCTTCACTGTTTTTTGTATTGCCCTACAACTACATGGTGAGTGTGGTATAGCCCTTTATCTAAGCATTGAACAAACATTATTCTATAAGTTATTAAACACAAAACCCTAAAGTTTGTTGCTGAAATGAATGAATTCTAACTCCTTTGTGTGTTTGTGCACATATAAAGATTGCAACATGATCATGTTTGAAGCTGCTCTGTCACTTTATATTGTGACCTTTACGCACGTCCTTTTTGGCCAGAAGGTGATGTTGCACCTCAATACATTTGAGTGAGGAATTTCACCTTAGTTTGGCCTTTCACTTATGATTCATCACTGTGAACTTTAATGATGCATTTTTATAGCTCACTTTCCCCACCTGTGATTTGAGCCCAATCTTACAAAATAGCACACAAAAGATAATATTTTATTGACAGCCTTTGAAATGGTTAATAGAGCCTAAAATGTGAGCTTTGTACTGAAAGAAATGTGGGCGCAACAATCATAAACCTTGCAGTTCCAGCTGATTACTATTTACGTAGTTCCAAAAGCTCAGTTTTTGACAATGAGATTTTTACAATTTTGTCCTTGTATCCAAGCTGATTGATGAAAAGCTCATCAAAAAGACGCCCACTGGCGTTCCAGGTCCCTGTCTGACAGGCCTATTGGGGATGCGGGGTCTCCCCCAATGTCGTGCACTAATTTAAAGTTGTCCTTATGTCATTGACTGCCTGATGGACTGCTTTACTGCGTGACAGGCATCAGGAAAACTCCAAATCAAAACCTCCTTCTCAGAGGGTTGAGGTGGTTCAAGAGTGGGAGGAGAAAGGGGGGGGGTGCATCCTGTAGCCTGGGATCACAGTGTGTGACTGACGTTCTTGATTCATCATCTAACACACATGAGCAGCATGGATATAAAAGCTGAGGCACATCTGCTTAACAATAAACGACTATCCTCCAACTGACCTCAGCCTGTCACCAAAGTTCAAGGTAAGGAGCTGCTGTTTGTGGTTAGATATTTAAATTATTATTCAGTCTTATAGGACCGGTAAATTATTATTTTTTAAATGCAAGTGGATCAAATATGTCTTGGTAAAGTTATAGATCATTGAAATATATTTGATAGAATTGTGTAGACTTTTCTTATAAAATAAATGACAACTGAGTGAATAATTATAACATGGCATAGGCTATCTACAATGAAGTTAAGACTAAATAATGGGCATGATTGGGTGTTTTTTGGTCTAAATATATAACATTTTGGAATTCAATTGTTTATTAATTTTTTCATCTAGGTCTAAGTTTAGTCAAAATTAATCCTATTCCTGCATAAAGAGTTATTGAAGTGTAAATGGTAAAACCAGTTCTAACATTTTTTTGGGACAATAGCCTGTAATGCTGCTTTGAGATTTATAAAAAATAAAGTTTCAGCTTCGACTCAATCCATCTACTTTTCTTTTTTTTTTTAAGATCTTTAACTGGTAGGAGAAAGTTGACTGACCAGCGTCCCTCTGTCCCTCCTCTGCATCCCCCGGAGTGACCTTACAGCATGCTGCCCGGGAGAGCGGCTAATGTCCGGCTCTGCGTCATCACGAGCCGCTGGGTGCCCGCAGCTCTCGCGCTGCTCCTCCTCCTCTCCTCCAGCCTGAGCAGCGCTCACAGCACCACGGTGGAGCACGACTTCCACATCGTTCACAATGTTGACAACAGAAGTAAGACTTTACTACATTTTTTGAGAATTTCTCTTAATCAGAATTTGAAATTGGTCTTGGACATGTAAGAGACTTTTTAAGTGGACGTGGGATCTATTTTTGCATAGACTATTGCACTTATGTTCAGTTAAATTCAGAGTGGTGTTTAGCATATACAACGTTATTTGTTAGTCCATATGGATTATTTGTAAAAACACTAAACATACCAACTGTCATTGCCTATATTGTGAAAAATGTATGCTGAAAAATACCGGTTTTCTAACGGCTCATTTAAGCCACTTGATATCAGGGTTTTTTTTTCTCATCCACTACTAAGGTCAGAAAACTTGTGCTACTATAGTTAAAATTCACCTTGTGTTTTATTTTGTCAGAATTTATTATTGCTGTTATCATGTGGGCTATATTCATTTTACAGTTTTCTAATAGAAATCAGTAATTAGACTACTAAATATGTCCTGGAGAACATAACATTTTGATACAAACAAGTTCTTGAATAAATGTAATCATATATAAGAATAATGTATATTCATTTATATGTAGGTGATCACCAGAAAGTAAACTGAGCCATGAAAATTAAAATCTGTCTTCTATAATCATTAATTTAAAGCACGGGCTACTGATTGTGTGGTTGGAATTTGCTGTTTAAATTACTGTCACTGCTACTGGTGTTCTTCTTTGCTGTCCAGGTCCAGAAATAGACCCATTCTGGTACGTGGGGCGTGGGGTCAGACCCATCGGGCGCTTCGGTAAGAGGCACAGCAGCATGAGTAGCGAGGGGCTGCAACCTGTCGTCAGAACACTGGGTCTGCTTCTCAACAGCCTCAGAAACAAGGAGGACCTCAGAAACGTGTTGGATGTTGAGGAGGATTGGTTACCATGACAGCATGTTCTTCTCTGTTCATTCACAAACTCCCAAGTGTCTGCATTTTTTCCCTTTTTTATGATTGATGTTTTGTTCTAGCTCTTGACTGTATTTCCCCATGATAGGATATACTCCTTGATGAAATCACTCTCCAAACGTATCTGTACATATAAATGCAATCTATATTGATAAAAAAACAAAAAAAAACCAGGATGTTGTGATTCCATCTGTGCTGTCACCTTCGTTTGCAAGTACACAAACATTTTTCTACAAAAAATAACTTTTAAGTTTGCAAATTTTATTCATTTCATAATACATTTTTTCCTCAGAGAACTGTGGCACATAGAGAATCTGTATTTTTGCTTGTTAATTTTTTCCCCATCATGTTGTATGGATTGCAACAAACTATTGCACATAAAAGTGAATGGCCCTCCTGTGGAGCTGTGCACAGTGAGCCTCATTCTTGCTGGATTTAAACAGGAACAAATACAGGAACTATTTTTTTCAGCTCTGTTTGAATCTCTGAGTATCTGGGACACAGTTCCAATAGATGCTTCGACATCCTGTGTGAATCCAGCCCTACAAGTCATGACAATAATACACAGCCTCTTGCACACAACACTGAAAGATTGATCAATTATGATTGGGCAATACACACATTATTCTATATTGTATCCATCTTTTCACACATATACATTTATTAACAAATTGAGATGAGTTAATATTTTCTTTTTTTATGTTAGAAAAATACAGGACACTGATGATTGGACCCTTGTGGCTGTGCTTCTCTTGGGAAATTTTACATCAATTGTTGATAAAACCAGAAACATGCTTTTTATACACCGACAACTCTGGAGAACAAGATAGACAAAAGTACGGGATAAATGTGCAAGAAACCAGAGATGTGAAAGGCTGGGATGAAAAGGTCACTAAGGGAAGGAGCAGAGCATTCATACAGAAAATCATCACACCCTTTAGTCCAAGGAGTACATCTCAATATCCAAATCCTACTTGACATCTGTATGCATGGTTCTCTGAGATTTGGAGCAATGTAAGTGGTCAGAGTAAATAAAATAGCCAAAAATGAAAGGCAGTATTCTCAAATTGAATGTCAAAGGAGTACTGTATGAGTCGTACTGGCCACTCCAAAATTGTCCTCTGTCAGTTGTGTTTTCGTCACGTTTACCATCATCATTACCAGCAGAATATCAAATGGTAAATGCAGGCAAACACTGAAAGCGCTTTGAGTCTTTGCACATAAGAGTCTTAGATGTATTGACTGTGGAGGGCTCCTGTTGGGAGAGGAACAAACCTTCAATTTGCAATAGTAGTTTTCTGAGTGGTATTGCATAAAAACATTTGGTTAAGTACAAAAATAAATTGCTTGTAACAAAATCATGGTTTCATGGCATTTGATATATAGAGCCCCTTGGGCTTCATTATGTAAAAATCCTCCATGCATTTCCTTAATGCAACGCAAAAGTTTGAACATGACCCAGCAAAGGGTAAAATACTTTTTGTTCAAATAAAAGGCCACAATGTTCGAAAGTAAACGTAGAAATGACAAGACAGAGAGGAAGAAAATGACTGTGGGTTGAAGAATACTGAACGAGGGAAAGCTGTCAGACCAAACTTGAAATGCAGACTTAAGTAGATTAATCCAAACTGAGTTTTTCTAGCATCCTTACATGTATCCACCTTCATAAACCTATGTGAGTGTATCTATGGGCCAGTTACCTGAAGCATTTTTAAACTAAATAAACTGGAGATAAAGACTCCTATGAATTAATTATTAAGCTTGATATTTATATAACAAATATATGGACAATTGGAATAATACACTATAAAAGGTTCTCGTCTGTAACTGAAATTAGGATCTGTGTAAAAGCGAACCCTTGAGTCTGCATGCTAGATGGGATACAAAGGGGAAATTCTTATGTTTCAGGGTTCTATGTTGCTAACATTGTATCATACTAATAAGCACCATTTGGATGGTAAAAATATTAAAGGTGATGGTGATAGGATGTAGTTTGAATGGTATTCAATGTGTTTTTTGTTTTTTTAGTTCCTTGTGTAATAGAAACGAGAGCTCTGTCTATCCATGGACACAGCTCTCAATTTGAGCTTAAGTATTACCAAGATTATCATCGACATTAGTAACACGAAGGCCATTTTCAGTGACAACCAGTCAGGGTGGAAGTCTGAGGAGCATGTAGTCTTACTTTTGAACAAAACTTCCCTTTAAAACAATCAAGAAATGTGCTGTGAAACTGGCAAATATCCCCAAAAGGCACTAAAACAAAGGAAAAAACTTCATTTCATCTATTAACTGGTGCAAAGTTTGAAAGAATCAAATGTTATTGATTCACTAATGCTTGCTTGGCAACATGAAATAACAGCGGAGCTTGAAGAGAGCTACATACCTCACATTACACTGTAAGCATGAATACATCCAGTGAGCTTTACCTCAGGCTTATAAATATGTGTTTAAGATGAATGTTAATATCTGAAATTAATATTCACCTTTTCCATCTTACCCATGATTCTCAAACACAATGCTAAAGCTAAAGTTAACTGTGTCGTGATTGCAGCTAATCGGATATGGGTATAAAATGTGTTTTTTAATTTAAGCCCTGATCTTTGTCTGAATTACAAACAGGAACAAAGAAGTAAGACATGATAACAACATTTCAGCTTCCCACCCAGAGTCTGGAATTAACAGAAAATGGCCTTTGTGGAATGTGTCACTTTTTTCACGCAGGATACATATAGTGGTCCCCCTGAGTGAAAGTTCTGTTTTCCTATCTATTGGTTTTCCAATCACAGCATAGAATAAATGGACAGTCACGGCACACGAGTGCAGCATTTGGCAGAGTAGTGTTGGGAAATAAATAGCAGTCTCCTGTAAACACGAGCGCATGCCGACTGAAAACTGAAAATCCAATTTTTTGTGTTATTTTAACTAAATTTCTCCATCAATAAAATTGGTCTATACATTTTTTTTGTTTAACTTTGGGAAAGAGCCAGGCTACCTGTTCTTACTCTTTATAGTTTAAGCTAGTCAATCAAGCAAGCAATATATTTACCACACAAAAAGACTGGTATCCATCAACTGTAAGTTTGGGATTTTTAAAGAATATATTTCTCAAATTGTCCTTTTTAATTATTATTGTATTATTATTATTATTATTATTATTATTATTATTATTATTATTATTATTATTATTTTAGGCTATTTGGAAATCTTTACATAAATGAGCTTTAATTATCAGATGTGTGTGAAAGTGGACAATTATTAAACAAAGCTCTGAAAGGGCTGAAAGTTTGAAACAATTCCTTCTGAAATTTCTTTTGGCATGAAAGAAGATGCAGTATAAAATACAGCCTCTTTTTGGGACACTGAATGAAAAAGAGTTTCACATGATTAATCCACATCTTCATTGTACAGTTAATCACAATACTCTTGCAAACAGATAGAAAAGGTGGTGAGTTATTTTTGTCTGTACAGGTTTCTTTTTTTTTTCTGTCCGGTCATGAGGAGTGAGCGGATTTTAAGGCAGAGACTGTGGACTCATCTTTGCTTGTTGTAGTTCACGTTATGAGCAGGAGAACATGAAGGGTAAAGTGGAAAAAGAAAATGTTCAGCCATGTCCTCTGTAGGGCATTAGACTGATGTGGTACCATGCCGGGCTGAGGGCTGAGTGCTTGATGGGCCACACAGGTCAGGTGTTGGCCCCTGCTTGGCCTGGAGTTGGAGGTGGACACTGGGTCAAGGCACTGGATGAAGGGCCCCCATGTCCCCGGAGCTCTGAATTGGCCCTGAGGGACTTGTGCTGCTGACTATGGCCGAAAAGCTTTCACCTGCTGTTCTGGCTCCGTTTTTTCTGCAATGCAAACATTTCAAAGAATTAGGAAAAGTAGTTTCATAAGAAATAAAACTGCTGCAAAATTCTGGGGATGCCATAAAAGAGAAACTATCAATAACGTGATTTATTTTGGCAGCTGAATTGTCTACCCCAGCCATAGATTTCCTGCATACTGTATAGCAGACTGATAAAAAGGAAACAGTAAGCTTGGAATCAATGATATGATTACATATCTTGAGCACTGATTTTGGCCCATTGTCGTGCTCTGCTGTCTGTGTGGAGCAGTGCTAAAAAAGCCAATGTTAATCAGAGCTATTGTGAAGATGCTGGTTAAAAAAAAAAAAAAAAAAAAGCAAGACAAAAATGAAAATAAAGACTGCCCCAACAGAAAAAAAGGCCATTCACTGACATGAAAAGAAACCGACTTCTTGTTGGTTGATAAAACAGCCTTTCCCTCCTGTACTGTGTGTGTGTGTGTGTGTGTGTGTGTTTCCATTTTGTTGCTTTACATCTAATGGAGCTTTTCAATTACGTTGTCTCTTTCGAGCAGACATTCATTTTTACATCCATTCAGCAGCCAATCTCTTTTTTTTTAGGACAAAGCCTAAATGTGTGATGTTAACTAAAAAGTGGATAAGTGCTCCCTCAGCTTCCCTTTGCCGTCTCTGTTTCAAACTTACACATCAGAACAGAGTGCATATATACATGGCGTGTATGTTTGCTGTTAGGGGACTAGAACACTACTGTGTAAATCAGCATAGGATTAGAATGCCCACTTTACTTTGACTTAACCTTCTGTAGACTGATAAATTCAGGTTCAGATCTTTTCCAACACTCGAATACACTGTTCCTAATGTTCACTCTTTCCAAATAGATCAATAACATGAAATAATCATTAGCCAAGGTGAATTCTAGTTACCATTAATAGTTTGCTTGTGTGGTGGAAACTAAACAGGGTAGTACTTTTGTTTTTATTAGAATTTATTTAATTAAAGCCGTTTTCCAGCATTTCAAGTAGCCCCCTGTGGTCTAAATGAAACGCTGTGCTTTGGTCAAAATATAATATGAATCAAGCACTAGAGGAGGTTTGTGACTGTATAAATCATCTCTTTAATGCAATAAGACCTCCCTGAGTTTTCCCAATAGACATCACTCCTCTGTAGTGGGGATGAAAATGACGGTCCTGTGCAAAAGTTTAGCCCTAGGCTAAAGGTGGAATCCATGGGTGGAGATACAAGTAGAGAGGGGGTATTTTTAGACTCCCACTTGTGATGTCACAAGTTGAGCAAATTTGAAACAGATATTTTTTGTATGTTGTAAGACATATGAAGACCACAAACAAATGACTGGATAGATTTATTTCACATTTTATGGGTTGATAGACACTCCAGTTTCACAATAAATTTGTTGAAAACACTGTAAAAGTGTTTTTTTTTTTTTCATAAAATGTCCCCTTTAAATTACATGTCCCCAGACTTTATAATTTGGTCTATACACACTGTTTTTTTGTGTGTGTTAAACTTGTTTGTACCTTTCAGTGGAGGGGCTGGAAGCTTCCTCCTTTGATGGCGTGAAGAGTCCAGAGTTTGAGGCTGTAATCAGAGATTTTGTACGATTTACAGTACTTCAAGTTTAAATAAACAGAGTAGATACAGGAGGTAGATGGATCCAAAAACCGCAGTAAAAAATAAGACGGCTTTAATTTCAATCTCTAAATACACTGAGGTCCAGCTTTATCAAATACTAGTTCTACGATAAAGCATACAAAATGATGCAAGATGCATTTAGAAAGGTCTATATGGGAGAGTTGTGAGTGAAAGGACATGGCCCCTTATTACCTTGGCCTTTGGCTTAAATTTGGAGAAGCGATTGCAGGCAGTCACATTCAATCCAGCTGTTTTCAGAGCGGATATTCTGGACTCAATGTTGGAAATCTGAAAGAGAGAAAAAGGCAGTTTAAACACAAAAAAACTCAAGACTCAGTCTTAGTCCTACTTAAGGTTAACCCCAAATTGTTCCCACTGCTTTATCAACATCCTGTGAATGTGTACGAATGGGACATTACATAGTACATAGCAGCCACTGCTATCAACGTGAATGGGGAGGTGTGACCATGGGTGTGAAATTGTTTTGAGAAGTCAGAAGACTAGAACAGTGCTATACAAGCCCTAGCCAATTAATTATTTACCATAGTCCTTAAATGGTAATAAAAACAATTGCTTGGTGAAATATCTGGATATGGGGCCCTCCAGTACCTGTAGTTCAGAGTGCTGAACCTGAGCGGCTGCGGTGGCCACCTGGTCCTCCAGGAAGGCCAGCTCTGTGTCTGTGGAGCCACTGTTAATACTGCGGGCGCAGTGTTCCAGGTCCCCCAACGCCCCCTCAAGACCATACACAGCACCAGCAGCGAGGTACACCTGAACAGAGGAAAGAGTCAGACACTAAGTTCACAGTAAGACTGTATCTCAGTAATTAGGCTGTTGTGCTAAGATGCCCTTAATATTACGTTCTCCTCCAGCTTGGTGAGTCTCTGATCCAGCCTGCGGGCCTCTGCACTGTTGGAGACGGGAGAAGCACACGTGGACTCAGACGGGGTAAAGCTCTCACCTCCTGCCTCCCCAATCAGCTCTTCTGTGGCGTTCAAAACCTTCAGTACCTCTGTGGTGATGCTGCAGAGAGATGCAGCCGAGTACTTCTGCTTTAAAAAAAACCCAACAACAACACACACATCCCCATGCAGCCACACAAACACACACAGACACACACATTGTACAGCCATAAGTTATCTACATACAACACCCTCAACAGTTTAAAGAGGAAAATAATATTGGACTTTCTTGATTCAAAGAGTTTCAGTTATGATCTGATGACAACAAAACAACGTATTGCATGCCCTTCCATAAATCATCTTAACTTCATTAAGGACAAACAAGTGTTTCATGCAGCAGAAAAACACATTCAGGGACAAAGGGGATATAAGAAAATATAAAGATGACAAAAAATGTGGGAGAGTGGGAGTGAGTGAAAGTGGGAAACATGAACAAATTATCATCATTTAAAAATGAAACTGAGCCAATACACTTAATAGGTCTTCATTTAAAAAAAAAATAAAAATGTATTTCAGCATTTCAACCCCATTCAGGCTGCAAGGTTGGGTAACAGACCATTGTGCAGGTGACAAACGCACACATATTTGTCATTTTTCTATGGTGCCCTTTTATTGTACATACAGTATGTGAGTGCATGAACTGAGATGGCCAATGAGATGGTGCATAACAAAGAACTGAAAGTGAGAGACGCAGCAAAGAGGAGGAGGTGGAAAGGAAGCAAATTAGGTTTCAAGACAAAGCTGTGGGAGTGATTGATCTTCTCTTTTTAAGAGCTTTAAACAGGTTAAGAATGCTGCAGTGAATTGAATACCCCTTATTACTGGGCAGCCTGTTTTAAAAAGTGGGCTGCAGGATGATAACTACAGCGTCTGAGTGTGCAGCTAATGAATCAGTGGTTCTGTCCGCTATATATTCCTCATAAGCAACATTTTTTTTAAATTACAAGATTAAGAAAGAACACAATATTGCATTACTATTACAGTCAATCCCAAAATATATGTGATTGTTCTGATCAAATGTCATCTGTTTTGACCTTTCAGTTTATAAAGAGACATTTGGGACATGAGATCCCCAAAGAGCGTTAAATGTCACAGGCTCCGGTAATTAATTTTGAAGTTGATGGATACATTCATTGATGGAGATCTCTCACTTCCATGGCAAGATGCTTTAAATAGTCAAATAATGAAAAACATGATAGTCATTGTATTTACTGCCAGCCTGCGTTTTGATAAACTGGAACAGATGTTCTTAAAATTCAAGCTGGTTTCCAAAGTCAGACCGTCTGGAAACAAATCATAATTAAAAGGTGAAGCTATCTAATAAATAATTTAGGATTTTCTGAAAAGATAAATACACTAAGCAAAAAAAGGAAAGGGCAGTGAAGAGAGACAGATGTAATTCAATAATGAATGAATCACTGACTGAAGCTCTGATCAGCAGGATTGGAGGTGTATTGATCCATCTCTTAGTCAGAAAGACAGCATGGATGTCTGAAAGGTAGAGTGTCAGGTGGTAGGAATGACGGGGACCAATGATTTGGTCAAGACAGAATTCAATATGATGTGAGAGATGAAAGGTAGAATACCAAACCTCTTATCTTTTAAAAACATCAACATTCAGTGTTCTCAAAAAGACAGAAGTAGGGATATTGACTTGTGTTGGTCGATAGAGAGATGCATAGTGAGAGTCTGATATTCTCATCCAGTCCAAAGAACTAGACACCACTCAGATTAAAGAGTCACTGCTATTGGTTTATATATATATATATATATATATATATATATATATATATATATGTAGAGAGAGAGATAGAGAGAGAGAGAGAGAGAGAGAGAGAGAGTGAGCAAGATTGTAACAAGTAAGAACAACATAAGGTATAAGTGTATTTCTGTGGTTTGGAGATATTTTTCTTCCACTATATATTTCTTAGTTTACTTTATTCAGGAGCTTGGAAGAATAATTAATAAATAAGAAACCATTTCTGGTGCTCTCATGTCTTATTTAGGAGGAAATTGGCTTGCTACAACAAAAGGTTTTTTTTATAATCCTGTAAAATGGTTGGTCAGAGCGGAGTGAGTTGCAGCAGTGATTCATTTTGTGAAAATGTAGAGCTGGACATATTTGGGGTAGATGCCAAAGTAAGAGATCATGACAAGTGCTGCTGATTGAGAGCATGTAGAGGTTAAACACGAGAGGACCAAGCACAGAACCCTGAGGGATACCAGAAGAGCGGGGGAACAGTCACAGTTGTTGATACTTGTTGGCATTTTAATGTTGACAAAAAAGCCTTTTGAAAAGCTGTAGACACCAGGAATGTCAACCTATCTTATACCTGCAGTCCTGCACACTGTACCATTTCATGCATTCATTCTCATGTATATTTGAATCTCCACAAAAAATGTTTCAAATCTTTTTGATCTTTACGTAAGCAAGACATTTATTAGATTTTCCTAAAAAAGGAAAATGCCTCTCATTTACCAATGTCCTGAATGGCAAAGTGTGGGCTTTCTCAGGTTGTTTCTTTCAACCATTGTCCTGTGTTTTATGAGGTACATGCTTCAAGAAAATGAGGTTTGTATGACAAATATGACAGTTATGGTCCCCTTTTTCCCTATTCACATGAGCTAAGATTTGAAATGTCATGACTGTTTTCAAAGGGAGCTGTGAAATATAAAAATAGATCTCTATAGTTCATGTTTCGTACACGATGTGAAAGGGAAACATTACTCACACAGGAGCCCTTATAATTAGCCTGGGTAATGACAAGCACTGACCCACTTGTTTCAAACGTACAACTAACACAGAGCTGAGCTCATAAGTGCATGAGTGAGTGTGAATCAAACTTTTTGGAGGTTTTAACATATAAACGTGTTAAACCTAAAGGGACAGAGAAGACATGTTGAACTTGAAATATGAATCTAAACCATATCTGTGTCCTTATTCCCATAATTGTGTATTACACTAATTAATACACTAAAAAGGCTGTGTAGTTATTATACAAAGAGTTAATGTACTTAACTATTTCAAAATGTACAAGTAAAAAATAAAGTGAAGAGCGTTATTGTACAAAGTGCCCATAAAGGGTTGCTTAGCTAGATCAAGAAGATTTCACATCGAGGGTCTCTGTATTTAGTCTTTTAACAAAATGTGTTATTTGTAGTTCAAACAATATTGAAACAAATTAGTTGATTGGCAATAGGAGTGCTGCTCTTTCTTTTAAAGGAGCTTTTTCACTAACAAAAATAACGTTTCTATTGATACACAGATTCATCTCGTTACTATGTATTGCATTTAAATCATTCTGAAGGGAACTGCGTAGTGCAAGACCATGCACCTCTAGAAAGAGCTTGGGTGTCTTAGATTCTCTTACAGCCTGTTTTTTTGAAAAAGGAGACTCAGAGGGCAGAATCAACACCTCACTGTGCCCACATGGGGCAGAGGAAACTTCCCTTTATGGCATAATAAAAGGATAATCACCAAACGACCTGTTTTAACTACATATTCTGAAAAGTAGAGCTGGGAAATTATGGACAGGATGGACTTTTCTAGAGAATGAGGGGCTTCTGGACCGACCAAACCATGTTTGAAAAAACATGGTTAAGTAACCAAGAGGGTTCGTTCAGGAAACAATAAGGTAGATTTTCAGGTTAATCATTTTCTGTGCCCTTTTACTGACTTCAACGTATCGTACTTCCTTATTTTTCCTGCCCATGTTTTTCAATATGTAACTTCAGATAACCAAGATGGACGTGTTATTTCGAGCTAAATATCTAGTAGGTGAAGGTGACAGGTAAAGTCGCTGCATAAATTGTCTTTGGGTCAAAATATTAACGTTTTTAAAAGATTCATTCATAATAAATGACATGCGATGTATTTTAATTTGACTCTTTATCTTCTCTTACCTTTGAGGCACAAACTTTAAACTGTAAAAGGCTGAGGTGCCACCAAAGGTAAAAAAGAAACCTACTTATACAGTGTGGTTATTGTTATGGTATGGGTATGCATGGCCAGTTAGAGGTGTAAGTCATAATGTGGAACATACAGAGTGACATCGCGGGAATCCTTTGTTTCCAGCTGATTTCTCACCTGCTGTAATAGACAGGAGAGCAACTGAAGCCTCTGTTGCTGCTCCGAGTCATTCTGTCCCTCCTGACACACACACACGCACACATAGGCAGACATTCACGAAGAAACACACAAACATGCATAGAAAGAAAGAAGGAAAGCACAGAGGAAGGTGTAAACACGGGGTGAGGGACAGAGAAGGACAACAGTGATTTTCACAAACAGTACAAGTATTAGAGAGGAAGATGAGACGATGAAGAGCCATTTAGAGTAAAATGCAATGTCTCAAAAGACAAAGTGGGACAGTACTTCCAGAGCAGGGAAGGATGAAAGCAGAAGGTGAGCAGACACAAATCAAGCCACTGTACTTTTTTTTAAATTTCCCTACCTGGTTGTCTGACAGCACCCCCTCTTGGGATGAAGGTGTAATAGCAGGGGAACTTGCACTGGATCCACTTCTCTTAATTCCTCCTTTCTGCTCGGTTTCCTTCTCCGCGTCTCTTCTATGTTGTCTCTTACTTTGTCTGTTCAGCTCTCTTTTTTCTCCTCTCTTTTGCTCCTGCTCGTCTAATTTTTCTTTCAAACTTTCCACTCTTTTCTCTAATCTCCTCCCAATTCGTTCTTCTCTAACTGAAGAACTCTTAATTAGTCTTTCACCTCTTTTCATCTCTCTTCCATTCACCTGGACTGTTTCACCTGCTTTCTCCTTAATGCTGTTCCTGTCTCGTAATCGTTCCAGAACCCTCTGCCTGTCTCTGTCTGTGTCTTTCGGCCTTGTATTCTCTCTCTGCCTGTCACTTTCGTTATCTAACTGTTTTTCCCCAGATCGCTTTGTGCACTCCTCCTCAGAGGAGCTGCTGTCTTTGCTGTTGGCACGGCTGACCATCTGGTTAAGTCTGGATCGTAGCTCCTCTTCCAGAGGGTCTACGAGCCCAGGACTGCTGAGCGAGTGTTGGGACCCCAGAGCCAGAGGTTGGAGCTGTTGGGAGCTGAGTGCAGCTGAATTTTGGAGAACTGTGTGAAAGTCTTCTGACTCGGTTGTCATGGCATCTAATTTAAAGGCTTCCGGTGCAGCTGTGGCCATTGGCATACTATCAGGTACTGATTGTTCCTCACTCATACTCCTCTTTAAAAGGGCGTTGAGTAGATAGCCACCGTTCTCCTTGAGAGATGAGATAAAGAGAAAAACCCACAAAGAAAGTTATGCTCAAGTGCAAAATAAGACAGAAAAATAAACAATTGCCATCAAATCACGATTCAGCAAAATGTATAAACAAAACAGAACAACTGAGCGATATTGGGTCTGCTAGGAACATCAAACACAGGGCTGTAATGTGCTGCCTCCCCATGGAGAAAAAGTATTTTACAACCTCTTAATTGCTCACTGGCCCTATGGCAGCTCCCAGTCAGTTTATGTTACAATCAGTTTAAAAACACGTTTCCAAGATGCAGGTGTGATAGTTTACCTGCACTAAAGGGTAGACTGACTGTGCGTGAGTCTGGCTTCCAGGCCTGCTCCGCTCTGACGACGACTCCCTCTTGCTTTTCCTGCGTCGCCGTGACCTTCTGATGAGGTCACTCTGCCTCTCCTCTGCCTCGCTGCTGTCTCCCATTACCTGGGAACAAGACGGAAACCAAGTAATTTAAGAACGATTCAGAGGAACTTTAATGGAGTAGTTCCATGAAAAATGTGCTCTTATTCAAACTAGCAACATCGCATCCATCCATTATCTAAACCCCCTTTTTCTTATTCAGTGGCTGGTCCTGGCTGTCACTGGGTGATAGGCCGGCTACACTCTGAACTGGGCGCCAGTCAATCCTCGGCCGACATATAGAGACAAACAGCAACACTCACATTCACACCTACCTATGGGCCAGAGTCACTAATTATCCTAGGGAGCATGTCTTTGGACGGTGGGAGGAAGCCGGAGTACCCGGAGACAACTCACACAGGCAAAGGGAGAACATTCAAACTCCACACAGGAAGGCTCCTGTCTAACAAGGATTCATACCAGGAACCTTCTTACAGTGAGGCAGATTTATGCATTTGCTATCCATGTTGAATGCGACATGTTATGCAATATGTCTGTGTAAGAATTGTTGGCAGTTTCATAGATAAGATCCCCCTCTGTTAACACTTCTGAGATCATTTTAATGAAATGACTCTTTACAACATTTTTCAAACACTTCAAATTGCATCAACATCAGTAAAATGGCCACAAATGTGTGTAGTTGAACGTTTTTTTTATCTGTTCTTGCCTGTATTTCATTAATAATCTAACCCCACAGAGGTTTATCATGTGACCCAAATAAGCCTGACCACCTTGATCAAACTGGACTTTTTTTTATTGTATACAAAGAAGTTTGAAAAGCTCAAAGGCCGCCTATTCTGGGTTTGTTGTGCTAAAATCCATTTAAAAATGTTTAAAAAACTTGCATTTAACTTGGTAAAACATATCATGATAGCACAAACATTGAACACATAGTGACTTGTAATGGTTTACACTATTCCCTTTGAATGTGCAGGCCTATTAGTTAAAATAAGGAAGAGATACTTTATCAACAGGTGAAACTAAAGGAGATGGGAAGAAGGAAAAAGGGGTTGAGGAGGAAACCAACCTAAAAAGCCACAGCTGACAATGACCCTAATAAAGACCTGAGTTAGATCCATAAAGTTGCCCCTTCACCTCATAAAAAAAAAACGTTTTTTTTTTCATCAGGAAACTTTACAACTAAATATTCTAAAGTGATAAATAAATGACGAGTCACCTTAGGATTGAAGTTCACGTCCAGTGCCTCTGAGTGGTGGGGGTAAGGAGAGAAGTTCTGCTGCAGGTGTTGGTGGTAGACGTTATGAGGGTGCAGATGCGTGTCAGACGGTCCTTTCTTCCTCAGATGGTTTTGAGGAGGTTTTCGGGGACACGCAGACAGAACCGACGAGGCCTCTGAGTCCGAGTTAAGAGTCTCTGTGTTGGTGAACTGGCCTGAGGATGGAGAGGTGACGGGGAGGTGCTGCGTGTACGTCCACTCTGGGTCGTGCTGCGAGTCCGTGTAGTAGGTATCATCGGACAGCTTGCGGCGGAACTGTCTTAACGCTACACCCCAGCAGCCTTCGTCACCCTCCTCAGAGTCAGATCCCATCTCATCGTAGGCTGAGACGACGCCAGACTCCTTTTCCAACACGCTGAACACAAGACTCTTCCTCTTGGTGAGCAGGCTGGGGCGAGAAAGCTGAGAACTGTGCAGAGCGATCCAGTTACCATCCGGGCTGTGAAGCACTGAGGATGCACCTGGAAGAACATGAACAGATACCAGGAAGATAAGAACAATGGAACTCATCAAAATCAACCTTTTGGGTAAGTGTGTTCAACTTTTAAACATAATTAAGAGAAGTTATTCAAGCAGTACTTTGAGAGTGTGAGATTAAATCCTCAAGAACACACTTATTAAAGTAAAAACACATCCAAAGTTATGATTATTCTACACAACACAAGAAGTAATACATTTAGCTTTACCTTGCTATGACTTCAAAGAACCCACTGAGATACAGTGCCTTGCGAAAGTATTCGGCCCCCTTGAACTTTTCGACCTTTTGCCACATTTCAGGCTTCAAACATAAAGATTTAAAACTGTAATTTTTTGTGAAGAATCAACAACAAGTGGGACACAATCATGAAGTGAAACGAAATTTATTGGATATTTCAAACATTTTTAACAAATAAAAAACTGAAAACTTGGGCGTGCAAAATTATTCAGCCCCCTTAAGTTAATACTTTGTAGCGCCACCTTTTGCTGCGATTACTGCTGTAAGTTGCTTGGGGTATGTCTCTATCAGTTTTGCACATTGAGAGACTGGAATATTTGCCCATTCCTCCTTGCAAAACAGCTTGAGCTCAGTGACGTTGGATGGACAGCGTTTGTGAACAGCAGTTTTCAGTTGTTGCCACAGATTCTCGATAGGATTCAGGTCTGGACTTTGACTTGGCCATTCTAACATCTGGATATGTTTATTTGTGAACCACTCCATTGTAGATTTTGCTTTATGTTTTGGATCATTGTCTTGTTGGAAGACAAATCTCCGTCCCAGTCTCAGGTCTTTTGCAGACTCCATCAGGTTTTCTTCCAGAATGGTCCTGTATTTGGCTCCATCCATCTTCCCATCAATTTTAACCAGCTTCCCTGACCCTGCTGAAGAAAAGCAGGCCCAAACCATGATGCTGCCACCCCCATGTTTGACAGTGGTGATGGTGTGTTCATGGTGATGAGCTGTGTTGCGTTTACGCCAAACATAACGTTTTGCATTGTTGCCAAAAAGTTCAATTTTGGTTTCGTCTGACCAGAGCACCTTCTTCCACATGTTTGGTGTGTGTCCCAGGTGGCTTGTGGCAAACTTTAAACGACACTTTTTATGGATATCTTTAAGAAATGGCTTTCTTCTTGCCACTCTTCCATAAAGGCCAGAGTTGTGCAGTATACGACTGATTGTTGTCCTGTGGACAGAGTCTCCCACCGCAGCTGTACATTTCTGCAGTTCATCCAGAGTGATCATGGGCCTCTTGGCAGCATCTCTGATCAGTTTTCTCCTTGTATGAGCTGAAAGTTTAGAGGGACGCTTGTAAAGCTTGGGAAATCTTTTTGTATCCAAATCCAGCTTTAAACTTCTCTGCAACAGTATCTCGGACCTGCCTGGTGTGTTCCTTGTTCTTCATGATGCTCTCTGCGCTTTAAACTGACCTCTGAGACTCTCACAGAGCAGGTGCATTTATACGGAGACTTGATTACACACAGGTGGATTCTATTTATCATCATTAGTCATTTAGGTCAACATTGGATCATTCAGAGATCCTCACTGAACTTTTGGAGAGAGTTTGCTGCACTGGAAGTAAAGGGGCTGAATAATTTTGCACGCCCAATTTTCAGTTCTTTATTTGTTAATACAGTTTGAAATATCCAATAAATTTCGTTCCACTTCATGATTGTGTCCCACTTGTTGTTGATTCTTCACAGAAAATTACAGTTTTATATCTTTATGTTTGATGCCTGAAATGTGGCAAAAGGTCGAAAAGTTCAAGGGGGCCGAATACTTTCGCAAGGCACTGTATTTCCTGCATCATTTTTTTCACCAAAAAAGAAACAACAGCCCTTATATTCTTAACCACTTTCAGAAAGAACTCTTTTTTTATTTACTCTTCTTTATGTTTTTGATTAATTGTTGGATTGATCCCAATAACAAAGAAATTTATTGTGTCACTGTCATATTACATATCATTTAAATTTAATCTTTAACATATCAATCTGTGCACACTGCCTAATGTATACCTATAAAACTGTACCTCGTGGATATTAACGTATATGTCAAATAATTGCACATTTTATTGTCATGTTTATTCATTTGCACTACTCATCACTGCAATATTGTTCCATTTAGTTTTGTACATACGGTCTTAGTTTATTCTGTCTTTTATCGTTGATATTTCATGTGTTACGTTTGTACATAGATTTAGGTATTATTAAACAGAGTTAGTGTGATGTTTACTGGAGTTGTCCAGGCGGTCGACACTCCTCCAGCTTGGCAGAGACGTGGCCTTGCCCTCTCTTTTCAGGGATGCGTAACCTTGCAGGTTATCTCTCGCTCCTGCTCCTTCGTCTTCAGGGCCTTTCTCTGGCGAGTCGTCACTGGTGAGGGAGAACGCTGACCGGGATCGCTGCAAACACACAGAAATATAGGAGATTAATGAGCAACAAAAGTCTACACAATAAAAGTTAAATTACAAAGATCATAGTTTTTATTTAAAAAGCAACATCAGAACATCAACTTAATTGTAATTTGGCTTTCTTCACTTGAGTCTGACACACCCTGCACCTCCCGACAGATTATCATTGCTTTGGCAGAGAAGGCTGCATGCAGGCCAGGAGCAGTCACATATCATATCCACATATTATAATGTTACAATATGAAGGAGAGCCTTTGGTCCATCTGGCTGATCTATTGTCTGACAGAAGTCTGTCCAGGTGTGACTGTAATTAATCTTTCTCACCAGCAGAGGGAGCTAGAAAACAGCTAAACAACAGACTGGCTGTTTTACGTGTTTAAATTTCATTAATTTGCATGTGAGTGCATATGGAGGAGATCTAATGAAGCTAGTTTTATAAATGATCATAATATATCCCCGTCATAAAACAAGAAGAGGGGAAAATCTAGTTTGATGATGAAATGATGAAAGTTATTATTAATCAGAAATGTTTCCAACAGTCTATTTTTGTTGCAATGAATGCAAACTTGGTCTAAATCTAACATTCAAGTAAGACGCCTGTAGGTGCATGTTTGTCCATGTATAGATGTGATTAGTCCAGAAAAAAAAGGAAAACATATTCTTGGGGATGGGTGGGATGCAACATTAGGATTACCACAAGGATCTGTGTTAAGGCAGCACTGATTTTAGTGTGCATTTAAATACACTGTCTCAGTGAGTGTGCTTGCAGAGAGCTGATAAACAGAACCCAGCCCACAGTGGGCAGAGCATTTGAGGAAGATCCCTTCGTATTTCACGGGACTTTGATCTTCCCTGAGTAAAGCAGCAGGGAACAGAATGGTGAGGCCCGGGGAGAGCAGCTTTGATGCTTTGCTCACACACGGGACGATGACAAATCTCCAGGAGTCCCTGCTGAATAGTAGTACTACTACTGCCAGGTGTGTGTGCCTAGACGATTTGTCTGTGTGTGTATTGCAAATCTTTGTTTTTGTGCGACCTGGTGTTGTTCTCACTTGCAGTGCTTTGGAGTGGAAATCCCCCATAAAACACAAAAAGGAATTAGCCATGCATCTGTGAATGCATTGTGTTGTTGGTGGTCTATTCCTCCAATATTTCAAGACAAAAAGTGACATAGAATAAAGATAATACTCAAATTTCGCCTTTTGTCTACTAATGCGAGCTGACCTAAATGATCACCTAAATGTAATGTTTTATGGTTAGCATGACCTAGCATGATCTAGAAGTGTTAGAATGGCTCATACTAATTTTTGCACACCTTAATCATGTAATTAAGTACAACAGAATTCAGAGTGAGTCAAGAGCCTCGTTTCCTCTTCTTAATATGAAATGATTTATTTTAGCTTTCTTTGCATTGCTGTTGTATTACTGCTCTGTGGGCCTTTGAATTTCCCCCAGAAACAAATGCCGATACTTTTTTTGTTTTCAAAGTGAATTTCAAAACCTTAAGAACCAAAAAGGACATAAGGCAAAGAAATAGACCCAGAAATATGCCAAATGGTACCACATTGTCTACACATATGTACCCTGTGCTGCTGAGAAGTAACAGTGATTTTGGTGCCAAACACTTCCTGAGAGTTTTTTTCAATCACACAGACAGGGGAACATTATACTGTACTGTATGAGTTGGAAAGTGAAATATAGATATTGTCAACTGGAAAAACAAAACCTCCCTTCTTTAAACACACAGGGGCTTCAACAGAATGTGTTTAACTTTCTTTACAGTTTTAACATCTGGCGTGTGGGCAGACACTGACCCAGAGGGTGTAGGAGTTCTTGAGAGTGTCCTGTGCTCCTTGAGAAGAGGTCTGCGTCTGAGACGGAGAGGGGAGTTCATCGGGCGGGATCATGGACTGAGGCGTAGGCCAGACAAAGTCATACTCCGTCTGCATCTCTGAGCGCTTCCTTCTCTGGATGATCTGAGGCGAAAGAGGAAAAGGCAGAGAGGAAATAAAATAAAATTTATATCATGTATATCATAATAATAGATTACAATCATGATGCAAATTGGAAAATGAAATCCTATAAAGTATTACGTGTTTACACTGAGGCATGAATAATTTGTTGTAATGAAATATTAAACTCAAAAATCCAGTTGCCATTTGAATTGTCATTAAATATAATCACTTTCAACAAATGTTATTTGAAGGTGCAAGGTTAACATGAACTACACACTCCTGCTCCATTTGCTAAGTATGCAACTTGCCGGATGTGGTTATAATCAGAAGATTTTTATTTGGATGTTTATTTAAACTAAAATGTGATATTTTAAGACCGATGTGCCATTTGCTACAGGGCTGTATTATGCATTTCAAAAGGGGAAAATAACCATTTTCTATGTCTTCCTGCGATTTCTAAATGAATGAAAATGCTGATGTAAAAATACAAACAGAGATTTGTTCTGATAAACATCTCTTAAATTGTGAGGGAAGAGTAAACATTTAAAACATGTAATGAACTCTGGCTGAACTTACTTTTTGTACAATGGTTGTGGCGAGTTCTTCTATGAGCTCCTCTTTGTGGTCCCGTAGATACCGAGCCTCATTCTGCTTCTCCTGCACACACACAGACACAGAGACTCAAATATACTATGTCTTAAGTGACATCTTAGCCAAAAAAAAAAAAAAAGACTGCATCCCACTGATCCAGAGACCAAGAGGGGGGCCTGGGGAAAGAAGTGGAGGATGAGAAGAAAATGGAGAAAAGAGAGATAAATGATAAATGTCTCACCAAGCTGTCACTGAACTCCTCTGCCTTAGCGATGGCCTCCTCTATTGCCTCTTCAGCAACACGCAGTGCGACTGTGAGCGTCTCTGCCATGCTGTGTCCTGATGTCACACATGACACAAACTTGAATATTAGTGCACTGTGAAACAACCTACAGTATGCACATACCTTCACCCCGACACTAAGACTTTAAATCCTCTAAGATACTCCTGCTCTCATTCCAGTTCTGTGGTTCATAACCCCTGAAACATGGCACATACCAGACCTGAAGGGTCACAGGGTCAGTAACTATTAATTCATACAGACAGACGTATAAAACAGTTGAACAAAATATAGTATTTAAGTATTCAGACAAAACTATCTGAATCATTTTGGTCGACCCTGTGGTGCCAGCTGTTACTGGAGCTTGCAAGTTGACAACTCTTTATTTAAAATGAGATTTTAGCAAGTTTTTTGAATAATACGAACAATAACAGACTTGCAGACTATATTTTTTATTACACAGTGAAGGGAGAACACAGCTTTGTTGAGAGAACCTTTTTTAAGCGAATTTGGGAAGCATCAGGTAGGGTTAAAGACTTCAAGTTTGAAAAGGACAAACAAGGGGATGTAAGTTGTTTCTAGGCATCTTCTGCTCACATCTGTTGTAACTAGCAGCTTGTAGCTACACTAGCTGGTACTCGCAAAACACCTGACTTTGTTATCGGGCAATCGTTGCTGGTCATTTTGATTGATGGGTAATTCAGGCGCAAGGTTTTTACAAGGGGGAAGTTGGAACTGGCTCAAAAATATTGATTTCTCTTGTTCTGTTTGTCGAGATCAAACATAACCAAAAAAAAACGACAACACAGCATAAACTTCCAAGATGAACAGAACAGTCTAACGTTGCACAGACAGAGACAGACAGACAGACAGACAGACAGACAGACAGACAGACAGACAGACAGACAGACAGACAGACAGACAGACAGACAGACAGACAGACAGACAGACAGACAGACAGACAGAGTGTGTTTGTTTGGGGGCTGTCACTATCTAAATGGTGATCTTCATTAGCACTTAAACAAATTATAATCTCAGGCAAAGAAATGAACTGAGCTTTATCATAGACTGGCGCTCTTTGATTGTTTGTATCTATTTTTGCATGAAAGTTGTGTATTTCTACAGTGCATGACGTAAGTGTTGGTTTATAAATGTGTTGGTCTAGGATATATAGGAGGCTATGGTTTTATCTGTGTACACACACGCACACACACACACACACACACACACAATAACGCACTTTGCATAATGGACTCTATTTGTTAAGGCAACAATTAATGAGCAATCAACATAATAGCCGGACCTTTTAAGAAAATGGAAAGAGGGAGAGTTGTTGGAAAAAAAAATCAAAAATCAATACAGCTAATAAAGCAAACAAGAAGCAACTGTAGAGTGGAAAAGATAATGTCGAATGTAATTACAGCTGAAATTACCCATCAACACTGCAACAGACCTGTTCATAGTTACACATCTTACCTTCACTCTGTCTGTAGAAAGCAGAGTCGCTGCCACAGATGCTGCCATCATTGTCGTTGCTTCCCTCGTGAACGCTGCTTTCTAAAGAGGGAGAAACATAAAGAAAGCCTTCAGATGAACGCCTTCAAGCTGTCACACATATTCAAATATTTGACTCATATACCATAATAAAATAGACACATTATTATACACATGTAAGTAGGTTATACAGTGAACAATAGCACTAAACCCCCCTTTTTGTACTCGTCAACTGTATTCCCATTTCATTTTGTCATCTTGTATTCTTTTGTTTCTTCGACATGGTGCTTTTCCCTACTGTGCATGAAAAAGGAAAACAAAATGACAGTTCAAAGAAAAGAACTAGTCACACTGGTACTTATCATAGGCAAATTCTCAGTGCAAATGTACCATTGGGTTGTATGTTTTATGTATAGCACATTCAGGCCAAGTCTCTCAAGAGTTTGTGCTATATTTGTCTGAGTTTCTTTCTCAAACTCCAAAATCTTACAGAAAAGGGAAACTCTTGTGACCTGATATGGAAACTTTGGGATTATATTTTGTCTGACTATTAATCTAAATTGTGAAACACCTGAGAAGGTGTAGTGGTTACAGCGACCCTGCCGACGAAACCATGTATTCCCTCAGAGGCCCATTAACTCCTGTTAGACAACTCTTCCGTGGTTACACATTTATTATGGCTGTGAAAACCAAAAGTTTCAACACACATGCAACATATTAAGACGACAAACTGTGAGAAGAAACAGTTGCAGGATTTGGTGGAACACAATGCTACTGTTCAGGCCATTGACAGTAGCAATCTGGCTCCAGCTGCACCTCTGGTTGTCACTTTTCCCCCCCTCCCTTTTCTCATTCAATAACAGAAGCCAAAACAAAACAAAAACCTTCTATCCTAAACCCAGAAATTCCTCCACACCCTCTGTGACTCCCATCCTCGGCTGTCTCTCTCTCCTCTGACATAAATCTTGCCGACAGTGTCCTGTTGCTGCTCTTGTTGGACAGGCTGCAGTTTCTGGCTGAGTGCACAGAGACAGCCAAGTGCTTGCGGTGGTTTGGTGCGAGTCTGGCTTCAAGGAGCCAAAACCCTGCTGCGGCAAAGTGTTACACTACCAGGAAGAGAGCCATCACTTTTCTATACCACAATGTTTCCTTTGAGTGCAGACATCGTTTGTGTGTGTGTATATATACATATAAATTCAAGCCATGAAGTGAGGCACACAACAAGCAAATAAATCAAAATCAAAGAAGCTGGCATTTGCTGCTTTCGTCCCTGACAAAAGCAGCAGTAACACAGCCAGCTGACAAATATGTTAAACTATTTCAGCTTTACTGCAAGATGACCTGTCTGTTGGAGTTCTGTGGTGTTTGAGTTCAGAGCCTGTAGGCCAGCAATCCCAAGCTCTAACATTATTTCAGTGTGACACAGTGGCATGCTGTAACTCAGCCATAAAAAAAAGACAATGTTTTGTTACATCTCCCAACACTTCCAACTACAGGAAACAGCCATCTTCACAGTAGGTTCAGAATAAATAAAAGGTGTGAGGTCCAATCCCACTTACTCCCAGCACCAGCATGGAATAACAAGTTGCCAAACCATTACTCGCTCCACCCGTCTTTTCATGCCAGAGTTTCGTCAGTGTGACTGAATCTGCTTTCAACAGAGCTGTACTGGTCTCGGTTGGTTCGGGCTGAATGATACTTTCTGGCACTGTAGGCGGGGACAATAGGTGGTGGAAATTACCTGCTGCCGCTGAGGACAATATAGACACAAAAGGAGTGCTGCCAGAGAAAGACAACTGATAGCAAGATGAGCAGCACACACGCACACAGATTTACAAACACAGACAAAGAAGCTGACATACACACTACAGACTAATGAAGCTCCTGAAGACAAGATAGGTTGATCATTTTCTCCCATTTCAACACCAGCCTAGGACTGGTTGCACACAAGCATCAGTCCCTGGCACACAACAGCCTCTCGGTATAACCTGAACATCTGTGAGATGTCCATAAAGGTGAGGCCGTCACCTGTCACATTGTCATGTAGGTGTGGACTGCAGCAAACACTTCTGTATGCAGTGTTTGTTTATCCTTGACAAGCAATACAAGAACCTGTGTGTGATTTTTAATTAGCTGCTGCTTTAGCTTGTCAGATATTGTGATGAAATGCTGTTATTCACTTGAATATTTCTATTTGACACTATTTGTATTAAAACATTTATCCAACAGCCTTGGCTAAATATGAACAACTAAGTGGACAATAGACTATAAACAACGGTAAATAAAATGATTTAATCATGTTCTATTCAACAAAACATTAATTAACTTTTTTTAATTAACCCATCAGTTTTTTTTCTAATGTATCTTATATCACACAAACAATATGAAAAATGTTGCTTTAATTACCTCATTATATTCCTCTAATAGTATTTTTATGCTCTTTAGTATTAAATTAAATCCTAAATAGTTAGCAGGCATCCGTATCTTTACCTGCAATATCTGGTCAGGCACATTATTTAGTATTTGTCATTCATCGTTTATTTTTGCTGTTGGATTTTTCCAGAGATTTTTTCAAAGGAAGACTTGTGTTAAGGTTGGCGGCATTATAGACTTTGCTAGCTTTCTCCATCGAGATGTTGACATGAAGCCGGTCTACTATGCAGTGCTGAGGTGAACTGCAGCAACTAGAAACATGAGTCATACGTAACCAGACAGCAATGATGACGACTGTGACACAACATAATGATGCATTTGTCATACGTTGGCCCTGAATAACACCGCTGTCTCATCATTACAGAGGGGATGGAAGGTAAACGTGTGTGTTTTTCTCAGTCCACAATCCTCATTACGTCCAACCTTTAGTATTTTCTCTCTCCGAGACCATCTTCCCACCTTAGTCCTCGACACTTGCAATACCAGCCACTCAGGGGAGTGTGGGAGGAAATGGCTCAATATCACCTTGGTAACCACACAGACGACAGCGGTGGCCTGAATTCTGAAGGATGTCGGCACACCACTGGTGAGTGTGCAATACATGTTTGTGAGTTTATGTGGGAAAGAGATGGGGGCTACATAACTCTCTATTCAGAGAAAATTAAATCAAGTGTATGCTTTAAATATTTATTTTTACATGTTGGCATTACAACAGAACTACGTTAATAAATGAAAGAGCATTTTGTTACTTAATGATAGCACCTTATATCACACTGCTATGGTCGATCTGAGCTCTACGACCATAAAAATTAGGCTGTTTTCTCAATTAACATGAACACTATTATTATACACAAGGATACTAAGTAAAATGAGAAGTACAATGAGATTTGTGGCACAATTATATTTTTGTTTTCTTGATTAGTTTAAAGCATTCTTCAAAATGATTAGCTCATTCGGGTACAGTCTTGTGCACACACAAATATTTCTGCTGACGAGTGCTGCAGAACACCGAGTAGTGCATACACTGCATACAAAATGTTACATGTTGTACCATTTATATAAGTAGGACGTGATGCTAGACACTACTATAGATTTAAGCTAAAGAGACAAGGTGAGGCTGAATAGTGACACAGTGATGAGCACTGTCCCCTCAATCTGAAAAGGTCCCTGTCTCAAATCTTTAACAGGCAGGGGAAGTTGTGTTATGTTCTCCACTCGACATTGCATGCATTGGTTCCCTCTGGGTTCTCCGGCTTCCTCCTATAGTCAAAGGACAGTCTTGTTCGGTGAACAGTTCCTCGTGTTCCTCCACTCCAGTCTTCCAACTCATGAGAGATTACCTCCTTCTCTTCATTAACTCCAGGATTGGCTTTTTATCTTCTCTCACCCTGTTCAATGTGAGACTTTGCCTAAGCCTCAAGTTCCTGCTGATGGATGTCTTTAGCTGTTACTGCACAGTCAGCTCCAGTCTCTTGCTCCCCTCTTTCCAGAGCATGTTTGTAATCAGCTTTCATACGCTCTTGTTGGCTGTTTTTCTCCTGACAGGGCTTTTTGTATCCCCTTAAAGTTCGCTTGCAACACCTCAAACACAGGTGCGTACTCTTTTTCTCACAGAGGGCTGGTGAAATCAGCTTAGGATGTCCACGTTATGTTCCCTTGCTTGGGAATGTATATGAACTATACCATTGTGAAGCAAGCCTCTTCCAAGCGTGCCAGTACCAAGGACACTAGTCAAACAAACTGGACTTTAGGGGTGAAGCCTGCATGAACAGTGTGAGAGCGCCCTAAAGGCCTTTGTCTATAACGGTATCTAAATGTCCTTCTATTTTAAATCTTCAACCTACAAGAGTTTTTAACAGGTGAAACGTCAGGAAATTATATTCTTCTTTCTGAAAAATGTCTGTCTTATATTAATATAGGCAGTTAGAGACCAAAATCTGTTAAGTTTGTGTGGGTTCAAAAGTTGGAATTGACTAAATCATCTATCCAATGTAAAAACCCAATCACAAACTATTACCATAACGTGTTATCAATACCCAAATGCTTGGCTGGTAAATCAGCAACAAAGATACATTGAGTATCACAATATTATGTATGTTTGTATATGTTCCTATGTAGCTGTTTCATATCTCTTTCTTATTGCCTTAAACATGTCAGTTAAAATATCTAATATCTGTAACTTATCCAAACAACAGAAAGCGCTGCCTATTAGCTGTAATGTAGCATATGATCAGTATAGCTGAGTATACTCTGTTTTGACAGGACCATTTGATGGAAAAGAAATCAGCAAATCCTATGTTGTTTTCAGAAAGTCTTTTTAGAATTTATTTGCAAATAAGACATTCAGTGTTGGGATGATGATGAGTGCAATAAATAGAGAAAACAGAGGGAGCAGAAAAAGAAGGAGTGTATAAATAAATGAGCCAGTAAAGCTCCACTTAGAGCTAACGTTTCTGGAGTGCCAACAGCACAAGCAGGAGGAGGAAGGAGAGTCCAGACGGTTTCCTTTCAATTACAATGCAGCATCTGGCAGCACACAGTCTCATAAACAACATTCTCAGAACAACGGCTGAACAGACAGGATGTCTGCTCACATCACGACAGGCTGGGAGTTAGTGGAAAGTAAACAATCCCGCACTCAGCTCGGTAGCTTTTATTTGAGAGATGAGTGTTACTTACCTTTTGGGAAGATGATGCAAGATAAATCTGTCATAAAATGTGGTACAAGTCAAAAGAAATGTTCAAGAAAAAGCGCAAGTGTGTGGGTTTGTGTGCAGAAATTAATTGGTCCCATGGCTAGCATGCCCTTAAAAGCTCAAATAATGGAGTAAGAATATTTAACAAAGCGTAAGATCTTGAGTTATTACCAAAAGCTTTTAGCATTCCACTTTTACAATTATTACGCAACTTCTGTTACCTGCGGGTGGCTTTGCCTGGCTAAGGGGGAACCTGATTGGGCAAATGCTTATTGTGCAGCAACCTGAGCAAGAACAATTCTGTAGAAAGTGACCCTGAACACAGCTTGGAGCGAAGGAAATGTTCAGCAGGCAGCCAAGAGTGAATGAAAATGTCAATCCCAAAGAAACTATTTTGCATACCACAACATGAAAAGGCAGCAAGAAGCACAGTAATTGAAAGATTAATGTCTGCTTTTTAATTTCAGCCATTTTAAGGATGTATTGTATCTCACCTCGATTTTGATTGAAAAAAACAATACCACACATTTGTATTTAAAGAACATTTGTTTCTCATTTCCATTGTTGTCCTAAATATACTGCAAATACCCAAAAGATACAATGACCTATAGTAATTAGATCTGTTTGTGGAGGTAAGTGTCAAAACTGACTGCATGCATAAGTGACTTAATCTTTCTTACTGTTTATTACCTCTGAGGTGCGGGAGAAATAATTAATCGGGATAAATCTCTTGAAAGATTCTGCTATTTGGAAGCCATTGTAGTTTGTTTTGCTGTGGTGGCACAAAGGTTCCTGTTCATAATGTCCTGGCACTGACTCACCAGATTAGCCAGATCTTAACTGCTGAACTGATGTTCAGTAACCCCTCAATAGACAGAAGCAGATAATCAGAATAATCAATGCTCGCTCTCTATACAAATTCTTATGCAGAATCTATGCTGTCTTTTACTGTGGTTTGAGTCATGGAAACATTTTGGTTCATGTTTTCATGACATGATTTGAAATAATTGAACTTTGCTGAAAACCGACAACCAGCTTTAAAAAAGGCCTCCACCGAAAAATGTTAACTAAGTGTTCAATGTTGGTTAAGTTGTTAAGCATAATAAAACAAACCAGAAAAAGGAAAGAGAAGTGTACCAGAAACACACACACACAACAAATTGTTAAATTAAAGCTATTCGCTGATCCAACTTGAATACTTTTTTTTCCTGTACCTTTTGGATTTGATGCTCCAGAAAAGAGCCGGGGAACAGGAAGCTTTAATGCAGTTCGAATAGAAGTCCACATGTCAGGCTTTGACACTAGCTAGCAGCCAATGCATTGTGACTGTGAGAAAAAAAAACTATGGAGGAAACCTGTCGAATCACCACCAAAATACAATCAGCTGATCTGTAAGCCTACAATAATGCGACCAATTGTGAAACAAATTCTTTTGTTAACACTGGAGTGGAAAAATTAACTCCAACCTCTGTATATGGACACAGAAAGAAGCATGTATCTCATAGATGTTTATTCAGCCTGACACAGATACGAACATTATGAACCTGCAGAGGATGAATAATGTATAAGGCTTTATTGGTGGGGTCGTTAAGTAATAATGACAAAAACATTGCTTGCTTTCAATTTTGATGTTTGAAAATTGAAAGCTGATTTCACTAAATCAAATTTAAGAATCCAACATGAATGACCACAAACACAAGGCCATAATTTCCCTTGTTATCATTCTGAAAAGACATCTCAAAACAGCAGAATGCTTCCCCCCTTGCTTCTCTTCTCAAACTCTCAATAGCATGTCAGAAGGTGATAACATGTTTGAATATAAAGTCCACTTCATGTCACCAGCAAGTGGGAAGCCTCCCACGGACCTTCAGAAGGATGTGACAGCAAACACAAAAGGGAAGAGAACAGTGGGACAACAGTAATCCTCCGTTTGAAGTGAATGAGATTTAAGTCAGAAAAAAACGTCATCATTCATGCCTTGATACTTCATTATAGGCTCAGCTCATTGCCTTTCATGGGGAATTTTATGATACTTTACTATAAAGCCAGAGTAGAAAGGCAGAGAAAAACGCTTAAAAAACACTCAGTGTTATAGATATTACTAAACCAAGCCCTAATGACAAGTTTTAGGCAGACTGTATAAATACTTTATGTAGCCCCTGTGACATTACCCTCTGATTTCTCCACTGGGGATATTAAGCCATCAATTCAGCAATCTAGCTAACACCGTGTTATTTTCTGGATTGTCATTTGAAGTAGAGGGTGGTGCTGGAAATGAGTGAGGGGCTAATAGGTAAAAAAGCCAACAACAACACAGACTCCTGTGAACTGGAAGCCCATATGTATTATTACACTGTCATTATTGAATGACCGAACAAAATAAATCAACTCACTTGTGACCAGACTCCTTAGATGATTAGTTAGTGCAATAAATCATGCAAAAAGCCATGTTTGCATTTAAAAAAACAACTCGGCAAAATTCAGAAACTTAAAACGCTTGAAGCCAGCCTCAATTGGACATCCAAGGAACTGCATTTTTTTTTTTTTGCATTCTCATTCTGCTTTTTAATTTTTCAACACCAGAAAATGCCTCTCAGTTATCGACACTTATCCCTGAATGTATGAGTACATCAAGTTACGGTCTAAAACCTGCTGAGTATTTGAACTGATATCATTAAATCATCAACAGAGTAAAAAAAAAAGAATTCACACAGTGGGTTTTAAGTAGAAGTGACATTTCTTCTGCCATCACTTGTTGTGGGTCATAATGGCAATAGGAGCCTTTGCAAAATGGGAGATTAAACTGTTGTCTCAGCACACTGAATTGTTGGGAATACAATGTTTTTTCTAAATCCTCATTTAAAGGGATTTTTATTTGTTAGTTGGAGCTTGGCAAACCAACTTAATTAAAGGCATATTGCACCACCAAGTGGACCAGAGTGTAACTGAGGGACTGTCGGTGAAATTTGGGAGCAGAGATAAAAAGTAGGACTGATTCATTTTTTTTCCTACCCAGAGTTTGAAATAATGAAATGCTTTGCCAGGTCACCCCAAAGTCTCGACTATTTTCTGTCACATTAAATTGATTTCAGTTTGTGTACATGCAGCCTCTTGTGCACCACTGGCTACGACTGTTCATTCATGGATGAGTAAACACAACTGCTGTGCACATCTATTTGTTTTAATTTCATGCTATGCTGGCATAAAAGCATTCATTACTAGTTAATAGGTACTTGGAGCTGTGCATAGCATTGGCACTAAATGAGTTTTGTGGATAGGTTATAATATACTGTAAAAGGAAATTTATCTGAAGAAAAAAAAGTTATTTGAAATAGGCTTCTGTGCAACTCTTATAACATTTTTTTTCCTTACAGCTTTTGGTCTCCAACACAACAGCCATGTCATATGTTCAAACTCTAGGGGTCACATCTATCATGGAAGGAAACACTCACTCTCACTATATGCAGATGATGATACAGTGTTTGTTACATATCATACAGCAGACTTACTTTCTTCCAACAAGAGATGATGGACATAAAAGTACAAATCGCTGGCTCCCTGTTTCCTTCCTGTTGCTGTGAAGGTCACACCTTCTCTCTGGGGACATGATGAATGTAAAACAGTCACATCTCTCTCACCGACTGTCATGTTGACTGCCATTTCACACTCCTAGAGAATTGATTTCATAAGCATTGCCCCCTTGGTGATACATAAAAAAAAATGAGACATTCATTTACTAGCACATTTAAAGAGGCAGCCTATATTTCACATATGGCTGGGAATTGTTAACGAGAATATTTTACATTCCTGTGGCTGCTTTTCTATATGCGTGAGGCAATGAACCTGAGCCTGAGTGTTTCTGCACCTCAGCTCCTTTTCATGGCGCACAGTAGATCAAGCAAGATTTTGTTACTTTGGTGTGCTGATCAGAGCCTCCTTTGCCAATTGTTTTTTTTTGGGCTAATCCTGAATATGTTTAGTTGCTAAACTTAAAATTTACCTGACCAGAACTTTTGATATGCCTACACACATTCATAACCTTTATACAGAGCTTATAAATGCACACACATCTCAGTATATCCATAATCATATGAAAAAGCCAGCCTGCCAGTTAGAGAGAGCGGCCATGCGAGGGTTGGAAGTGGTAAAATGTGAACTGGGAAACCAGCAGCCGAATCAAACAGTTTTCCCATCTGCAGCCCAGATGATGTAAGAGCAGAGCGGAGGAGAGGAGAGGAGAGGGAAGAGACCTAACGTCTTATGGAACATCATTCTGTTGCTATATGCTCTTTTTGTAATTCTCACAAAGGTTGCAACATGTCTCACTTTATTACATGAATCTTTATTGTAATTCAGTATTGTCTGGCCAGAACAAACACTTTTTTTTGTCTTCAATGGCCCTATTGTGTTTTGATATGTCCTGCAGCTGTTTTTCCTGCTGTACTGCTGCAGAGATGCATTCCTCTGAACTGAACAACCACACCATGTTTTTAGGCTAAATACTTATAAGCTTCTTCCTGACCAACATATTTTTAAAATTCCAGTGAGCCAAATCTAGCTATTTTAGTTCATCATGTCGGCTTTCATGATGGCTAGACATGCGAAGTGCAAAAAACAGAATATGCCAGCATCACCAGGAAGTTGTATAGTAGTCAGCCACTGTGTGCTTTACCATAAAAGATATCAATTCTTTTTTGGAACCGTTTACTTTATTGATAATGAATTTAATTTGTGGTTAATCTGTGTTTTCCTAAAAATCCCCTCATTTCAACATCACCTAGTTTAGCCTCAAGTCTGACCTGGCCTCGTCCACCCTGTGCTCTCTTCATCCATTTAATCCCATGTAGTGGGGTTTAAAATAATGCCATGTTGTCAGCCACAGAGGCAGACCGATCATGTTGCAGCCGGGTCAAAACAATGTTAGCAGCAGCGAGGGAGGCGGGATCAAAGCTCAGCTGCACAGGGACAATTCATAGAGGATGCAAAGTGGCCTGAGCCACTGCAGGGATTAACCCCAGTAGGAGGAGATCTGCAGGGCAGCTCACCAAGAGTCTGTCACCATCACATGCTGACACAATCAAACAAGAACACTTTGTTACTATAAAAACAAACAGGTATCCAAAAGGTGTTGAAGGCATGGCTGAAATTTGTCTCAAATCAAAGGAACAATTCTTAAATGTAAGATTTGATAAAATCTTTATATGGCTACAGTACTGAGAACTGAGACAAGACCTATAGCCTATGGCAGAGCTTTTCAAATATATTGTTCAGGGGGCAACAACATTTCAGAAAGTTAAGGAGCCGGGGGCCAGACAAGCAAGCCCACCACAGCAGTACAGTACTTACACTGCGTGAAGAGATGCTTTCCCCCTCCATCGAAAACATAAGCTTGTGATAGCCTGCCAGCAAAGTTTTCCCCCTTTTATTAGTTGTTCATTTTCTAACTGTAAATAGAACGGATCCAACGGCCAGTCTGATGTCATCCGTGGGCCGAAGTTGGCCCTTAAGTCTAAGTTTTTGATGTCATGTATGTCTTATTTTGTCTTTACATAGACTAACTGTTTTTGTTCAATTTTATGAAGTAATAATAAATTATTCATAATGAATTGTCATCTTTATTTTTGTAATATTACTGTAATCCTTTTTTTTGTCTTGAGTTAATCTGTTATCATCTTTACCATTCCTGTCAATTTCTTTTTTGATTATTTTAGGCTTTAGGCTTTATTAGAGCTAGACAGGGGACACAGTCTGAAATCAGGAGAGAGAGGAGAGTGAGATGTGGGAAAGAGGCCACAGGCCGGAGCCGAACCCGGGTCGCCCACGTGAGGACCATAGCTTCAACACATGGGGACGCGCGCACTAACCACTGCGCCACCAGCGCCCCCCATTGTTGTCAATTTCTGTTCTTATTTCCCGCCTTTTCTTCCTTAGGGAAGCACATTGACTGCATGTGTGTCTATCTGAAAGGTGCTGTACAAATAAAGGTGATTTGAGTAATGTAATTAAACTGAATTTAACATTGATTTTATAGGTGTAAGATGTCTCCCAAACATGGGGGGAAAAAGAGGACAGAAAAGTAGATTACCATCTGACTCATCATCTGTCCAATAATTCAGGAACAACAGAAACAAGTGTCATCTCACCAGAATGCAGAAAATGTCTTTGATGCTCAATATTTCCTGCAGAAGAACCCACCCAGTAGTAATATCTCTTCCCAAGAGGCCAGCTGTTAGACTTAACTCGTAGGCTAAGTATCTGTGTAATTTAAGCATTTAATTAGTTGCATGTTCTGCACTCTGTTTTGTTGTTTCTGCTTTTTTTATCCTTATCGCTTGCCTTATCTAAATCAAGTCTGAAGAAAAGTGAATACAGTTCTAAATTACAATCATCCACGTTGTGTTTAAAGATGTATATGTGATGTGTTATTGGGGAAACCTTTGTCTCTATATGCCAGGGAGTGATAATTTAAATGAATCAGGCAGTGACAGAAAAAAAAGGCGAAACACAGTGCTGGCGAAACAAACTGATAACTTTTACTCTTAAATGTCCATCCAGAGCCTTCAAATGAAGATGTTTTTTCCTCAGTTGTGTAAGTCAGAATATGGCTTTCGCCAAATCTGCTAAATTGCTTGAATCACACGATGACTCATAAGCCAAAGAAGAATGGGCTGCTCTAATATAAAAATGATTAAAGGTATAAATAAACAGCACAAATATTGGCAGTACAACTAAGACCATGCATTCTGGCTTAAACAGTGTGAGAGGAAGATGTTACCTGGGAGTTCAGAGAGGGCTCCTCTCTCTATGATGTGCTTTCTGTACAGAGTCTTTAAAACCTTGGCACTGCCGAACCTCTTGAAGCGAATCTTCACATTGTTGTAATACCATTCAAGCGACTGTGTCCTTAAGATCCTGCAGAATAAAAAAAAGATCCAAGGGAGAAAGAAGGGAGGAGGGAAGAAGGAAAGAAAACATGGTTTTAAGTGAAAAGAACAGATGGCAAAAGAATTGAGCAGGAATCAAATTTCATTATAATTACAGCAGGATTATAACTTTGAGTTCAAGCCAAGGATCAATGAAAAGCTGTTGTAGTTCAGTGTGACATAATGGACTTGAAAAGAAAGCGTTCTCTGGGATCGAATCTGTGAGAAAATGGAGTTCAGAGGTTCTGGTTTTGTGTAATTGTACTTTTTTTTTTTTTGGAAATAATTTGCTTTTTCTTAGACTGTCATATCCAAAGTCCTAGTCTTTGATTTGAAGCAAAAACATCATATAATTAGAAAATTCTGCAGATTTTCTTTCTGAACAAACAGAAGAAAAGTACATTTTCACAGTAATACAATGCAGGAACGCAGGAAGCTGTGTATTGTTATGTATATGACCGCAGTGAATGCTTTTAGATTGAAGTGACGTCACGGCACATTTCAGACTTTTTCTTCATTTGGTGGTGTGTAAACGCCAACCAATTACATAAGCAGTAATTCATAACACAGAAGGTTAGAAGAAAAGCGCTCCCTTTGTGCCAGTGTTGCGTCAGATTGCATGAAACACTGCCAGCTTGGTGTTTAATCTTGCAGTCCGTCCTTCTCTTATTGGCCAGTGTGTGCCACTTTCTCACACACACACACACACACACACACACACACACACACACACCTACACACACACACACACACACACACACGGGTGAGGCTCGACTAACACAACACACAGAGACAAATTTACAGTTCAAGGAAGCAGAGACCTTCAAACACACTTGATTCATTCCCGCACCATTCATGTCCATTTTAAACATTTACATTTCTTATTGTCAAAAGATTCTGTTCATGCACATCGCACAAAAATGCTTATTTACATAATGTACATTAGTGCAACTAATGAATAACAGCAGTGTTATTGGAGGTTTTACCTTTGTATATAATTATTCTGCGCATGATGTAAGAATATCCACATACTGTACTGACAGCCTGCGGCCCCTACGAAACATTAATTATTCAATAACTGGCCACCTACTTCCATTGTGTAGTGCAACACAATGAGTGGACTTTAGTACTGTGCTTGAAGTTGTATTTGTTAATCCACACTTTACAGTTCTATATTTTTTTTGTAGTGGATTGAGCACGAATATAAACACAATATAAAAAGACAGAAGGAATAGGAATTTATGATGTTTCATATCATAAATAAGAAAAACACTGTGGTATATGTCATCAATACAAGCCCACAAATTCTGCTGAAATAACCCCCATTGAATGCACCACTTCCTGCTTGAAATACAGTACTAAAGAAAACATAAAGAACTAGCATTTTGTTGATGTAATTCACTTTAGAAAAGGGACATTTTGTGATCTGTTTTTAAAGGTTTTTGTATTGAGTAGAGATGAGATGGCTTTAGGCTGAGAGTAACAGACAAGATAGGGATATATCTGCACTTTATGTTTTTGAATTGAACTGTTTAGTTTGCTTGTGTAATTGGGATTCATGTTAATGTGACACATATACAGCCTCTTCCGTTGAAGGACCTCTTTATTTGAACTCAGTGACTCAGTGAGTGTAGTGTATGCCAATACGACTGCATGGAACAGGGACGGAATATTTTCAAAGAGTGCAAATGCATGTCCAACAAAGGTCATATAAGTCATTAAGTATCATACATGTCACATATGTCACTGACTCACATATATCATTGACTCTGTTTCTCGCTATGAAAGAGCAAGGGGAAAGATAGAGAGTACACTTTGCATACGTGACTAAATGCTTTATTTAGAAAGCGTGCATGTTGGCGCCTCAGCTCAATGAAGAGACAGGTCGTTGAGGGAGAAGGTGAAAATAGCCGTGCTAATAAAGGGATTCTGAGTGCCCCTGAGGCTGCACTGGCTGCCATATCCATCCCACCACTCTCCCTCCTGCTTCTTAACCTCCCTACACACTTCCCTCCCCTCCTCTTTCTCCGTGGATTTATTATCCTCTGCCTCTATCAGCGAGGATGCTCAATGGGCCTCAGCTCCTTAATTTCATGCCACGGGTCAACCCAGTCTCTCTAAATGGTGGCTGCCGAGCTCCAGCGGAGAGCCTCGGCTCCTTTTATCTCCCCCTGTGCCCTCGGAAGAAGGCACAGAAATGAATCCGGATGATCAAAGTGGCATTGAGGTGGCATCATATGAGGCAGAAATATAGATAGGTTCCACTGATACTCTGAAATGAGCTGGAGCAACTAGGAGCGAGCTCTGAACCGAATAGACGGGTATTGGAGATATGTTATCAATCCTAATTTAAACAAACCTGTTAGCGTGAATAGCATGCATGGTTACACACACAGTATAAGATTAAAACTGACTGCTGAATCCAATCCCTTTGTTACCGTTGTAACTCTTTACCTCTGGAAAGTTTTTTTTCAGCTTTCAAAAGTAATTGTGACAGATCTACTTAATAACAGAACTTTGGTCCTCAATTTCATACCTTCTGAGCTTGGATGGGCGGAACATTCTACCGTGACATTATCTTCTAAATTGTATTTCTGCAATGGGCAAAAATTGTGAAAAATACAACAATTATTGGTTGTTTGTTATGATTGTGTGATCAGGTAATTTTCCTGTGTGAAAATGACCTTAAAATTTTAATGTAACCTTACAAGATGACTTAGGTGAGTAGAGCGGTAGGTTAACGCAGAGATGGCAGATAAAGTTGACCCCAAATGTGTTGACATGACAGAGTTCAGCGTGACCATCTGGCCTCAGAGCATACATGAGTCACTCCTGCCAGAGTTTCTCTTTGACAGACTCTTAGATATCTTTTACAAATATAAAAAAATGACATGCTCTCGGACGTTCTGAAAATGTTGCAAATAATTCTTTTCCAATTCTGGGAAAAGGGCTGCGTCCTTGCTCCAAGCATGTAGACTGATGTCTGAACACACGAGGATTACTTCGAATTGTGATTTGAAACTCTGCCCATGTTTATTATGAATATCCAACATTAAAACAAAATGGTTATGTCTAAAAATTTGAAACAGTATAATATACCCTGTTTCAAAAGATGCAAGATTTTAACATTTGCAATCTAAAGGGTATTTTTATACTTTTGATTAACCTGCTAATATTCAAGTTGACAGCAACTAAAAACTAGATATTTCATCATTCTTATCCTGTTGCTGAAAAATTTCCAGCTAGAAACGTTGCAGCTTCCCAGTGGTGAAATGCTCTCATTCCCACTCCTGTCACTCAAATTGGCACAAAAACAGATGATAACTAAATGCAAACTTAAGCTAAGGCATCTGCTCCCTTCCAGGCCAGGCAGCTACAAACTTGATGAAATTAGCCAAGCTTTCCCTTTCAAAGAAAAAGGAGTGAGAGAGAGGGATTTAGGACAGTGGGAAAGGCGTCACGATGAATGAAGCATGACATCTCTTCCCTGTGGGGATCTGATCTAAAACAAGAGAAAGAAGAGAGGAGAGTGGAGTGGATAAGCAGAGGCTTTCAAGCAAGAGCAGCACTGCTGCGTGAGCTTCTGCAAATACACATTTCATAATGAGGATGGGAGATTCCCTGATGCTGGGCTGCTGCATAAATAAGTGAGAGGGATTCCTGTGGTCTCCTGACACTGTATCTACCCGTCCTCTATCATCACTTTGCCTTTGCTCAACATATTCTTGGGAACCGTCTTCCTTCTCATCTTCTCTGCAGCCCTTTTGCAGTCTATGCTTCATAAGATTGAATGCACATCTAAATAGAGCCTAAAAGAAATATTTTAAAGAGAATGCAACGGTAGTGCAATAATAAGTATCAGGCTTTGCTAAGTACGTTTCTACCTCCCCTGGCAAAGGGAACCATTACCATAAATGACTTTCTGAGCCTTCTAATGAATTTGTTCAGCATCTGTAGAGGCTGCTGTTGGGATGGGAGTTAGAGGAAAGGAGAAGAAAGGCACATCAAACAAGCTCTCATCTCTTCTGCAAACTGGCAGAGTGCCTGTATATGTTAATAGAAGAAATACAACTGAAAATGAGGTTGTTGTCATCTCCTGGGTTAGATCAAAGCACATGAAGTTATGACCCTCAACTTGAGTGGTCTTAATAACTGAAAACCCTGAGGAGTAATTATGTGTAGTGAGCACTTTTTCCCTTTCTACCAGTACTGTACATGTGCTAGCAGAAAAAAACTAACTGTATTAGTTTTCAGAGAAGTACTGATTTTGTGTTAAGTGCGGTCATACATAAAATAAGACAAACAATGATTCCAGTTGTGAAATTTACTGTAAAGGTTGGGATGATATCTTTTTATGTAGTAAAGAACGTATAGTATTTCATAAAAGAATAAAAAGAGGCCACAAGCTAAAAAAAATATGTCAAGGAAGACCTGCCTAACGGTGTAAAGAGCTAAGATTAAAAAAAACAAAAAACGAGCAGCACTCCGTTTGATGATACCTGACCTTAAGAAACCTTAAGAAAACAGTTCTTTTACTTTCTCCACAGTCACACCAAAGGTCAATAACACAAATATTTAAACCGCAGCGCAGCTGTTTCCTTAGCTTTAGCAGATTCAAGAAGAAATGCTGCACACAACAGGGGAAGCAACATAAATATTGATTAATTCCTGTTATGAGGAATGAGGAGAAACTCTGACTCCAAACGAGAATTAATGGGCTGTCATTAACATCTCTTGCTGCTTCCTTTGGTTTGTGTGTGTACATGTCAAAACAGATTTGTTCAAGAGGGAGAAGTGGGTAAAGAAAACACAGAGCAATAAATTCAAATTTTCATTGAGAGAAAGAAGATTATTCGAGACACTTGGATGAAATCTGGCTATGTTTTTGCATACTGTATGTGTATGTTTGTGTTTTGAGGCATGTAGATTGTCCCACACTGTCATCGCTAAGTACTTTTAAAATGTTTTCAGGCATTGTTTCTGCATATTCATCGCAGAATTTTCTGCTGTCTGCTTTGCTGTAACCCAATGCTAAAATGCTCTTTTGAAATATATTCAGCGATGGCAGAAGAGGCCTTAGGACAAAGGACAAGGTCGTGGGTTAACTGTTCAAAATGCCCACAGTATGAGATTTCAGGGCACGGTCAGGCTAACCTGTCAGTATGATTTAAAATAGCGTCAGGTTTACAGCAGGCAGGAACACAACACTCACAGCAGTGGTTCTGTACATAACCTTTCCAGGAATCAGCCTGCATGTTGATTATCTGCATTTGCCTTTATGACTGACGTTCAGATAGGCAACAAGAGGAACATAAAAGGAGCTCAACCTGCATATTAAGTGGGTTTTAGCTTCACTACTTTCCCTCTACCTTGTCTGGGCATTTAAATGAACAGACCCCTATGGAGATGAGACAGATTTGCAAAACACTGTGTTACACGGCAGTTTCAGTGTCTACAAGTTGAATTGTGTTCCTGCTGCAGAATTTAACCTCGACAGCATACAGCAGGTTTCACGACAAAGCTTTCTGCTCCATTCACTTAGCTTACTATGTCTCTAAAATGTCTACATTTAAGCAATTTTCTTTTCCATTTCTTCCTCCTACTACCTTTTTCTTTAAAGCCCTAAAGCTGTCTCCTTTACTCTCCATCTCTCACTCTCACGGTCTTATTCTCTTTTTCTCTCTTCCTCTTTATCGCCCGGCTCTCTCTTCAGGCCTTCAGCATGCAGGGTGTTACAGATGAATGTGTCGGCAGCTTGGAGAGTCAGTGGCACAGTATGGAAGACTAAAAACGAGGTATATTGGGACAAATTGCTCTCCGACACAGCAAGAACAAAGGGATCAAAGTAAAATACAAAATCTTCACACTGTGCCTGGTTTCCTAAAGCCAAAGTGCAGATTCTATATGACTATATGTCACTTTCTCCACTATCAGTGAACCCTCGTTCTACCAACCTATTTAACATAATGCACAAGAAAAAATATAGAGCTGATGGTGGGATTTTGTATTAACTATTTGAAATCTATGTGTGCAGTGCCTTAAGCCCCCGTGATACTGTATATTAGGAGCCATGATGAACATAACTCCATCTATCAGAACTAAGCAGGCAAAGAGGGCTTTATTACTTGGTTCCTACAGGACCTGAACAAGTTAAAATGTAATGAAATAAATGTGTTTTTACATATAAATTCATTCGATAACCAAGTGGCTCACCAAATAAGACAAATTAGAATAATAGAATAAAAGCATGTGTAAATAACAAACGATAAGTAAACCTCTGGGGTCCACAGCTACCCCAGGTGGTAGGATTGGGGATCATAAAAAGTAGGAGGTGACCTTTATACTCATATAGGTTTATAACAAGCATTAGAGCTAAATAATCCATTTTATACCATTAAAGACATCTCATATTCTCTGTGTGGGAGAGAAAGAAAGATTTCTGAAACGTTACATAAAACTCCCACTCAGAGTCTTATAGAAATCCTTCAAAAGCATATCCTCTTCAAGGTTAGAAACCCAACATCTGACACTCGATATCCTGGTATCAGTGCATCCTGATACAACAAAAACATCACACTGTATCAGCTTTAGATCACAAGATGAATACAGCATAAGCATTGAATCTGCACTTCTGTCATTGCACTGAAATATAATCATTCATCATCTTCTTACTTCAGAGGTTTTGAAAAACCTCAGCTGACCTCAGTTTATGCTGGCAAACTCTTTCTCTGAAAATGACCAGAAATGTAATGCTGAGAGCCATACACTATCAAACTTATTAGTGTTTTTTGGAAGACTAAGAGCCCAGTGAGACTGGCCCCGAAAGTAATCGAATTACATTTTTCTAGGAACTTGGCTATTACATGAATTTGGACTTAGTTCATGATTTAACATTTTTACATATCTTAGCGGTGTGCATATGCCTGCAGTCACCAGATACACCAGATAATATGTACACTTTCTTTTTAGAGATGCTCTGCATTGACTACAATATAATTAACATGAACAATGATTATGTTAATCAATCAACCTGTATAGTGTAATCCAGAATTTAAGACAATTAGGCTAGGTACCACTTCTTGGCTTTAGTAACAGCTGGCCAGATGTCACATTGTTTGTTGTTGTTCAGCTAAGGACATGTGGGTCAATTTGGGGATGGAGGGTTGTTCAAAATGATATCAGATATAGGTCACTTTGAAATGCTTCATCTAATCCAAAATGTTATCAAAACAACCGAGCAACTGGGTTTTAACAGACTGCGGCATGTAGACATATTTCCATGTGGATGTAAGATATAGAGCATTATGGGAAAGTGAGATAATCTGCTCTCCGCCTCCTGTCTCTGCACAGCCAGATCACCACATGGGATTTTAAGCGGAATATGCAAAGAGAGGCAGAGCTCTGCAGCAGCCCAGTAATGTGGGAAATGTGGTGACAGAATAGACTGCGGTTACGCTTTCCACCACTCAAGTCTTACTCCATCCGCTTACAGTGTGGATGATAAAAACTGCAGCTCCGAGCAGGTAATTATGTGTTGTTGAAATTATGATATGATGAGATTAGAGGCTGAAAGAGGCACATGTCTGTACACCAAAATTAATTAGTTTGCACTTTAAAGTCCATAATGATAATTAAATCACAAGTCTCAATAAGGTGTCACCGCTTTGGTTTTTTTAGGTCACTGTGGGAAGTGGGAACCGTGGTTTTATCCTCTTAATGTCATCAAACACCTCAGCCAGGAAATGAAAATCCACTGAATTAACAGGATTTAGGGATTACACAATGAATTCATAGAAAAGACCCTAAAATGTATTGTTATTGCAGAATTACAGAAATATATCTGTGAAATAGACCAAGAGGAAGGGAGATACTTTAAAAACATGGCCATGTTGTTTTTACTATCCTTTAACCAGGGTAACAATATATTAATCAATACATCCTGAAGAAATTCTTCTTGTCACAAGGTTATGCTGCACAATCTTAAATCGGATACTAGTATCCGCAGTATACACTCATTAAATGAATGACACTGATCAAATGTAATAGTAAACAGGGTAGATTGAGCAAGGAAGACATTGACTAAAGATCATTAAACTGATTTAAATAAATGCCTCTGAACAAACAGGACAAAAGGGAGAAAAGCATCCTCAAGCTGCCAGAGCCCGGTGCCTTCAACTGTCAGTCTGAAAGCTTGTTAGGGTGCAGAGGGAAGCAGCCTGACAACACCACACTACACATACTCCTGTCACCTTTTAGATGGGGGCAACAGAGGGAAAAGAGAGGGCAGAGGAGAACAGGGAGAGGAAAATAGAGGGCATGAAAGACACACTGAGCATGTTAAGAAAAAAAAACAGTCATTGCTTTGATTGCATCATAGATACTTGGCATACGGGGACATTTATGTCCAGAGGGTCTATTTATAGATTTTGCTTTCATACAGCCTGTCTATGTAATCCATTTGAATCAATCTTCAGTGGAAAGCAGGGAAAGAATAGAGACTGTCTTTGGCTGCAGAGGCTCTTTTAAGATCAGTTTGAAGATGTGTGTGCCTGATAAACAAGAAAGCTTTGAAAGAGGTTTTTTATATCAAAATGTCAGGGATGGTGAGAGAAGGTCTCTGGATATCAATGTTTGACACTCTGAACATATGACTGAGGCCTAGGCAACAAAACAAAATAAAATCAATAATTATCGGAATGTAAAGCACCCCTAAAACAAGCATGTCTATCTCTGTTTTACAAGGGCAACCCATGGAAACTGAGAACAGGATATGTAAGAGACAAATGTTTTACTCTAATAAAGAGATTCAAATAGCCATAACAAACTTCCTTACATATTCAAGTGTGTTATTTTGTCAGTAAGCATGTGGTTGTCTGCAAGTGCTCCTTCTAAAATCATTGCAGTGTTTGTGTAACCTGAGGGCAAAAGTCTCCACTAGAGTACCTTCCACTTGAGTGGATTTCATTGAAGAAAAAGCATCCAAAGAGAGGCCAATAAAGTGAGCCATCTCTCTGCTCCCATCATTAGGCAACCAATGGATTGCCATGCCTCCCATACAAGCCTTTGGCTGCCCTCATCGCGGGAGCAGATCACATCCAGTTAGTCACACAAGACCGACCGAAAAAACCCAAAATAAATTCTGCTGGAACAGGAGATTCTTCCCATAACTCTGTTTTTTTTGGTCTCTCTTCTTCCCAGTCTCACTGCATGTCTCCTGTCCAATCTCTATGTCTTTGTTTTCCCTTTTGAAACACACCCCTGATAAATACTATTAAAAATGGAAATACAGGTGCGTCTACTTACATATATGCACTGGGAGCATATATTAACAAACAGATGAAAAATGAAAGCTGTTTTTTAAACAGCGGTGACAATACTGTTTAATTTCTGTATTTCCAGACCACAAAGTGATTGATATCTGATGAGGTTTGGGAGTCTCCAACTACAGAACAAAACATAATAATATAAAGTATACCAAATATCGTAAAGAACTAAAGAAACATAATAAGACGGCATCCTAAGTATTAATCATTCTGTGTGTTTGTGAGTCAACAGAGTTTCTTAACTTGCATCAAACATCTAATTAAGTCTTTTGAGTTTTTACAGCAGTTTACCATTATCAGCAACCACCATCTTGAAAAACAAAAATATTATGTGGTCTAAATCCTGTAGGTTATAGTCATGCTGCTATTGCACAGCCAGACCAGTAATGGCGCTAAAATGACTGAAACATGCAGCTGACTCTCAGGTTAAGGGTCACCATTCAGTCAGGGGAGACTGTGTTGTATTTATGGAACTTGTGGTTTGCCATCAGACCAGAATATATTTAAAATGCTGCATCACTATCACTCAATATGTTTGGACCTCCTCTGACCTGTGACACAACATCCTATTTAGTATCTGTGTGTAGGCCAGTTTCATTGGACTGAAGGCGTATGTGTTGGTACCTTGAGCTCTGAAATGACACACACTCTGGTTCAGAGCAAACAACACTCTCCCGACTCAGTCTGGCAGACAGGGCGTGGGAGATGGACGACGATGAATCATTGATGCTGGGCACACAGATCACAAACAAAACCCACATGCACACAAATACACACCAGATAGTTGCAGAGATACACACACGGGCAAACACACATTTATCTCGTCTCTTACTCATGAGTCTTTCCCCATTTACACTGTGCTGCTGTTCTCTGTATCGGCACTGATTTTGTTGTGACAGAGACAGATGGAGGCATCAAGTGGAGGAAAGACTAACCAAAAACAGAGGAGAAATTTCTCTCTGCCTTTTACTTTGGTCTGAAATCATACTAATAGCCGCTATCAGCCTTTGGTCTTCTGGCTCACCTTTCACAGAGATCTCATTTGGCAATTTTTGTCATTGTCATTTCTCTGGGTCATTATTTTTCATCAGAAACTCATATGTATCTTAAAAATTGGTTGAAGAGAAGGGTCAAAGAACCGTTCTTTCTTAATACAAATTCAGTAAAATGTGACAGACAGCCCATTTTTATAATTAGTCAATAGGGAAAGCTGTCAAACATTTCAATGTTCAGCAACAGAGAACGTGAAGTTAGATGAAATTGCCGTTGGGATTGGTGTGTGTTTTTCTGCTACTCCATATACATATTTATAACCGCAATACACTCTCTCAGTCGTGGCTCACCCGGCAAGTTCAAAGAATCCACAAAGAGTTAGGATGGTCTGCTTTTAGTTACTTTGCACCAAACACCTGGAATGTGCTTCAGAGACATTTTAAGAGCAACACATTAATAACATTGTGTCAATTCAAGGTTAGCATTTCTGATTTGATTGATTTGAGCTGTTTTGATTTTAACATTTTAAATTGTTACTTATTACTTTTACTATATATATATATATATATGTGTCTTAGCATGTTAGCATGTTGTTTAATAATCCTCAACAATTGTGTGGCCTCATAAGAATGAAGCTCAAAAGCATCAGAAAAAGCCTGAAGCAAAAATCCTGAGATAGAAAGCTCATCTATAAACCCCATTTAACATAGAAACATAGAATCCGAGTTCACGCAGGTGTGAGTTCTGTGATCAAGCTCATTAGGACAACCCATGCAAAACCTACTTCAGTCAGTTTCAGCTCCTGCATTGCTGCTGCTCTTTTTCCAGCTCAGCTTTGATCGTTCATAAGGCCCTTTGCCCTTTCTTGTTCATGTCACACATGCATGGTACTCCAGACCAGGGCAGGGGACCTCTGCATTATTCATATTAATGCCGTCACACTGAGTAATTGAAGCCATGAAGCAGGGGAGTGGGAGTGGGAGAAGGTGGAGGGGGGAGATATGCACCCTCTCTCTCTGCCTCTCAATAGAAACTGTTTTGATCATTATCAATGACCTCTGAGTGTGATCAGTGCAGACATCAAGGTGATCCTCTCCATCCGAGGACAAAGTCAACAGTGGAAGAGATAGGAGAGGCAGATGCATGCACAGTCCTGCTGGTTAAGCCTTTACTGGCTGCAAGTGTTTCACTGAAGGACTTTTGTCATTCAGACACCAGTAACATTCGTATTATATGTAAAAAAAAAAGGACATGATCATTACAGAAAGAGCCGCAATGTACATTTGATAATTAACACTTGATGAAAAGGGGGAAAATAAATGTATGTAATATGTATAATTATAGATGCATAATAAATTATAAATGTACCTTAATTTTCATACATTAATATGTCATGAGAAGTACCTCTTTAACAACAAAAACAGGGCTCATTTACAATGTGTAGTCGTTTCATATTTCTCTGTGCATTATGTTGCATATGAGATAAATTACTCTCACCAAGCTGTGCACATCATCTCTCACACTCTATGCTGTATATATTTAACCTTGGCTGCTGTAGCTCTTAAAATAAGGGCATTCAAATTATACTTATGTTGCAATGTTTAAAATAAGTGCTATGGGAACGTCACCTGGTCTAACCCAGGTAGAATCAAACTGTGACTTTCACATAAAAAGAGTCAGGTGGAACATAACGATGGCAATCACATTTGCTAAATGTTTGACTGAAAGGATCAAAAGACCCCGCCTGAAGCCACCAAGCTCTGTGGAACAGGCTGAAATTCATGTTCAGCAGGATATGATGAAATGAATGTGAAACTATTGTTTTTCTCCCTTGGCAAGTGTTATGATAAAAAAGACGTCCTCTCAATTTTTTTACTTTGGGTATTTGGTCGGATGTACTTTTTTTTTAACATGGTTTGAATATAATCTTCATTTTAAGTAGAAAACTGGCAAAATGCACTTGCACTGCACGTTGTGTACGTACACAAGTTAATGTGTTTCCTGTATTTGAGGTTAAGTGATCTATGAGTTGTTTGGGAACCGAGAGTAACATTTTGAGACGGTTTATTTCTATTCAATAAGTTGGATAAGTTGATTTCTGTTTTGTTTATCCTTTGCATGCAGACAGTGACTTGCAAAGACAAATCAACAAGGGATTGAGTGATTAGTCCTTCAAATAATGCAAAACTACCAAGTGCATTAATAGTTTGATTTCTATTTTTATTGTGGAAGACCAGCTGTGCATGTTTAATGAGGAAAGAAATACAATCAACAATTTTAGAACTCAGGGGAACGCAATGCATTTAAGCTCACAAAATATACTGATACTTTCTGTTTGTTTACAAGAAAATGCCACAGGGCAGCTTTTAAACAAGTGTAAGTTCCCTTGCTCTGTTCATGTTCACTATGATGCACAGCACTATTTGGGCTGTGGTTGTGACTGCTGCAGTCTTCCCAGACAAAAAAAACATTTACAGAAAAGTTTAAAATAAATAAATGTAAATGCTAAAAGCTGATGCAAGGACATGCATACTGAAACAACAACCCACAGGGGGGATGTAAATGCTGGATGCTAACACACATTTTGAACAAGGAAGCTGGGTTTTTTGTATTTTGCACAACAATAGAAGGCTTAAAGCCCATGATAGTGAGACAAATAGATAGATAAGACTTGGAAGTCAAACTAGAGCCAATGAAAGATTAAGGTACACCAGATTTTATGACGATTGTGTTTCAGGATTTTTTTGTCATTCAGACAGAGCTCACTTGTCTAGTGTGGGTTTGCTCATACACAATCAAAAGACCATTACAGAAACTCAAGTGTTTATTCAATATTTGGCAACAGATGCAAGGGAGAACTATGGATAAATTATACATTACAGAGTGTTGTATAACACATGATAACCGTATTATATCACAGAGTGAGTAGATGAGTCTGTCAGGGGATGACTTTACTCAACTAAATTAAGCGGGCTCACAATGTGTAATGGATTCTTTGTGCGTCAGAGATCATACATTTGTGATATAGGACTATTTTATTTGCATGCAAGTAATCACTCTCTGACTCAGTACTTTTGACCCTGGCTGTTGTTGCGTTAATGTAAACATGACGGCATTCAAAATCAGCCTTACATAGCCGTGTTCAAAGCGTCATGGGAATGTCCCCTTCTCTGACCCAGTCAGATTGGAGCTGCGACTTTTGTTGTGTAAAATTTGCCATCGCTAAATGAGGTTTAACTGAAAAGAACAAAAGAACCCACCTGAATTTACTGAGCTGTGTGTAACAGGCTTGACATTATGTTCAGTTGGATACGCTGCAGTTCTTGTGTAACTATTGGTTTGTTTTTTTTCTGATTTAAGCCACTGTTGTATTACCCTTTAATCATTTTATGACATTATGTGGAGCGTACAAAATGTTAGTCGTCAACAAGAGCTACGTAATTACGAATTATCACCGACATGATTTGGATTTTCCCTATCATTTCTCCAGTAGGTGCACAGTCCTGCCAATGGTTCAAAACAACTGTACAGTCATTAACAGGAGGCTTATAATGCTGCAGCGTGCCAATGCCAAGGACAGGCTTTCTGAGGAAACAACTCACATGGATTAGATGTAAATGCTGGATGATTTAAAGCAAATCTTTAACCATGAAACCTGTGTTATCTCTACTGCCTAGAGCTACATAAATAGATAATACCGTAATTTCACTCAGAAGTCACATCACTGTCTGGTAACCATTTAATCAATAATTTTACACTGTAAAACTAGAGTAAAAGTAAGATAAAGTCAAAGTGCTACATTTGGTGTGTGTGTGTGTGAGTGTTGTGGTGTTTGAGGAAAGGGATTAGCGAGCATGACAAGCTTACACAAATATGTTTTTGCTTACAATCAGACTTACTTCTCCCTTCCCTTTTTTTATTTGTCCCCATGTGCCTCTATATTTGTTTCATTCTGTTTTTGCACTCAGATTTGTGCATGTGTTGATGTTTGAATATGTTTTTTGGCAGCAGTTTCTTTATCCTACATGTTGTGATACATCTCTGCAAGCCTAAGATAGTGTGTGTGCAGCAGTGTGTTTATAGTCAGTAGAGATGTGTGTGTGTGTGTGTGTGTGTGTGTGTGTGTGTGTGTGTGTGTGTGTGTGTGTGTGTGTGTGTGTGTGTGTGTGTGTGTGTGTGTGTGTGTGTGTGTGTGTGTTATCTGCCTGCAGGTATTTGGGAGAGCCAGGTGGAGGCCATTTCATCAGTTTGTGTCCTCTGCAGGCAGACGGACGATCGGATATTTACCATCAGAGCATCAAGAGCAGACTGAAGAAGAGGGAGGGAGGTTCTGAGGATATATTACATCCTCGTACGCTCTGGCTGGGAAAAGTGTTAGCTATAACCAATTTAACCAAGATGTGTGCACTGCAGGAGGTGTTAAAGTAAACAGAAACAGAGTGCAGAGATGTGTGTCCTGTGGCTGTTTGCTGGTGTAAAATATGTGATCCAAGCTGAAGCCATGAGATTCAGCACCTCAAAAAGAGGATTGGAGAGAAGGCGAGCTAAAGCAAATTGGAGCTAGAGAGAGAGAGAGAGAGAGAGAGAGAGAGAGAGAGAGAGAGAGAGAGAGAGAGAGAGAGAGAGAGAGAGAGAGAGAGAGAGAGAGAGAGAGAGAGAGAGAGAGAGAGAGAGAGAGAGAGAGAGAGAGAGAGAGAGAGAGAGAGAGAGAGAGAGAGAGAGGGGGGGGGGGGGCCTAAAGATATTTAGAGAGATTGTCATTCAAATTGCATGAATCCAGAACCCAGGGAGCCACTACAGTACCTGCAGGGAATCTAAAACCTCTGCAGGTGAGAGCTAATTCACTTGACACAAAAAGCACACAGACACAGCAGTTGTTATAAATTATAGTTGAAACAAGTCACTTTCATCCTCGATAATCCTCCAATCATGATTAAGATGAGTACTTTCATGGTTTAATTTGTAAAATGGCAAATTTGATGGGAAACCCTTATGCAAGATAACACAGTCAGCACATTGCTAATTTAAATTTACAATAATATGAAATTGGAAAACTGTAGTAAACTTCAATTAGCTAATGTTAATCAGTCATCAAACCAGCTGGTCAGAGAGTCAATGATGACCACAGTCGTGGTCTAATCCCCAAATATTTCCTTTGATGACACACTCAGGGTGCTAAGTTTGAATGCTGTTGTATTGTCCTATTTTTGTGTTCCAGGTTTGCAAAAACCTACAATTAAAGGAAATATTGAGACTGAAAATGTTGAATTGAATGCTAATGTTAGCTGTATGTACTTTGTTATTTGTAAAAAACAAAAAAAACGTGTTATTAAATTTACTGTTTGAATTTGAAACATGCCTGTGTAGGCTTTGCTCCATATTTTTATTATACGATGTCTTTTTAGATGCTAATCAGTCGAGAGTTCGTAAAGTTATGAAGATATGTCCGAGTCCCTGCAGCTGATAGACCTGAAACACGTTCAGTATGATATTAGTAATCAGTGATTTATCCACCAAGAGCATGTCGTCAGAATGGCTGTCATTATTTTAAAAACAGGAATCACATAAATAGATTGGAGAATATTAAAACGCTAAATAGATCAGTCGCAGGAGTGTATTCGCGTGCATGTGTAAGTTTGTTCAATCTGTTTAATTGTGCGTGTGTGCATGTCTGTGAACATCTATTTGAATTTGTGCAAGCTTGCCACTTTGATATTTCTCCCACTGCCAGCCCTGATATGAACAAGAGCTTTGATCCTATATGAATGAGGCAGCTCCACCCGAGTTCTCCTGCTGCTGTTTGAACAAATAGCCCAAAAGACACAGAGGCAGAGATATAAAAAGAGAGAGAGAGCCAGGCAGAGAACAGGATTTCTATTGTATTCCAGTTGTTCTGATTGCTCCGGGCCGCCCCACACACTGCAAGAGGTCCGGTGGTATTTCAGCTGCTGACAGCTTGCTAAAGCTGAACTGTCCATGTTTGTTACATGATAAGGTATCTCTTTGTTTATCGTGCACAAATTAGGAAACCATAAATTAGTAGCTTTCTGAATGTTATAATCCTCTGCAGCAGACACAGATCCACTGCAAAGATGGCGGAGCAGTCGTAAGATGCACTACATACATTACTTTGAATTCAAATGAATGATTATAATAACTGTTTTGACTGTACATATCATATCAGGCTGATCAACACTTCTCAATATGATAACATTCCCTGATATACTGTATTATACGCTTTCTTTGGTTTTTCTGTTTTTACTCCATGAACAGATGGTTCTATGAAGAATAAATGAATGCACTGATTAATTAAAGTTTACAAATGAATTAAAACCAACGTGTGAACTGTATTGCCAAAAACAAATGCCCTGAAATGTGGTTGTTTATGAAATAGAACAGGGTTAGGCTGTGCAAGAAGTTTCCAGTCTGCACTCTCAGAGCTGACCACGGGGGCAGACAGACAAGCAAACAGGGATCCGGCCCACACCACAGAGGCAAATGAGGTAACATCGGATGATTTTAAACAAATGAGATCAAACAGCATTCCTCACTCAGGTGGGAAATCATGACTTAACAAGGTGAGTGGTGCAGTCAGCTCTGCAGCGAAACATCGGCTAAGCCTCATTTAAAGTGCTGAAAAATGGGAGAGGAGGTGCAAAGAGACAGAGGCCTGAAGCGATGCACAACCATTGATATGCAGGGCAGAGAGAGAGAAAAAGAACTAATGGTGAGTACAAACACACCATAGGAGTTTCTCTGAACTCCTGCGTACAGGGAAAGAGGGATACTGACATTAGCATATTCAGCTAATTGTTATTCATTTACACTGGCTCCATTTCCCACAACATTAAGCCCACAAAGCCCATGTGTGTAAGATGTGTGAAGTGTGTTTCTTAGATTTATGCTGCAAGGAAGAGAATTGTATACCTGTCAATCTCCTGATTGTTCCCTAAAGGAAGAGAACACTCATACTCTGTTTTCAACATGAACTCCATCCTATTAGAAGTGGGCTAAATCACTTCCCTTTTTGTTTTCTGGTGTCTTCTCATGACTCAAAATGAAGAGTTTAGTGAAATGCAAATGAATTAATCCATCAACAACTTGAGTATAAAGACTTCAAGAGACAAATAAATACAACCTTCATGTGGGAGTTCACCCAGCTCTCTAATAAAAAGTATAAAGTCAGCAAGGGCAGCATATTGGCAGACTTCCCTGCATGCTTTGTTGTCAAAAGTAAAAACTCACAACATAAAATAGGTGTGTAGTTTATAGTGAGGCCATGCTTCTTTGTTTGTGTTACATCATAGTTGTTTCTTTCAATAATCATCAAAACATTGTCTTCCATGATTAATAATAATATACATCGAAATTAACTACTTCCAAATTAACTTCATTAATTCCAAACTTCAATCGATCAACTTGTTAAACTCATGTCAATATGTTTACGAAGTGAGGTTTTTTTTTAATTTTTTTATAAACATTAAGATCCTTTAAGCTAATTAACCGGGGAACACTTCCTGAAAATTGCAGGGATTTCACTTAATCCTATTTTTAAACCCAGTTATATCATAGCCGTATTTTTTTTTCTGAATGTTGCTTGTAAAACATTTGATTTAAAAAAATCAAAAGGTTAATAAAGCTTTTTTTGCTTGTCCAAACAGTTACACCCGTTACATTTCTACTTTTATCCACTTTCTTTACAGGGAGCTTTGAGTTGACAGGCTATGAATGTGCAATGAGTATGAATATCCTGTGGTGCCAATATCTTATTTCTTTATGCTACAGAGAGTTGGTTGTGGCAGGAGATCAGAAAGTGCGATCAGCCTGAGGCAGGGATGAAGGAGCAGGAGAGTGAGGAAATGAGTGAGGGGTGAAGTTAGAGGAGGGGAAGAAAGATTACTATTCACCCTGCATCTCGGAGCTGTTTCTATCATGCCAAGCCAATTTCATATGGAGAAAAAAGGAGGAGGAGAAAAGGCAGTAGAGATGTTAAAGCTTAGTGAATGGCATCAGACTTAATTCTTTCTAATCAGAAAGCAGAGATCCACTTCATAGGTCAATGAAGCAGCTCACATCCTCTACTGCCAGCCGATCAGGATATGAGACACGGCAGGCAGCTCTGTGGGGCGCCTCCTGTGCTGGAGATGTTTTTGATAGATCACATCTGCAGCGCCAGCCGCAGTAGTATATAGAGCCAAGATAGAGAGGGAATAGAGAGTCATACAGACATTAAAATTTCTATTTGAGCGAACCAGTGTGCAGCAGATGTTTCAGAGCAACGAGGTCTTTCCTTTATAAATGTTTATAAAGGGATTTAAACTCATGAACTCAGATGCAATGACAGAAATAAAACATACTAAAGTTTTTAACCAGCATCAGTTTACTAGGAAAACAGTAAATACTTACCTAAACTTTGTTAAATTCATCCTGGAAATATATATTTGCTACATTTAGAAAAGGTCAAAGATAATTACAAATATTTATACTTTTTGTGTTTGGAAATAATTACTTTTTTTTAATACAGCAAAGACCATGTTTGGTGGTCTGGCTGGTTTCCACAGTAACAGTTTTTAAAGTCCTATTACAAACGATATGCTAGGACAAGAGCTGTTGACTTCAATAAAGCACTTATAACTAGAGCTTTTTTTCAAGCATCTCTCCCTTCATAAAATCTTTATTTAAAAGGAACCCAATGAGTTTCACCATACACTGTATAGAAAACATGGACATAGTCTCAGTGACATCACTGATTGGTTTCTGGAGAGGTGTTGTGAAGGCTTGTGATGGCATATATTAGTGGACATGCTGACAGCAACTTAATTCCAGCTTCTTGAAAAAGAAGACACACAAGAAGGAGTAGCATATGAGCAAGGAAGACAAATCATGGAAAAAAGCTACAATACAGCCACTTAGTCAGTCAAATCAACCAATCAGACCCTGTCCTCTGCCTGGATTTGATGTTTTTGTTGACTCTGGACTTAGGGTGTGTATTTTGCCCAGCAAATCACAGCGCTCAGAATTAAGGAGTGGATACCAATCATAGATTTGATGCAATTCAAACAGGTAGATAGTACATACACAGACATAGGGGCAAAGAAGAGAAAATGTAATTATAGTTAGACGAAATGCCAAGCAAAACAAGGGTTAGCCTTTGGACGTAGAATATGCCTTCTTTGTGAATGTTCCTATTATGCACTACAGTGGGCATGTGCTTCTTGTGGCAGCCCAGGAGGGGGCCCAGTTTGAATGTTGCGCTTACAAGCTTTAACAAAGATTTCTAATGACTCTACCTTTAAGAAGTGTTTTAAATAACATAAGGATTATAAAAATATTTTTACAAGTTTAAATTTTAAAACTCTTTGTCAATTCGTATAACACCCTCTTAGAAAGGGATAACAGAATTTGACTAGTGTGTGTGTGTGTGTGTATTCTGGGTTTAGATACACTTTGTGTCGAAACCACAACAAACACAACAGGGGCTTTAGCTTCTGTTCTGAACCGCTAGCCAACTTCATATGTAAACCGATTTAGGAATCATGCGATTTCCAATCACCTGCTGCACAAGCACTTTGAGCCACAAATGACCCAGTTCATGTGAGGCAATCATGTGTGGGAGCCGGTTTCCTTAATCACGAAACAATGGGACTCACCAAAACACACCTCAGGTCACAGGAACTACATGATGCACTGCTGCACTTTAACTGGGATAAAACTGGAGGTGTAACTGATTCAGTCTCACCCACACACACATGAACACACACACACACACACACACACACACACACACACACACACACAAACACACACACTTACAGAGGAGGCCTGGGAGCTGACCAACGAAGTCAGAGATATCGGTGACTCAGAGCAATATATTCAAAATAACATGCAACGGTATTCACACGACTGACAGTAATTAACACACTCACAAGAGGGAACAGTCAAGGTTTTGTGTGTGCGCGTATGTCTTTGTGTGTGTGTTTTGTGTGTGTGTGTGTGTGTGTGTGTGTGTGTGTGTACCCCATGTTTACCACGATAGCAGTGATTTATCACCTCACCCTCCTCTGGAGAAAAATACTTTCATGAAACACAAGAGGTCACACAATGGGGAGCTATTGCATGCAGTAGTCCACGCATACACACAGAGAGACAGGTACTGCACACACACACACACACACAACACACACTGAGGTTGCTTCAAGGCTAGAAATTCAGAGGTAATTAATTTGAAAGAAAAGTCTTGCACAAATTGCATTAGTAAAATTCCAGCACGATTTCTGATTTAGGCAATGTTTCAATTAATGTGACTGAAGTTCTTTAAAAGATCTAAGTCAAAGCTATGCCGGGACCTCCAGGAGATGTTTCAACTTAAATCGTCAGTGCAAAGTGTGTGTGCAGCCTGCCAGCCTCTCTGTGTATGTGTGTGCTGTCATGCCAACTGTGTATGAAGTGCAAATTAAAATCGAGAGTTACGATCGACGGGTGGCTCCTGAGCCTGCCGGGTTGGACAGAAGACAAGGCCACAGTGAGGGAGAAAAGAAGAGGAGATGAAAGGAGAGAGAGAGTGATTAGTGGCTCTCCGTCCTGATGCCTGCTGCTCATAGAGATGAGGCCTTTCAAGTTGCTTTGTTTTTCAGACTGTTTCAATTGATGACAAGCCTTCTGACTAACAAATGAATTTTCTCATGTATATTGCATGGATAATAGTAAATGGTTAGAGGTAAATGGACTTGTATTACACTTTTCCAATCTTCTGACCTCTTAAAGCACTTTTATACTACATGTCCTATTCACCCATTCACACAATAAAAGGCAGAGTCTTCAACGTAAAGCACATCAGAAAACTACTATCCCATTCATACTCACATGTAGCTAGGTGTAGCTATGTAGCAGGATAAATTTGGGGTTCTGTGTTTTGCCTGAGGACACTTCAAAAAGTACTGAGTCCCTAAGAGTGGCAGATGACCGACTCTACCACTGAGACACAGCTAAAATGCTTCTCTGTAGACTCTACAGCACTTACCTGTGACTGCAGAATGAAAAATCGCCACACACAACAACTTTCTTTGCCCCTAATGTTGGTCTGTGTCATTTAAAAGTTCCCCCAAAGAAACTGATAGCACTTCAGTGTGACAAATGATTAAATGGACCTCAATTCTTCATCTACTGGTGCTTGCAGCTTGCTGTTTTGGCTCTATATTGGAAAAACACATAAGAATGATTCCTGCAATATATTGTCCCTCCAGCTGCTAAAAGAAACACCAAGCAAACAAGCAGCAAGACCCAAACAGACACAGACATGTAAATGCCTTATTAAATCAGCAACAACGGTGGTGGTTTAAACAAGTCTCCTACAGTCTGGTGCTGCAGGGCAGACCCTTGCTTGTCTAAGACTAGACCTGCTCAGCCGCTATGATAAAAATACCCCTGCAAGGCGGACAGGAAAAGATCACACTGTGACTCCCAGCCTCTGCTCGCCGCAGGAGCATATCTCACAGCAGCAAGAGAGTTCATGAAATATAAAGCACAAGTGTCTTTATAAACACATAACTGCTTTTGTTATGGGTTCATTTTTGATGTGGTAAAATTAATATTTATGCGCATGACAAACACATGAATGCCCATCTTTAACAATATCATAATATAAAGGCAGGGGGACTGAACTGAAGACACGTAATAAGGCTTTCCACTTCATGAAAAACATCCAAGTTCAAGCCTGGTAAATCTTTGTTTAACACAATGAAGTGGGGCAACTCCACAGACATAATTTTAAATTGAATGTAACTCAATCTGTAACAGCAGACCAACAAAGATTCTAGGCTTTTTTTAGCCTGACAAAAATGAAAAAAATGAATGAAAAGATCCATACCCCTTTAAATCTAAGGATTTCAGTATTATACTTTGTGTACAGAAACAAAACATGAAGTCAGAAGTACACTGCTGAGAGGGACTACAAATCTACAAAATATATCTGTAAAAGGATTGAGGTATAGAACAAAATAGCCTCAATATGTCAACATTTAAAGATGCAAAAATTAGTATTCCAACCATGATGAAGACTTTAAATTAAAGAAAATGAATGTATACGTTCTGCGAAGGTGCTGGTGCGTCTCTGTGGTAATGCATGATCCACACCATCACCTAATTACCTGACAATAGGATAAAGAGTGAGTCTGATAACATATACATCTATTAATGTGGTAATAATTGCAAAATTCCCTGTGAAGTGAAAACACTCCCTGCATGTACAGTCTCTAAGAAAGGGACAGAGCTGTTAGAGACTTTCAGATGTGACATTCATGGGATATGTGCAAAACATAAGGTTGTGCATCTGTGTGATGATGTCTATTAAAAAAAACATTATATTAAGAAGCTACTACTGCAGTGTTGTTCATGTTAGCTCCTTAGGCCCCTGAGTCTATCAACTTCAGCTTGGCCTTTAGAAGAAGGCCGTCCTAATCACGAAGAGCCAACAGAATAATGATATGTATGTGTGTGCGTGTGTGTTTTGGGTGTGAGTGTGGGGGTGTGCGTGTGTGCAGATGTCAGTCAGCTGCAGTTACATTGCCAGGACTATTCCAGCTCACTCACTCCCATTTAAAATATTGTTAATGCTGCACTAATGCTGCAGCCGTGTGTGCTATGATGTGCATAGAGAAGCATGTGTGGCTTGGAGTTTGCAAACGTATTTACAGACTGTTACACACACACAGTGCAATGAGGTGCTTCCATGCATGGAGAATTAAATACCCTTGATAGATATATAAAAGCAATTAATTGATTTAAAATGCTCAGTTAGACTATGTGTGCTTTGGTATGTTTTACAATTTCCATGTGTTTGTTTGTCAGCCCCTCCTGTGTGTTGTAAATATGTAGGTCTGCAGCAGATGCCATAATCTCCTTGCAGTGATGCTTTAGAATGAGATTATGAAATCCATACATTAGCGAGAACAGGTTGTCACTTGTGTATTCCTATTCCTGTGCACACACTATATACAGTACACTGAATGACATGAGGACTGTATAGAAAGGAAGAGAAAGGTTAAACCGTAGCTGAAACGTTGTAAATAAAGAGTTCTGTAAATAGAGAGACAGTGTAAGAATAAAAAAAGACAACTAAAAATAAAGCAAAAGAAATGAAAGAGGTGAAAAAAATCAAACAGAAAAATGAATACTTGAATTTTAAATTCAAGACAAAGGGAGGATTTAATGGCATTAAAAATCTTGAGTAATTGGGATGAGCACTTCCCTCCTCTCTCAGCCTCTCTCTTAATATTTTCATCCTGCTACCCCCCACATCCTCTCACTCTTGACCTTCATTTCCCTTCATCTCCGTCTCCCTCCTTTAACATTCTCCACAGCTGCTTCGGGTGTGGAGACAGAACTAGGAAAACAAATGCTGAACAGTTTGTTCGACAAATGTCCTGACTTCTCTCATCAAACCATTAAGTGTGTAGAAATGTGTTGTGTTTGTGCTTCTTGTGAATTGTGGGCTGAGAATGCTTTTAATTCCACCTGACTGTGAGTGATGATGCTTGCCCCACACACACACACACACACACACGAGGGAAAGCTGTATTAGATGAGTGAGTGTGTGTGTGTGTGTGTGTGTGTGTGTGTGTGTGTATTACAGAGCTAGTGGGGTGTTATGACAAAACTGCTGATTCACTTTAACACTCTTTTTTAATACACAATGTGCCAACAACACACACACATCTATCAATTAACAAAAACTGACACATTCAGCCAATCAATGCAGTATCCATCTTACTACAGCTGCTCATTGATGTAATCTGTGGACATTTAATCAATGTTCTCGCATGTTGTCTGTCTGTTGCAGGCATGTAAATGTGTGTGCATTCATTACACTGTTATGTGCATCCATATGTGAGTGGGTGACTTTAGCTTCAGAGTGTGTCCATGTGTGCGATGATTACAAATCTGCTTTCCCTCGACGGATCACACTTGTTAGCAGTGTGGCCGCGCTACTGTGAATGTTGATGGACAGCCGGCGACCATTTGGTGGCCTGTTTTTCTTCAAAAATGCATTTTTTTTCCCCTATCGTTTTGATTCATCAGAATTGCTACAGAAGTGCTTAAAAACTTTCTAGAGTACACATAATACCCAAAGGCTGATTACATATACATTTATACTGTCGATGTTTTTATTTCTATTTTCACATGAATAGGGATCATGTTTTATTATTATTTAATCAATTGGAAATTACATAGAAATGTAAAGAAAATGTGGCTTTATGATTTGATTCGGATGACTCCCATTTAGCCAGAACTTTATTTGAACAGTCCTCTTCTTACTTCCTTACACCATGCTATTTCACAACAGCCGACTGATAACTATTTCCAAAATATTGTCCAGGACCCGTCTAGCCTCTGGCTCAACACTCATGCAAGCTGTAAATCACTCTTCCAAATGACATGACTCCACCCTGAGAGAGTAATTCACGCTAAAACCAGATTTGAGCCTTTTTAATGCGCTAATGAAAAGTGCTGTATTTGGTAGACGGCAATGTTGTGACATCGGGCCCATCTGTGATTCAGTCTAAACCCTTCATGAGAACATTACTGGGCCTCAGGCACACACAGAGAGAAACGAGTGTCCGGGAAGAGATGATCAATGCAAGCCTTGCCACCTTCTTTGACTGCCATCATCCCCTCCTTCTCCTCCTCCTCTTCACCGTCTCTCCTTCTCTCTACCGTCTCAAACACAGGGACACAGGGAGGCAGGGTCCATGTCAATACAGCCACAGCAAAAAAAAATCAATACGAGAGAAAAAAAAAAAGAGACAGAGCGGGAGGATGGAGGGAAAGAAATAAGGCTAAGTGGAGGGGCAATTCATTTTTTGGACAGCCTTGTCATGCTCTGCAATCCTTTGCACCTCCACCTTAACACACACAGGGATACAAAAAAGTCCACCACTAGCACACCTACATCTTTGTTTGTGTTATCACTTTCTTTCTTAATAGCACTCAATCACCTGTGGAGGATTATCTTTCACTTTATAAAGAGGAAAAAATTACCAAAATCAGAAGCACGGGTGAAAATGACAGAGACTAAATGCAAGTTTAAAGCCGCACATACTGCATAAAAATATATGGACAAATTACACTATTTTGTGTATTAAACATTCCAAGCTCACAATTGATTTTGCGATGGATCTGTCCCAGAGACTGACTCACTCACCCCAGTGCAAGAGTGGTTCCAGCTCTCCACCCTTGATTCTTGGACAGATAGAGCTCAATATTCATCCTATTGAAAGTCCAGGCTCTGTAGCAACTCCCATGGCTTTCTGACAGACATGCATGTGTAAACAGCCTCACATGCAAATTCAAAACCCAACCAGCTGTAGCGGGTTCCCAAGTCTCTTCTGCTCATCAGATTGTTTTCTCTTGCTCTATAAATAACAAATGTACTTCTTCTTCCCCCATTTCCCCCCCCTTCTCTACAAAACCCTGGCTTCCAGTTTGTATACAGGGATATACATTGGGGACACTAAAGGAGGAGACATAAAATGAGCTGGAAAAGAGAGATTTTAAACAAGACTTTGGGATTAAATGCATGATTGTGCATCTTCCCTATCCTGCTGCCTTGTTCCCCCAGTCTCCACACCAACAAACACAATATTTCTTAATGTCCCCATCTTCTCCTTCCTTTGCTGTACAACTAAAAGGGATGTTAAGAAGGAATGGAAACAGCGACAAAAGCAGGAATTTACCACCAGAAATTATCATAAGAGTTTTAAACGCGCATCATAAGCCAACAGCATCCACCCTTGAAGCGCTGCCTCTCTTAAAAGTCATGCATTCCCTTTCATTCATTCAGCTTCTCCCTCACATCTGTCATGCTTTAGCACTTCTCTTTTCTTAAACTGCTATTTTGCTTTAAATGTGCCCAATCTATTTTTTTCTTTACCAATTTCCCCCCCCCTTGCTTCAGTGTCCTCCCATTTACCAATCCACATATGTTCCCGTCCCCACTCATTCCATTACTCCAATCTCCTCCGTCTCAATCTCCGGAGTGTGCATTTGAATGTGTGTGAGTATGCAAACACTAACCTGCCCTTCTGGCATGTGGAGCAGAGCCACGCTTTGTCCCGGCTGTTGTAGGTGCAGCAGGTTTTGCAGACGTTGTACTGGCAGTCCAGGCACAGGCGCTTGGGGTTGAGAAGGAAGGTGAAGGGCGAGCAGCAGCGGATGCAGCAGTGCTCGTTGAAGCGGTGCTGCTTGGAGAGGATGGAGCATCTGCTGCCTTCCTCCGCCAACTCCTGCTTCATCTCGCTGAAACCGAGAGAGAGAGAGAGAGAGAGAGAGAGAGAGGGAGGGAGGGAGAGAGAGAGAGGGAGAGAAGGGAAAAGGGAGGGGGAGGGAGGGAGACGGTGGTAAGCGTCTGGTCGAGAGGTAGAACGGCAAAGGACGGCGATGCGGAATAATTGGAGATGTTGTGGTAAATTACAAATTAAAAAGGAGGGGGTGGGGGTGATTAAAACAGGAAAAGGGGAAGGGGTCAAATCTTCAGTAAAACACTTCCCGGTATATCTTCCCCTCTCTCTCTTCCCCTGATTCCGTGGAATTAACATGATGGCTGACATTTCAATTTGGTAGGACCTGTCATGCCTTGTTTGCTTACATCAGTCCAAACACTGCTGAGGAGAGCACGGCATGCCTTCCCTTACATCCCTAAATACAGAAGCTATATGGAGCTATGATAAGGAGGACAATGAAAAGAAATTGGCGTAAATAGTTTCCAAATTCAAGACCCCCCGCTGAGGAGCCCATGGTCAAAACACAGATACGAACATTCATGAATATCCTCCACATTTATACTGAAGAGCTGTTGTGGCTTTGTTCCAAAAATGAAAGTTTAAATGACAGCATTGAAAAGCAGGAAAGACTCACTTATCTCAACACCTCTGAACATTGTTAAGACATTGAACCACAAGGGTAATGGAGTGAAATACTATAGAACCAAGCTTCTTTAAAAATAGAACAAAATCAGGAGCATAGAACTGATTGAGCATTAAATGGGAATGGGAATTTACCCATATTTTGCCAATTACAGCGTGTAGTAAGAGTTTAACATTCAAAGGGAAAAAAGAGACTGGATAATATCAGCTGTTAATCAGGATTTTAAGCAGCAAAGAAGCGCTGCTATCCAGAGCCTGTACTCTTCACATAAATTATGTACATGGGCTTTTGCTCTGTACGATTTGTGCTGACTGGGCAAAGCACCACAGGCAGAAGCTACAATAAATTATGTAATGTTTTGCATTTAGACCTTTTATCATCAGTACAAATTCCACTTGTGTCAATTACATTTAAAATAAAGCACACAGGGAGGGGAGCTTAAGTTACATGTTTAACCGGTCACACCTTACGTGTAGTAAGAAGTGAATGAAGGCCAAGAAGCAGAGATCAAGTGATAGGGGAGGTGTGAAAGTGGGAATGATGGTAGGTAAATAATTTAAGGTGCTGTACTCTACACTGCTTCACTGATCCTAGAGTAGACGCCATGTTGTAAAAAAATAAATAAACAAGAAAAATGTCCTGTTGCATGAAAAAATGACCCAGATGTATAAAAGACACGTCTGAGAATCCAAACAACTAACCACCAAGTATTACACAGAAATTTGCTTTTAATTTTACAAGAGTTGTATTTTAGCGTACTGTGTATTTCCTGTGAGTAGTATGTGTATCTGTGGAGCCAGAGGGGGCATTGCGATCTCCTGCATCCCCAAGTTATTAACTCTGCTCCTCAAGCAGATCCTCTGCTGCCTCACTGATTGCTTTTCATATGCATCATTAGATGCAGCATATTACCAAGATGAACAAACCATTTCATATACAGTGTCATGTGAGAATTGCTGTGTGTGAGGGGGAGGGGTGTGAGGGTTGAAGGGCAGCGGCTGGCATATGCACGCTGCAGAAACTGACGTACACACACTGAGATGCACCGAGATTCTGGATGCATATGCAAGGTCACAGCTGCTGGGAAATGGTGGACCCCGGTCAAATTATAACAATTTAAAAAAAAACCTCCAAGCATCATAAAAGAGATTCCTCAGCAGCATCTGCTCTTTTGGATCCAAAAAATTAAAGCAGGCAAAATGTATATCACTGTAAGGAGCAGTTCCTTGGTAATCATTTCAGTTGTGATTAAGATCTGGTTCCATTTTGTCTTTCTGTGTTTGTGGTGCACTTCAATGAACAGCCCAGTTATACAGGCTAGCTCCAGATATTTAATTCAATGAGTGGGTGTGTCATGCCTAGAGTAGTTTGTCTTCACTCACATTTTCGTTAATAAGACATGAAAGCCTTTGCTCATCCACCAGGAGATACATGTGGGTCATCCAGGTACAGCTAATAAGAACGAAAAGCAAAGTGCCCTCTTGAGTCACAAAACTGTGTGTTCAGGTAGTTATCATACCTTTTAATATTCAATTAGAAAGAGTTAGCATGGCGGGAGCTAATCCTGTTGGAGCACTTTGGAGCATCTTTAAATGTAGAGTTGAAAAAAGATATCAATGCTAAGTTGAGCTCCGACACGGACCTTGTAAAGACATTGTTGTCTCTATTGCTGTTGGACATGATCGGAAAAAAAAATAATAATAAAAAAAAAAAACGGTACTTCATTGTCTACATACTTGACAAAGTAAAGTCAAGATATGCGGCTTTGTTTCTACTTAAAGTACATTTTGGAAAACTTGCTCTTTATATATACATTGTGCACATTATTAAAGAGATGTTCAATGAGCTAAACTGCACATTTGTATGCACATTTGCATATAATATATACAGATGAAGAAGTTTGCATTTGTCATTTTAAAGAGCATTCTGTGTCAGAGTCAAAAAGCTTTTAATACAGTATGTCATAAATTACTCCCGTCAATATTAATATCTGACATTTTATTTGGCTGTTCATTTTAAAGAATTATAACCTACAAAACGACCTTGAGAACTCGTAGCACTGCTAACATCCCAAAACTGCAATCCTTCTGCAACTGAGAATCCAACATAGGAAAATGAGCGACTGATTTGGAACATGGTCAGTCATGAATATGAAAAAGGTAGCCATAGACTTTTTATCTCTCTCTCACACTCACTAAAGGAAACCTCCACATGCACACTCACTATTACACACAGCCATGCACACATAATATTTGCTTCTGGCACTTTTCAGACGAAGTGATTCATTTTTCATTTAACCTGAGGTTAACTTCATTATATTCACGCTTTCATCCTCAAGCCAAGGAAGACTGCACACTTTTATTTATTCAACAAGGTGGGTCATTTAATTAACATTTAACTGTGGATCAGGCATTTGGTGATGGTCAACTTTAAGGCTAAATTTATCTTTTCATTTTGTCTCTGAATCTGATGATTACGATCTGGATTAATCAATGAATTGCTTAATTAACGCCCAGGCTCAACAATCTGAATGCGCCATCCCCACGACCACCGTCGTCCTCATTCATGCACAGCCTGCTCCGACCTCTCAGCAGCAAGGAAGTTTGGACAACAGGAACACAAGGAATATGATAGTGTCTGCATGAACTGTGATGCTTAGATGTCTAACAGACAAATATAAAAATGCACTCATTCATTTTGACTATAATCAAAAGCTTTCCTTCTGTGTGCGATTGTGTTTAGCCACAAGCCCATCTAATAAATTATTTCAATCATACTGGTAAGAATGTTACCAAAGCTTGCAGTTTGAAATTTGTAAAGCTGGCAGAGACGTATTTTTTGATAAATACTCAACAGGAATAGTGCATTTAAAAACTACTGTCAATCACAATCTTTAGTTTACATCCCCTGAATATCGCCTTTCCAAACTTCACATTGATTACACAAATAATAACTCAGCCCCCTTCTTTTTCCCCCAACATGTTCTATTGCTTTGATCCAATCAAATTAAGAACAACAACAAAGTTCTTTTGGAGGCACAAAGTTCGCAAGAAAGCAAACTCTGGAATTAAAAACTATTGATTATGTAAATGTCATTGCAGAGTGTGTTTAGGGTACAGTGGGTTTGAGAGGGGAACAGAGCACACACAGCTGAATACCAATCAGATACGTATTTTTGATTTAAAAACCAAGGCAGCAGAATGGGATGTGGATTTAATGAATTGTTGTGTGTTTCTGACTGGCACTGGCTGTATTATTTACAGCATATTGAGTAACTATTCACTTTTATCTCTCTTTTTTTAATCAGCCTCCTTCTAATCCTTTCTTTTTGCAAGGCATTTATTAACACTTGTTTTCCAGAGTAACAACATTTCTTTTGTTTCTTTCCACTGAATTAATGTTATGGCCACATTTGTGATCAAGATAATGACATTCCATGGAGCAGCATGTCGTCTTCCAAAAAAGCCCCAACCATTGTTATGTTTTTAAATGCTGTCTCGCCCTCTCAGCAGCTGTTCTGCGGCTCAGTGTGGCGTTTAAGGGCGCCACCTGTAACAGCTAGCCCACGACTGCAAGGAAATGTGATGAATCAGCCTCGGTGAAAACTAAGTTCCATTACAAATGACCAAAAGGATACACTGTGCACAGCCTATTCCTTCAATGAATCAATAATATGTGGCACACTGACACTTACTTAACTGTAACTTTATTGTAGGCGAACATTGCCTTTAGCTTGAAGCTTCCTCAGGTTTGCCCAGCACTCACTTTAACTCTATTGTGTTATGAAGGTGGTCCCTGACAACTAAACTAATAATGTTTAATTAAATGCAAATGTCTTCATTATAACCGCTCAGTGACGGTTGCCTTATTTGAATGATTTTCCATCTAAATTCACTTGTTAATTTTCAACAACCAAGAAAAAAAAGCTGAAACTACTTCCTTGCTGACGCCATAAGACCTCTGCTATGATGATTTGACGGTTTAACGATAATACGCTAAAGAAAATCTGTTTTGAAGCATGAGCAGCATTTTAGAATAAGCGAGAGAAGTAGAATATTCATCGCTAAGTAAAAGAAAAATCTTAACCTCAACAGCATCTTCAAATCAAGCAATTAAATTATAAGGCTTATCAACTTACAAGGTTTTTTGGTGCACTGAAAAACTTTGGAGAACGGTTCCATGCATGACGAATGAAATTAAACTGTTAAGAAAATACTTGGGGAGTTTTAAAAGAGAAATGGCATAAAGTGAACCCTGTTTAAAACCACGTGGGTGTTGTTAATCTTTTCTTATACTAAACGGGTGTATTTAACATTTAAGGAAAAAAGTAATACTTTGAAGCTCCGTACACTGCAATTAAAAAGTCGAAAGGATATATTATGATGGGGAAACTGGCCATTCTCACTTCCAGATCATCAAACAGTACAGCTTGAGTAGTTGGCCTAAAGTAACATGGCATTTCCAAAGTGTACTGATTTAATGTACTGTTAGTCTGATGTGGTATTAGGGTCAACAGATGGGTCAAGCAAACATGGTACACCCACCTCAGAGACTGAGGTTTGGTTACCATAGTGATCAATGTTGGATTGTTGGTGAGGTAAACATCTTTTATACTGATGCTGCATAGTGTTTGTAAGTTGTGTAGTGTGAGATATGTTAATATGTTATTTACATTTGCAAATGTATTAGTACTTTTTCTATCCAAAGAATGCTTTACCCATTTAGGCCCAAGGATGCCGAAAAACACCTTCTAAAACCTAAGTAATGTTTGAATTCAACCTCCCAAAACCAGAGCGTTTTCAGAAAAACTGCAAAGAAGTTCAGTGTTTACTGAAATATTTCTAAAGTCTCAGCCTCTGTATCAGATAGAGACCTTAAAAATAAAACATTGAATCTTAAAACAATTTCCTTCACACTCATGTTCATTGCCTTATGAGACGCAGACGTTCCATCAGTTAGAAGCACGCCTGCGTCTCATCAGGTTTAAATGGGTTTTTGGTGCCCACCTACTAATGTTTCACATTTTAAACCATGGAATAATTACTATTGCATTTCCATTATCAATTGGGCAATTCTAAGCAAGGTTCATTTTTAAAATATGAAAAAAGGAGAAATTATTTTACTATTATGTGATATGCAAATTAGTTTTCGTTAACTTGACCAAGAAGCCCTGCACATTCAAATGTAAACCTAACAAATACTTATGGTTAAAGTGAAAGGCAAATGATCATGAAGTGATGATAAACTCAGCGTTAGAACATCTGAGAAAACGATGTAAATGTGCATTAAAACCATAGTCTTTGATCTGCCTGCTGCAGTGCAAACCCACAAGCATCCATTGATTGACATTACTGCAATTAATCGAAAAGCCGGGAAAGCAGGGACATGTGGAGGCACACCTGATTTATAGTGTGAGTGTGAGTGTGTCTGTGTATGTGCATTCATGTGTGTTTGTATTGATTAGTATGTTCACTGGTACAGTAGCTAAAAGCAGCTCAGTAATTGTGAAGTGATCAAAGTCTTTTTAAAAGAAGGTAATTTAGCATTTAAATATCCATGTTTCAGATATTTGTGCGTGTGTAGCGTATGTGTGTGAACTAAGTAGAAGTGTCCAAAAAGATCCCATTTCTATCTTTGTACACCCTGTGTGCATCACAGCTGCAAAAATTTGCTTCCGGGCTAAAAAGAAAAAAGCATTGAGAGTGGGAGCGAATTCTGGCTCAATCAGGCACAAAATTTGCATTTGGACCCCGAATGGGTGAAGCCAAGTTACACACTTCATCCAACTTGAATCCCAGCTCTGAACGAGAGCAAAAGAAGCCGTGTAGACAATCTAAACTGTTTTCTCCTCTGCAATGCAGTGGCAGACCGGCACGTGGATCATCAATTTTAAAGTAGAGGTTTCTTGTTCTTGTAGAAGATGTCGGCAAGCTGTTGATTAAGGTGCAGGTGTAAGGAGGCGGGAGAGCTGAGAGAAAATCATCCTGCCTCTGCAGAGTATTGAGGGTATTTTTCATCATCTGCAGTAAAACATTTGTGCACACTAAACTGTTTTAAAAAGTGACAAATGAATACAGTAAACATTTAAATAACCTGGCAGTACACCAAATTGTCAAGCAAAGTGATGTTTAATAAAATCAAATTCACACTCCAAAGTGCATATATTTTTATTATTTGAAGCTATACATCCACACCCCAATCCACTTTAAATAATCAGTGTAAGGGTATCTCTTTTAAGCTGAGATTCAGACAACAAGGTAATATTCTGTAACCAGTGACAACTTTAAAATCAGGGACTGAATAACTTATTGTGGAATCCTTGACAAACTTCCTAAAAATTGTCATCGTTGACATCTGAGGAACTGAAGGTACCGTAAATTCCGGACTATAAGCCGCTACTTTTTTCTCACACTTCGAGCACTGCGGCTTCTACTCCGGTGCGGCTAATGCATGGATTTTTTATGGGGGACAATGAGCTTCTGCCGCAAAAACATTTGACTTCGTCACGTCGGATCTTAATATCAGTCATTTTGCGCTTCATGCACGCACCCTCATGATGGAAAACACACGGAGAAATACATATGATGCAGCTTTCAAGTTAAAGGCGATCGACCTGGCTGTCAAAGAAGCTAACAGAGCTGCTGCACGTTAAGATGACACTGACAGCGACAACAGAGACTGAGGAAGTGAGTAATGAAGTAATTCTGAGGCAGTGAATGGATGGACTTTTTCTTGTGAAATATATTACGGTCATCTTTTTCATCAGCCGTGTTACAGACACCGTCGGCTAGGCTTCGTATTGTAACGGTTCATGTTGTAAAGTCAGTAGTTGATAATGTGTTCATAATTCCGATTATGTGGAGAGTCAGTGAATGCACCAGCGAGAACGTGTTGAGTGGCTGTATGAGAGAACGCTGGGGGAGAGAGTTGGATTGTTACGGCAAGTTATGGTTTTGTTCTCCGCTGTAAACGGCGTGGTCACGGCCGACAGTGATCGGGTTATTAAAAGTTATTATTTGAACGCTCTCGTCGTCCTTTAACGTCCGTACGGACGCTACAGTATTTGCGGATGTTACCGGTAGCCTACGTCTGTGTAAATAGCTCTTGTTATAGCGTGGACACCTGCGGCTTATAATCAAGTGCGGCTTATATATGTACAAATACATTTATTTACTTATTTTTAGCCGGTGCGGCTTATATCCAGGTGCGCTCAATAGTACGGAATTTACGGTATATGACTTTAAACAGTGGGTTTATAGAGTTGGAGTTGGAAAGTAGTTTGTGCATGATAAATAATATTTTCATCTTTTATTAAGTGAGTAATTAATGTGAGCTGAGATGAAAAGTGCACTGAGTAACCTAACCTAAAAAGCAGTTATATAACAAATTAAATATTGTTAAAATACATAGAATCTTTAATGGGATACTTCACCCATTTGGATTAAGCCTTGTATCATTACAAACCTGGTAGTATTTTTGAATGGACGTGTATCTCACCCTCATATTCCCCTGAAATGGAAAGGCTTATATTCTGAAAACGAGCCTCAGATGTCACTTTCCGTCATCGGAGGCTGCTTTGGGTAGCGGGGGTGAAACTACATCGTTATTTCCTCATATTTTCGACCACTCAAGCTACAGACCTACCACAGATCAGTAGGTGGGACCTCACTCCCAGAATTGAAACTCAACATCTGCCATATTGCCTGGAAGCTATACTAATAGGCTCTATGGAGAAAACTGATGAGAACTAAGAATGGAGAAAAAAGTAACTAGGAAGAAGGGGATTTTGAAAGTCTTGCTTGAATCGGAGGTTCACGGGTTTCTCTACGAGCCACAATAAAGCGGCAAGATGGCAGCTGCAAATAGTCAGTGGCTGTGGGAACAAGGAGCCCGGCCGGCTCGAGCTGGGGCGGACTGGTAGTGTTGGTGCTGTCACCTTTTGCCAATGGACACAGACATAGAGTCCATGTTCTGCCAGGAATTTCCAAGATGGCAATTCCTTCTGGGAGAAATCTAGGAATCAGTTGTGGAAACATCCATAAGTGTTGTAGTAAATGTCTGCAGAGCTCCACAATATAGTGGGAGTAGCCCGCGGTGCTGTGCATTCTGGGAGCTGTTTTTCATCCATTTGATGATTTGCTTTTTCTCAGCCAAAAAGGTACCAACTTCAAAACATATTTCACATTTCTACCAATGTCAATACAGATTCATGTTTCAATGGGTGAAGTATCCCTTTCAGAACATTTATCAACAAGCAAAAAAAAAATTCCTGCAGAAAATAAAAGTTACCTTATGAAAAGTTGTTAAATTGTTAAAGGGCCCACAACTTTTTCAGTATCAACTCAGAAAAACAGCGATGGTCGGCAATATTTTATATACACTAAAACCTGGAATAACATTCATTATACAGTACATCAGGACAACAACCTCAGGTAAGCATTTCAAGCAGGCAGTTCATCTGATGTGATCTTTGTGCTGCAGAAAAACAAACTGTAAACTAGTTTGAACTGAATCAGGCCCGTTTAACTGTAACATAAAAATACATGAAATGTACTTCCATTCAGTTGTTCTCAATTCATTAGTCAGCCATGGTCTTACTTTCATCTTTTCACTGTGACCAAATGAAGGGAAGGGAAAACATGTCCTTCAAATGCAAATGGAGTATCCACCCTGTACAAGAGAACCATATCAATATATAAAGACCCAGAATATCTTTTTATATTTCGAAAGTTTAAATATAATTTGTACAGGGTCAAGCTTATAAACCAAAATGTACATTAAGGTGTCATGATGAAGGTGGATGAGGTGAAAGAGTTGTTATTGCTGTATTGGAGGAATCATTCAAACATAAACCTGGTGTTTCTTTCGTAAGAAAGTTCTAGCTCAAAAAAGACCTGAAGGGATGCTGTACAGCTCGGCGCCCGGGTCAGATCAGACCTGCATCAAAGGTTTAAGCCTTAACGGTACATGCTCTACCAGGTGAGCTGTAAAAATTTAACAAGCTCACAGATCTCTGAGCTAAAGGATAAACTGGGTAAACAAACATACTCATGATAACAATAAGATAAGAATGATTTCACCAAGTTCACCCTGTGTCGAAGTCAGGGTATCAACTATATTATGTAAGTTCGTCAGAGGGATGCATGAGTCTGTGTATGAGTTTTCAAGGTAATCATTCTGATATATAATAAGTTATGTAATTCCGACTGAAACCAGCAACAAACAGATCAAGATCCTTATTTACAAAGAGACAGGTTGTTAAAATGTCTGTTAACACTCCTGGATTCATTCAGTCATCAGTCTTTGTGAACTCTCTTGAAATATAATATTTTATATATTTGACAGTGGTCGTTAAAATACTTGAAAGGACTCAGCTCAAACTCTTGTGTATGTTTTAAAGGACTGCGGCTGCTTTACACAGCATACAATATTAAACATGTTCATTTTTCTGCGATGGCCTTGGTTCAGTTCAGTCATTCTCATAAGTAAAGAAGTATCACAGACTGGCTCTCTTTTCTCTCTGCTCTTTACTTATTCCTCCCTCTCATCTTCGATACATGTTGAAAAAAAGGCACAGTGGACGGTTCTCATGGACAATACGTCTTCTCTATCTTTCTGGTGGTTCGTCTGAAGCTCAAGGTGACCACAACATGAGGTGACGGTGCTGCGGCTGCTGGTGTTGTTCTCCCTGACTGTCTGCTTGAAATGAAAAATAATAATTCATAAACCTATACACACACACACACACACACACACAAGGACACACACTTTTACAGCAGATTTCACAGAATGTCAGAGCAAGAATAAATCCCCAGAAGTATCCAGTTTGTTAATGTCAGAGCATTCCCATTCTTCCTGCTGGTGTGTGTGTGTGTGTGTGTGTGTGTGTGTGTGTGTGTGTGTGTGTGTGTGTGTGTGAGACATTATATAGAAGAAAAATCCTTGGAACCAAAATAATTGTGCGCATATTTTTCTGCTCATTACTAAATTAAAATAAACGCACATGGACTGTATTTGCATGGATTCCTACATCACAGATCAACGTACAGAAACACCCACCCTCCTCCTAAACTCCTTGATACGATTTTTTTGTCCCCACAGGGAGTCATTCTTGCAGCATCACCAAGCACACATAAAGACCTGCTACTTCTCTTCACATACATCACATCAACCCTGCAGGCTTTCCAGTCCGTTGAGCTGAGAGGCATGTTAGTAAACACTTTGGGAAAAAGACACATATATGCAGGCAAGCAAGCATGAATGGATGAACACATGTACAGGTTCATAAAGACATATGGGGACTAAAACATGAGTGCTGGTGCAGTCTTGACAGGCACACTGGGACCATGTGATTATGATGCACGCAAGGTATACTGTAGTGTTTTTAATAGCTCCAGCAAAGAATCAATACAAATATTGACAAAATGACCAGACTATGAATAGTTTGAATCAATTTAGTTCCCTAATTGAACTTAGTATAGTGTAAGTAAAGTCACCCATGTCATTAATATGACCATATTAAACTGATGAACCTGGGTGTGAATCTTCTAATGTACAAGATACATCAGATCTGCAGAGAACTTTACAGCGCGTGCACACGCAGTAATGAACACGTGTGCACGTATAAGAGACATATAGGGACTATAATATGAGTGGTGGCACAGTCCTTATAGGCAGACTGCGGCTGAGCCATCATCAATCTCAAGGCTGTGATGCATGCAAGGAAAACAGGAAAGATGTGGAAAGTGTTTCTGATCTATCAGTTCAGCTGAGACTGTAAAAAAAAAAGACTTGTTTTAAAATCATCCAGTTTACTTAATTTCACTGACATACTGTAAGTGCTGTCATGTACAGTAACACTGCATTAAAGTCATTCATTATTAACCTGCACAAGAAGCTTTGCAGAATATCTTCTTATGCAGGTGATGAATCAGATCTGCAAAGATTATCAGTGCACTGACAGCATTAATCGAATGCATTAGTAAAATCTTATCTCGTTAATTTCAAAATGTGGCAACCCACTTACTTTTGTCTAGCACAGTAAGTGCATAATAGACAAATAACTTTATTACAGCATATGCATATAGTGGAAGTGCTTATATTGACAACGCCAAATGCATTTATAATGTTGGGTTACCATCAGCTTTACAGCAAAGTCAGAGAATTACTAAAGGCTTTATGCAGGAGAAGAATCAATTACACACAGCCTGCAGGAAGATTATAAGACAACTGCTGGTTTAAGATAATGTCATGCTCATTTAACTCTTCACTTTCTTCTTTTATCAGTTTAATTTGTGACTTCTGGTGCCTTTTAAACCTTTGCTACCATCATTCAAGTGTGTAAAGATGCAAATTGTGGGCTTTAAATAAGTTGCCCACTAAGCTCCATGTACGTCAGTACTGCTCCTCTTTATCCCTCCCTCCTCTACCCCATCTCCTCCTCCCGCTGTGAACTTTTGAGCTAAAACGAAGCCATGGGGCAATGGGAAGACTTATTTCTGAACCAACTTTGGCTGGCAAAGATTATCCAACCAGCCAATAATGAGCCCTCACTTTAGGAAACAATCCAAGTCAAATGTGTACATGGCTGATAACGTTTCCAATCAGAACAGCCTGCCTGCGTGGCAACTTTGTGGGAAAATGAGAACGAGATAAAAACAGGGTGAAAATGATGTGCATAGTGGGTTTAATGTAAATGCAAGGTGTGGAGATCATTTAGAAGTCAGAAAACTCATTTTCTCATTCTGCATTCATGTACTGTTGCTTTGAACCTGCATTATTGGCAGATTAAATTCAAAAAAGAGAAACGTGCATCTTATTTGACCACCCCTTCTCTGCATTGGGAGTTATCATGTTCCAGAAAATTGGAGTCCAATTTTCAAAGGAAAAAGGGAAAATTGGACTGTGAAGCTGCTTTTTATAGAACACAACTCAAAATAGAAAATTGTTTATACTCCTAATGAAAAGCATGGACACCTAATAAAGACAAACTAGGGTCAAAATTTTCCAAAAGCAACAAAGATTTCTGTATATTTTTCAGAATTCCTCTTCACATTCTTACCTCCTTTATTCCATAACTTGATTCTTGCCACTCACTTTGTCAAGCCCTGTATTGAAGCTCCATCATGCTACTTCTCCATCCTTTTCTTTTTCTCTCTCGAGCTACGCCTTTAGATTAACAGCTGCAGCAGTCACCAGCTATACAGTAACAGGCACAGATTGTTCTTTTATGTGCTCAGTAATCTCTTTTCACACAGGAAAATCCAACCCAGTGTGCCAAGAATGCTGCTTACAGTAAGTATCAACCACACCAAGAGAAAGCAAGAAGAAAACAAAGGGAGTGGATTATTGAGGCTACCGAACATACATCCAACGAAAGTGTGTCCATCAGGGAAAGAAGAATTGGTAGTGAATTTTTGACCGCTGCAAGGAAACAATAGCAAATTAGCTTCACAAATGTTACACTTTCATAAACCTGTGATTTACTGGCTTCTGAACCAACAACTTCAAACCTACTTAACAAGAATATGCAAAATATGATGAAACGATTACAAAGCGCTACAAATAGGATACTTTATCTTATACTTTAGGCATTATCTCTTTTTGTGATCTCTTGTTTAACGTCAGTAGCTGAAGACGACACAAAGACAGCAAGTCAAGATTTTAAGGTTAAAAAAGAGTCTTAAAGCTTAGTTTAGTATCATTGTATCCCTATGCAAAACCATCTCATCTTAACATTTGGAGCTTTCTATTTATGAAAGTTAAACAAAAATATTTTTAAATCCTCTTCTACATAGGCATCTCTTGACCCTTTAACTCTCTCTTCAGTCGTAATATTAGCTCCAATTGTACCATACAATGTGCTTTGTAGTGCTTATTAGCCGTGGTGTGAGAGGATGTGCTGCTGTATATTGAGAGGAGGCCTGGGACAGCCGCCAGGGAGCAAGTGGCTATTTCTGTGGCAACAAAGACATAGAGCTACAGTAGCATCGTTCACTGAATTCCCCTGTGATGAGAGCAGAGAGATGCATGCAGGGAAAATACAGAGGAACAAACCAGGAGAGGACGGACAGAGAGAAATAATTAGGGCCAAAACCAAGCAGGAAAGAGGAGCCTGTTATTTCAGGGAGATGCCAATTCAATTACAGGGGATTGCGGGGTTTGGCTGTGGTTCTGACATAATGGGGGCCCAGGGTTCTCACACTGACCAGGACTCAGGATCCCTATTAGAGCCTGAGGGGGGCTGACTGGCAGTCACAGCCCACCTGCTCTACCTGAACGAGTGTGTGTGTGTGGGGGGGTTGTGCAAGTCAAGACAGAGTCTATGTGCAACCATGGCAGATTTGACAGACATCAAATCAATTGGTTACACACTCTGGCAACAGCAGAAGGAGGGCAAAGCTGCTCGATACACACGCAAACACACAGCTGCAGTGTGACTGGGGCGTGTTTGACAGCCAGTACTGTGGTTCATTTTCAGGTGCAGGGAATGCAGCATTTGTCAGAGGCGATTTGGGGAAAGACAAGGCAGTCCGTGGTACTGAATGCAGACAAAAAACTGCAGCCATAAAAAGGAGTTTTCATAACTGCACAGCATATTTATAAAACCAGAACAATCTCTTATGAAAAACAAACAGGGAGGAGACATTTTGTCGTGCCAAGTGCATTTTGTGTGATTCATTTCCTTCACTTTCAGAAAACACACACATTTTCAACGATTGATAAAGAGAATTACACCAATAAAAGTTTAAAAGGAATACATAAACATTGAGAAATGATAGTGACTAAGTGTCAGTGTTTCCCTGTTTGCTGACGGATCTGTGATGATAATAAACCAACAAAGCCTAATGCACTTCCCACGCCTCACAGACATGCATATCGGCTTCATGATAATACAGTGCGGGTGGCAAATCAATAGAGTCAACAAAACGGAGACACTTGTGCATGTGCCAAACAGTGCATGTCAAGTAAAATGAACTTCCTGGAAGCCAATCACACCTTCAGTATGCAAAGACCGAGAAATTAAACGAAATGTCTTCTTATAATGTCTCTGTCTTTCCACTTTAAAGATGATTAAACATAACAGTCCCTGGATCTATTTCAAAGATTTAGTAAAATATACACCTGAAGTATACACTGCACACACAGACAAAGGACGCTATTTTCAAGTCTGCTTTCTAGAGCAGTGAAACCCGTCCTACATGGAGATTTTTTGAGTTGAAGATTTTTGTTAGACTTTTGTTAATTTAATTTAGCGTTCAATTCAATCCAATGAAAACAATATGTTTGAAAAGAGTTTCAACAAGAATAGTGGCTATCATTTTTAGACATTTAATTCAAAAGCTAGCATTTTCTCAGCACATCATTTTCCATTCAACTGAAAGGCTTTCACCTTGCAATAAAGCTTTATTATAATGGCTGCTGTGGGATGCCGTGAACGCCTTTGACGCTCGAGCGTCCTTAAGTAACCCAATAGAACCACTCATAAATACAACTACAAAGCCTCAACACACATAATACTCAATTTGTGATATGTGGACAGCTTACACCACAGGGAGTCTGGACTGCACTGTGGTCCCGCCCTTTCAAGCCGCACACTTTTATTTCCAGAACGGTTATTATTTCCTGAGGCACTTTCGCTGATGAAAGGTGTTTTTTTTTTTTTGTTCATCTTAGCTGGAAGTGTGCAAATGTGTAATCTTCAGTTTACACCGAGGAACTCGTGTTCAACCAAACCAAAATACACACACACACACACACACACGCACACACGCACACTCTGCAGCAAACACACACACAAGTCAGGCTCCTGGTATTCAGAGAAAAGGAAGGAGAGAGTGACGGCAGAAAGAAAGTCACATCACTATGTCCTTGCTGTGGTCACCTTCTTTTTGCAGGTGAGTTGGAGGGAAAGGAGATTTATCACAGCTGGACAGGTGCAGCTGAGGCAGAGGTTGAATGACCAGGACTACCTGGGGGATTATTGGTTCATGAAGGCAAGCTTTAAATCGTTTGCTTCAGCAATCACTGCATTTTAACTCCCTGTTTACCCCATGAGGTGTACACTGCACACACGTACACTAAGAATACGCTGAGGAAGAGTCTTACACGCATCCTAGCATGCACGGCACACAGAGTCCATTCGCTGTTAACAAATACTCACACAGTGCAGCTACGAAAGACACATTGAATGGCACTTGTATTGCTTTCAGCTGGAGGCAAAAATGTCTCATTCATAAAGAAGAGTTGAAGAGACATTTCTTATGGCAGTCAGCTGAGGAGGATAAACACCTGTCAGCTTATAGAACAAGTCATTAATGATGATCAGTGAGAGTAAACAGAGTCGTCATTCATAATAATCAAACATACGTTAGTATTTGTCACCTATTTTATGTCATTCTATAGAAAAACATTTATTTTTACAGTAATAATAAGAAAATAGAAAGAGTAGAAAAGAGAGGGACTGTTTTCTGTCTTTCACTTATGTTTAGAGAGGTTGAATTTACTTTCTAATACTGATTCTAACCAACGAAGTATCACACTGTTTCTACATTAAAAAAAATGTCAAGAATAAAACGACTGTTTACATTTTGCCTTTGTTTGTATCTCACTCTCAGCTAGCAACACTGATGTATTGTGCAAATTAACAGTCATTTCAGACCAATAAATCCGATTGGCCAAGAGTCAATCCATGAGTGCTAAAAGCAGAAGCAGACGGTCTCTACATGGATCATCTGCTACCTCTGAACTACATCAGACAAATATCACCAGATAAAAGTAAAAGATTCAAGGAGTGTGGTAACATGGAGACATATAATGTGTGTGTTGCCTGGCAACAGTTCAATTTCAATCACGTCTGGAACTATTATGTTGGAGCCAAATTATTTATTAAATAATGTTGTATAAAAGCACTAACAAAGACAATGTTGTGATGTTATAATACATATCACATCATTCCTGTCATGTGCTATTGTTTAATAAATGTCACGTAATTTTACTTTTCTGAAAGCAGTTGATTTTTGTCTGAGCTAAATTGTTATGCTTATGCAGTACTTGCATACTTGTTTATCCCTGAAGCTTCATTTAAGGCGATATCTGAAGCTTACAGTTTGAGGTCTACAGTAGGTCTATAGGCGTAGGTCTATGGAATAGGAACATTTTTACCACTGTTAAAGATTACGGTGCTCTTTATAGCTTTGTTATGAACAAAAAAAAATGTCCCAATGCTGCAATTATGTAGGAATATGTAAAAAAATAAATAAATACTTCTTGTTGCTTCATCTTGGACTTTCAGACAGTCGACTGCATTTGAGAGGCTTGTTTGTCCCTGGAACAGTCATTTCCTCAATAACTCACTTTAATGAAGTAACAAACCCTCGAGACAGCTATGACAAGGCCTGACATAGCCCTGACACTTCATCTATTCCCCTTCATTGGTAACCTGACATTGACTCATAGGTCAAACTGTAGCTTATGGCCTTAAAAGGGCAGGTAGACAGCTCCTAGGTGTCCCCGTGTCTCTCTCTCTCTGTGCGTTAAAGGAATACAGATGAGAGTAAACAGCAGGCAAACCAAAAAACAAGTAGTTGACGTCTCACCACCCTTGACATTACAAGATGATGGAACACAAAGTGAAAAGAGCAAATGCCCTCACATTCACTCAAGACAACAGAGCTGAACTGCTGTATCAAGCTGCAGATGTGCAGAGAGTTAAATTATGTCAGATGCATAAAAATGTATACATCTTTTTTTATTAAAAACAAGGTTTGATTTCTTGCTTTTTATGCCTTAATTGAGAGATAGGACATAGGATTGTCAGATATTTGAGAGGGACAGGAAAGGAGAAACAGGTCGGATTTGAACCCAGGCGGGCCACTTTGAAGATCATAGCCTCTGTACATGGGGGGTGCACACTCACCACTGGGCTACCACGGCCCATAAAACATTGTGTTGTTCTGGCAACTGAGTAATGGATGGAATTGGTATAATATTATTCCTTTACTTGTTATACAACATCATCATTTTAAAGTCAGCTACAGCTTTAATGTAAAATATATCCTTACTAATTCAGTAATAGTATGCAGTACCTCTTCTGAAAATGTTTAAACTTTGAACCATATAAAGTCAAATATTCAAGACAGTTGTGTTATTTACAAGCAGTAATGTTATCAGTTGCAACAGGGATAAACTGTCTAGCTCTTCCCAGAATGACAACTAAGTAATTTCTCTCCCTCCCGCACGCTCTCACACTCCGGTCACACTGATATGGCACGTCTCTTGAACGCTCTATGCGATCCAACACTGGCAGATCAGAGGCTTGGCAGGCTGTCTGCATGCAAGGGCACGGTGTGTGTTTACTTCACCATCAGCGAGTGTCAACCTTCACAACCCTGACTCTCAACTGAACAGACAGCCTCGATGGCAGCCATTTATCTCCCCCATCTGATTGCCGTCAGCTGTCTCCCACTGCCAAGGAACGTGGCCATGTTTGAAAAGGGCAAAATACCGCCAACTGATTATGAACTATTTGTAAACAGCTATTTCAAAAGGCAGGGGACACCAGAAGGCACAGAAATGACACCAGGGAGCTACAAACTATCGTCTAGTGATCAGGGTTTGGTTTTATTTTCTTGTCTATAGTAATTACTAACGCAGAAGGAGGGCAAAGTGTTAACTTCTGAGAGGTAATATTTAAACCTGCAAGATAAATATGAAATTGATTGTTAAAGGGTTAAAAATGATGCAGAACGTGATCATCAGCTATGAGCATGTTTACATTCATTAAATAAAGGAAGAAAAAAATACAATCGAATCAAATAATACTAGTCACAAACACTATGTATACTTTCACTTGTGGAAATACAGATCAGATTAAATAACACAGCGTGTAGCATTAATGATATTGATTTAGATTTACAGCATCATTACATGACTCTGTATAATAATAATCTATATTTAACTGGAGCGTCTCAGAGCCAATCTATATGTAATCTGATGGTTTGAAGGTAAAAGGATTTAAGCTGGGTTAGTTCCTAACAATTCAAAGCACTTTTACCAGACAGGCCAGGCCACACCAGCCCACCAATTAATTAACACACACACACACACACACACACACACACACACACACACACACACACACACACACACACACACACACACACACACACACACACACACACACACACACACACACACACACACACACACACACACACACACACACACACACACACACACACACACACACACACACACACACACACACACACACACACACACACACACACACACACACACACACACACACAGTCTCCCCCGACGAACCTTACCAAAGCAAATATATCATCTTGCATGCTAAGGACTCTGTTCTGATTATTTTTTCAGCGCAATAATTGAGGTAAATAAATAACACAATAATGTTTAAGTTGATTCAAGAACAAGTTCAACAGAATGTCCATATAATTATTACTCAATGTAAACGTTTTAAATGTCTTTGAATTGTAAGTTATTTGTGGGAGAAAATCACCAGACGTTGCTTCACATCAATAGATGGAGAAGTCTGAGAAGCTTCACAAGAATCAGGTATCAACAAGAATGTATCATTTAAAAACAAAGCAAAGCTAAATGTCAGGAAACAAGAATGAGAAAAACACACACACACACACACACACACACACACACACAAAAAGAAAGCAGTTAGTCACTTCAAACAACACGTATGGATCCCAGCCGCTAACAATTCAGCTGTGTCTGAAGATGACCTTCAAAAATGACAGCAGAGCCATTTTCCAATCATTATGACTGAGCCTCTGAGGGTAAAGCTTGTAAACAGACAGTAACTAAGTGTAAAAAAGCTGCATTTAATGAGTGTAACTTCATTAAAAAGTGTTGGTGGTGCAGCTTAATTATTCCCGAGAGCTATGAGAAGACAGTTTAATGTAGACAAAGTTCTGGCCCTTTCTCTCCTTACACAAGTTATAGGCTAACACGAGTTTGGAGCCAACAAAATAGACTTTTTAAGGTGGGAAAGAATGATTCTATTAAGGGGGCTTTTGGAAATTAAAAAAAAGTTCTTTTCTGCAAAGCCAATTTATTCACACATACCCTGAATCTTTGTTTAGCTGCTTCTTTGAAAGTGGATCTGATGTTTGACCAGTAGAGATGTAAAGATTAATCATAAGGCAGTTAAAAATAGATTCAAAGTTGCCACGGTTCACATCAATATTTAAAAAGTGAACCACAGTAACAGGGTCCATTTTATGTAGCTGCAGCTACCTGCTCTTCTCTCTGCTGCACACTGAGTCTGACGCACCAACAGACAGCGCTAACGCACACATACACACAGACACGAACGCTCGCACACAAACGCGCCCCTTTTAACTTTTAGTGCAGCAGCACACAGTTGATCCATGAACCATATGACCGAGTCAGGAACACATAATTCGGTCAAACGTCTCCACTCAGAAACAGTGCAGACTAGAGTTAGAGACACTGCAGGTAGTGCGCGCTGAATGCACGCGCAGCAGGAGCAGTCAGAGATACATACGCGTCTAATAATGAACATAATGAGTAAAGGCCAGAAATATTTTTTAAATTTCACAATTTCCTGATCTGATAAAAATTATTGAATCTGTGACTTCAATCTGTGATTGATTTAACAGAACAAAATGCTTTCCCAATTAAATGTACAATAACAGATCTCAAGGCGACACATCAACACTATTTGTTATTTCAACCATTAAAGCACAAAGTTAATTTGGGACCCTGTCAGTATTATGGTGAGCGTCAGTAGCTGTAGCGCAGAGGTGGTTGGTTGTAACAAGCAGGCGTTACCATGGCAGCTGCGAAGGTCACAGCAGGTTTGTAGCCCCACTCACCCAAACGAGTTTAAGAGCTAAAGAGATTACGAGGTGTTTTCATTAAAAATTTAAGGAATCTTTTTTTCAGTCAGACTTTTTCTTCAGTCACATTTTGTGAAAAAAAAAAAAAATCGTGAAAGAATCGTATGGTGAACCCAGTATCGTGAATCATATCGTGGGTTGAGTGAATCGTTACATTCCTATTGACCAGCATGTAAACTTGAAGTGGTTTCTAATTTGTGGGGATACATACAGAGCTGTGAGACACTACATCAGAAGTGTGTGAGTTAAGTGCGGTCCTTTCACACTTCCCACACATACATGAGAAATTGTTCCCTTGAGCGTTGGGTAGATGTTAATGAGGATTAACCTGGCTGGCATAGATACAAGCCAAGGGAATTATGGGACTTTGGAGAAGGAAAGAAAAAATGGATTTAGAGAGTTTGTGGATCAGACACTGATTTGTCTCTTCAGAAATGGCCTTGAAACTTGTCAAGTCACTCGAAGAATAACTGGAGATAATTCAAGCACTTATCTGCCATTTAAAAGGCAGTCACCTCATCAAGGGAAATCAATGAGCTGTATTTTCTGCATCCATTCCCCCTGTAAAAAGAGATGTACTGAACTAGTTCAAGATAAAAGGGAATTATCTATAATTTGAGAAATAGTATTATTAATTTTCTTGAAAATAATTTGATAAGAAAATCACTTAATAAAAATAATATGAAGCGATTACAGATTATTGATCTGGCTAATAGTTAAGACTATTATCTTTCTTGCAGAGAGAGAGGGAGAGCTAAGATTGACACTCTCACAGCATTAACACTGGAAACTAGGAGAGAGAGAGAGAGAGAGAGTTACTGGAATGGAGATGAGTCAAAAAAAAATGTATAGAACCTTTAAAACTGGGAAACTCTACACTAACACTCTTCTTACACATACAGGCAGACCTCACCTGAAGTTTCTCCTGCCAGACCCAATACTGTAGTGTTTTTTCGCAGCAACTCCGAGTGGGCTGATGTGAGAACGCTGCAGGATATTCTCCAAAAGACTCACCTTGAGCCAACAGGAGGGGGAGTGACGTTTCTATTCAGTGACTGCTGCACGGTGCACAGAGTGTCTGCACACTACCAATACGTTCTCCGTGCATGTAATTAAACGGCTGCAATATGTTTTCCGTTTTGCCAGTATGTTCTCCGCTCTTTTGTTGATGTTGTCATTCCCTTGGACTACTTATAGCATTGATATGCAAATATTGCCATAATAGCGTAGTGTAGCAGACTGTGTTGCGTCTTCCGCTACCTCGGCGTTGTTTTTGACATAACGGCTTACCTCAGGAAATCCCCTTCCCTCCTGTCTGAGAGGGATAGTCTCCTGCTGTGAGAGGGATAAAGTATGTGAACAGCTAGACCAAGAGATGTCAAAGACGTCAAAGCCGTCCTCGCGTTTTTAGGCTATCTACTATAGATATTATCTGGAGCACATGTGTGAAAATGACAAAAGTGAGCATTTGAACTGCTTGAAAGTGTGTTTTATAAAGTTGTGTGACATCCAAAGACTTGGTGCTGGGAGAAACAGCTAAATCATCCTATAGGGGAGAAAATATTTGAACCCATTAATAGGTGCTTTAGATATTTAAAAATTGATTAATTATGACTTTAACCAAGTTAACCTCATCCTGACTGCCTCTTTAAAATAAAACAGACATGGTATCAATTGTTTCATTCAACGATTGGTGGTAAAAAGTAAATTAAGCACTTCCCAAAATGTTTCCCAAAGCAATCCTTATTCTCCTGTGTCACTGCTCCCTTACTTGTCACTGGTCTGAACATATTGTATGGGATTGGTTTGGGTCTGTTATGTCCTCAGAGTATTTTGTGATGACAGGTGATGACAGCACATCACTGTTACCTGGAGCCACAGACACATCACAGGCATATAGAGGATGACAGACACCGACGACAGGGGACAATCAACTGGAGACTGTGAGGGAAGGTGAGATGAGTTGAAGTGAGATGACAGAAAATAGACAGAGTGACACAAGAGAGGGAAAGGCAATGAATGATAGTGAGGGTAAACAGAGGGGGAGGGACAGTGGATTGAAGCAAACAAACAGGGATTTCAGGATGAAAGTGGGGAGAGAGCAGAGACAAAAACGGATTATCATTTGGAGGGACTGTATTTGTGTGTGTGTGTGTGTGTGTGTGTGTGTGTGTGTGTGTGTGTGTGTGTGTGTGTGTGTGTGTGTGTGTGTGTGTGTGTGTGTGTGTGTGTGTGTGCAGCAGACATGGATGAGTCATAGCAGGATTCTAGTGATTGCTTGCAGTTAATACAGAGAAAGAGGGCAACAATTTAGATCAACAATTGTATTCCATCATGAATATGTGTTTTCAAGATACAGTACTAGAAAACTAGGAGATATATTTATTTCTTTGAGGTACAGTACCTCATTCATTTTCCCCCAACACATTGACAAAACTGCACATACACATGACTCTGCACACTTCTGTTTGGTTGTTTGTCTGTTCGCAGACATGAACACAGTTGGGATGACATGCACAGATGAGCATCCATGCACTGCGGCTTAGAGCTGAACAAATCCTTATCTCGACATTAATCCCTATATTAAGACAGGATTAGCTGGTGGGAAATGATACCTTGCTGGGAATGAGCATACCGAGCATCATTTCAGGTTGATGAGAAGAAAGAAAAATCCATTTCCACACGCCATTTCTATGTAAGACATAGAAAAAAATACTGTATCATAAGATGAAATGTTCAGTCTTCAGATAATCATGGTTGTCTGTGACACAGGGCAGAAGTCTTCATTAGGACACAGTAATGCAGTCATAAAAAAGCAGTGCTTCCTCTGACTGTGGCGATGTCTTCATACGCGTCAGCCATGTGCTGAATCTTAATCCTAAATCTCCTGATAAATGAAAAAAACATGCCAATGTCATTAACAGGTGCCATTGTAGTTATGGCAACCGGAAATGACTGACTAAATTGTATGTGAGAAGCAAAGATGAAAACAGAGTAATTAAGCTTTCCATGACTAATCTGTAGCTTGGATTTCCCCCCTTTTTCTTTTCTTGCCCAAATGTTTCAAGTCATTAACTTACTTTAGATGGGTTTTTTCACACTTCACACACAAACACTCAATAGGTCTGAAATCCACACAGTGGTGGGCTGTATTACTCTATGAATCACTGCTGCATCCTGCTGCCGATACCGGAGCTACACTTGTGTCCCACGCGTTTGATTCACACACAGCTACGGGCCTAACAGCCTCTGTAACCCTCATTACTGTCACCCCTGAGCCCTCACACCACTCACACCTCCACACCTAAGCTGTCAAATACGAATTTACACAGTTTACTTCACAAACCAAAAGGGACAGTATATAAAGTGAAAATAGTTGCCTTTTTAAAGCTAATGATTTAAAAAGAAATGGAAATTCTTGCTGTGAGAAAGACGAGAAGCTCATCCCGACTAGCTATTTCCCCTAGTATCATTGTGAGAAAATTCAGGTAATTTGCCTATTTTAGCATAACATCATACTAAGCTGCTAACTGGTTGCTAGCTCTTGTTTCACATTAAGAACAATGAGTTTATGTTTTGAAGGTAACACATTTTCCTCTACAGGTAAGTATCGATTGGAATTCATTTTTCCAAATGAAAAAGATTAAAAGATTTGATTGCCAAGGTGCATTGCAGCTCTCACCAACCAGCCAACAAGAAAAACGTAACCGTACTGTATTTCATACATTATAATAATGTCCACATAGTTTCAGTCAAACAGTCATGCTTCACTGGTTTTTGCTCATTCAACCTCTGCTCAGACAGGGGAGAGTACACAGATTAGTACGTTGCTAATGTCCTATTAACCATGAGGTTAAGAGGCAGTATGTGGTACACTCTGCATGAGTAAGTAGTAGGCAGTATGTGGTTTTTAAACACAGCCTCCATCTCCCTAGATTTTAGTGCTGGGCCTTTAACCCTTGCTCCTCATGGTTCTAATTATGTTTTTGTCTGTTTTCTCTGGACAGTGATGTTTTTCCCTTGGATATTTTCTTATTTGCAAAAATAGCAAAAAAGTTTCAGGTGCACGACCCCAACAGGACTAGAAAGTTTTTTTTATCCAGGTAAGAACAGCAAAACAGCATGAAAGCCTAGTGCTGAAACGCGTCTGTTGTTGTTTTGCTGTTCTTACCAGAATAAAGGAAACTTAACAGATATTTGTGAACTGAATTTTCTGTCTGTTTTTATTTTCTTACCTGTTGTTTTAAAATAAATCAGTTTAAATTAAAGTCAAAATTTATTTTTATTAATATGTCATTTACTCGTTGCTTGCTAGTTCAGCTTATTAGTCATTATTGAGGGCTAATTAGTGCATTACTCTATATGACCATCATCTAGCTAACAGGCCATTAACTAAGAGTTTCACCTCAGCCCCCTTCTGATTTGTTGGACGTGTATTACTGTATGATCTTAATATGCTTTAGGGCCATATTGACCTATAGATGATGGTCATATAGAGTAAGTAGTATGTGCTGAAAACAGCAAGTATGCTACTGATTAGCATGTATTAATAAGCAACTTAGTAAATGGTGAATATTGTGATCTTTATATAAAGTGTTACCAGTAAATCTAAATGTCTGCTTTGTGTCCCTCCTTAAGTCAATGAGAACAATACTTAGAATCAACAAAAGAGTCAGAGGACACAATAACACTGCTTTAAAAAGGACATGTCAATTTGAGCATTAATTAACATTAAAATGTACATCAATCTAGGGAGTTGTTAAACTAACACTTTATTAAATGTTTATTAGTGAACTAAAGAGTCACTGTTAGCTTTGTATACCACCTTTTGACTAAGACAGAATAGTTGTTTTTCTCTGTTGCTGTTCTTATGCTAAGCTAAGCCAAACGGCTGCAGCTATACAGTACATTAGTTTTAAAAGGGCAGCCTCTGAAATGTCAACACGGGAGTTTGCTCATGTCATAATGTCCATGACATTATGATATGAGCAAGAATAACAGTATGTTGTTCTGCAGCTTGCAATATCCTTGGGCTTTCAGAAAGGTTAGACACAACTATCTTAATGCATTTCACTTCAGACGTATGGCAGAAAATGTGAGTCCCTAAAGGAATTACAACTTATTTGATCCACCACAGTTACAAGAGACAGGAATATAAAGTATCTTCAGTTAGCCCACACAGAGTGCATAAATGATGACTGTAATATAGGAAAACAGTTACAGAGGACATTATAGACAACATCTACAGGTGTTAGAAGAGATAAGAAAGGAGAGAGGTGAAGAGGGTATGGACAACTTACCCTGTGTCAAGAGACTGTTAGAGAGGATGGACAACTTTTGTTTTTAGCTTTTATATATCATATTCATAGTCTGTTATGCAACATCATGTCTTCATTTGCATTGCGTTATTTTCATTTGTTGTCAAGCATTTATGTACTTGACTGCTCTGTAAATCACTTTAATGTTAGAAACCACTTTTTTTATTAAGAAAAATACTTCATAAATAAATCCAATTTAAACTACAGGGTGAAGAAAAAGTGTCGAGCAAAGTGATAATAAAGTGTCGCTGATCCAAAGTAGGGACATAAATTACAGAGCAGCCCACCGACATGAGCCACTGCAGCAACATTTCCTTCAGGTGGAGGATGTTACTTTGCTCAGGGTTACCTTGGGAACTGGCTCGACCAAATCCTTCAGTCAGTCAAAAAACTTCAGTCTTCGTGTCATGTAGGAACCAAGCAGAAAGAAGGCCGTGATTCATAATTTATTAAATAATGACTGTGCTGTACAGACCCCTTGGCTGTGCCGGAGGTAAATCATACTCCAAATGATGCAACATACTTCTTTACAGACTTTATATAACCTTCTTTTAATGGATGATCAAATTTGTATATATCATCATCACCTCTAATTATGTAATATTGTTTATTAATGATTCACGTCCCTTATGTTCCATCTTGGCTTGGTTTGATAGTATAAACTGTTCTTTTTTTTTTTTTTTAAAAAGCTCTTCAAGTAACGACAGGTTGCATTTTTCTGCATCACTTTTTCAAATGTCTAAAAGCAAAGTGAAAATAAAGATTGTCCACAAGCAATACGAATGAAGAATAAGTGTCACTGCTGCATCCTCCATTTCACACACTAACTGCACAATCACAGCATGCAAGACACAATCAATGTTGGAAACCTGCTGAGTTAAGACAGCGAGGCAGCGTTTAAAAGGCGTATCACCTTTCCTCTTGGCAAGGTCTTATGTGATAGAATCACCCTGGGATACCTTCAGATACCGCGTGTGCTCTAAAGCTGTCCTTTTAAAGAAATATCAAAACAAACTCTTCCGTGAAGTGGTTGGAGATATGGCTGCTCTCAAAGGTGCCCTTTCCTTATTGATTTCAACTTAGGATTAAAAAGGAAAGTTAAAAAGAGAGTTTTTAGTCTTTATAAGCTCGACGTAGAGCATACTGTTTGTCCTCAAAATCCTCAAACACTGCTGACACCAACTTTTTAATATCTTAGAAATACTGGAAGAAACTAAAAATGTGTTGTTTTAAATCATCCTGCACCGACTTGCTTTGCATATAACCAGCCATTTTTAACAAAACAGGATTTGACATGATTTGACTTCCCTGCTATCTGTTATTTAATGTTCCAGACATTAATCATAAATGACAGCAAGTACTGGATGCACTGTGTTTTTCATCAAATCTAGCTTTCTATATAACAACAAGAAACTAAGCAGACCAAAGAGAGTATAGGTCCACCCGTGCATCAAGAAGGTCATATCACTGTAATATTACTTTGTAATAGTACTTTCACTGTGACTCTGAGTTTTCTTGAGAACATAATATTCACAGTCCCTAAATGCATCATGATGCTCGTAATAAAAAGACAGCCTGAACATGAATCCAAACACTAAATACTACAGTTTGTTTTAGAGGAATAACACATTGAATTACTGTAAAGAATTTGCACAAAAATCAGTGTGAAATTAAGCAGCCATGTAAAAGGAAATAAACACTGCCGTTGATTTATTGGCTTCATGTAATATTCAACAATGCTGCCTCAAAGGAAGGAAGGTCCTTGTTTTGTGCATTAGAGGGAGAAAAGAAGAGAAATGAAATGCCTGTAGATATTAATATGAAATATGAAAGAGGGCAACCACGTTTTTTAAGATCAGACAAGGGTAGGTTTCTGCCGAGAGGGCTTTTATTACTTATTGTCAACATAGTCACATTACTTATTGGTGCGTTTAGCCGGCAGGTGCAGTAATATGTTCACTTATTACAGCGGTGCAGAAAATTCATCTTCCATTTTGAAGATAACAAAGAAAACCAACAAGTTCTTTCAGTAGCATTAATGAAAATCATTCATCATCATGAAGAATAGAGGGGAAATATTGCTCTTCACAGAGATGCTGCTAAAACTAACAAGTACCAAAGGGGGCAGTGTTAAGGAGCAAACTCATCCAGTGTGTCCACATTACTTCTGGCACATATAAAAAAACAGTAGAAAGACCTACATGAAGGGAACAGATACAGAGATGTACTCCTGTTACTGCTGCATTGCAGTGTAGTGACCCAGGCCTTTAATGTCACGTCGCCGCTAACAGCCGCACAGCTAATTTAACTCCACGCACCCACTGAGCATGCTTCTAAATCAGTGTTTAATCACTAGAATGACAAGCTCAGCTAATTATTGTCCTCCGCCTCCCCCTCGCCTACATCCTCCCGCTCTCTTCCTCTGCTGACTCTTTTTGCGGTGCTGCCTGCTCAGACGATGACTGGCTATTTCTGCTCTGTCGTCTGGAGCTGTGTTATACTGGTGTCTTCTATTGGCATGATAATTATTACAATCATCCAGCATGCAGTGTTCCGAGATACCATTCATTGTATATTTTTGTTTATGTGATCTAAACAGCATGTCTGTGCAGAAAGGCTTCCTGCAAGTAAACAGCATGGTTGAGTCTGATGAATGTCTGCGAGAGTTTCTCTTTACACAGCACAGGGATTGAAGTGTTTTAAGTGTTAGCGTTAGACTTGAAAGATCATTTCAAATTCAATATCTACAACTAAAAAATGTAGCTCCTCTGTGATTTACAAATCTGTCTGTTGTCTAGCTTTGGATAACATAAGCAGTGTGTGTGTGTGTGTGTGTGTGTGTGTGTGTGTGTGTGTGTGTGTGTGTGTGTGTGTGTGTGTGTGTGTGTGTGTGTGTGTGTGTGTGTGTGTGTGTGTGTGTGTGTGTGCTTGCCTAACCTTAATTTACCTCTGGAAATGAAAGAGAGGAATGATTGGATTTCGTAGGAACAATATCCATGGCTGCTTTCACTTCTTCAACCCGCTCGAATGAGAGTAACCATGTCTTACACAAAGATGTGTTATTTTTCAAGGTGACATCTCACTTGAACTATTCTTTGAAAAGGCAAATCTGTGGAACTGACAAATTAGATATATTGAGACATATATATTGAGAGTAAAAAAAAACAAATAATTTTCCATGTAAAAGTGTATCACACATTTTGGACATGAATTAACAGCAAGTTTTAATGAAGCCAAGGTCAGAGTAACAAGAGCATTGTAGACCCTCGAATGTGCAATGGCACCTGATTCCAGAGGAGGGCACTATATGCAATACAGACCCTATTAATAAAAATATGTGATTAATGAATTTAACATGCAATGAACTTACGAGTTCTCGAAGAAGGAAAAAAAATTGAAGCCTAATTATAGAACATTCTTGTGACAATGCTGATTTGGAAGTGCAGTCTAAATCAATAATTTACTGCACCTTAAAAAGACCATTACATGGTCTTTTTCAACTGAAGTCTGGAGAGATTGTTTTGACATCTAATCTAGACAGTATTCCCTTTAAAGCAAAAAAGCAGGAAAGACATAAAAATGCATTAGTATTAAGTATTATTATGGTTATAGAAAACTGATTTGTGTTTGTGGTTTGAAGAGAGACTGGCAGAAGTGTCAGTCAGTCTGCTCTGAGGCCTGTGGTCAGCCAATGGGACGCACAAAGAGCAGCCACTGTGTAGACAGTCCATCGTGGTCCTGACAACACGGACAACAGTGCTCCCTATGGGCCCAGAGGAGAAGGTCATTTTCCAGCTCTGCACACAGATGAGAGGGCGTAGAAGACAAGGAGAGCAGTTTAATGTTTTAAACTTCAGAGGAATTTTACTGCTGCTCCTTCAAACTTTAAAAAGGAAAGACGTTCAGACATAAATAGGCCACTTTGGATGAGTAGAGCTCTGTTAGTAGAGTGTGTAAGTATCTGGACAGTGATATGTTTTTCTATTGTTTAGGCTATTTCCCAGCACAAGGGATGTCAGGAGAAATAAAAGGGAAACAGAAAGGTTTAAAGTGCTGACTCTCACTTCTTAAAAACATGCGACTCATATTGCTTTAAACCCTAAGGAGGTGTAGATAAAAAAAAGCTACAGTATAAGGTTCATAGGGTGTAGTGCAAACACCTTCAAAATAAAGCTGTAAGTCAGCACTTAACACAAAGTCTTTTTTTCCTTCCATATCTGTGCGCTTGGAGACCAACAAATCTTACATTAAAATGTACATCAATCTAGGAAGTTGTTAAACAAACACTTTATGAAATGTTTATTAGTGAACTAAAGAGTTACTGTTAGCGTCGTATACCACCTTTTTACTAAGACAGAATAGTTGTTTTTCTCTGTTGCTGAGTCGTTACAATATGCTTTACTTTTTTTAGTTCACTACGGCACTAACAGAACAAAATTCTTCTTCTGCTATTTAATTTTAACAATCCAGCTCGCGGTCGCGCCCGGCAACCCCCGGAAGAGCAGTGGCAGAACTCCATTAACATATTTGAGTTAGCATCTCACAACCTGGCAACCGAGCGGTGCAGCTGAATAAAAAAAAAAAAAAGTCTGGACAGAAAGGACACAGTCATAAAACATAATCAGCCTCCAATAAAACACAGGGAATCGAGAGGGTCAGTTTGACTGCTGTGCACCCTGAACCCTCACACAATGAGAAACACAGGTGGTGCTGCTCTATATTAAACCATCACATGCTATTTTTCATTTGATTATAAATCTGTCTGTTCCACTTCAGCTAAAAATAACTTCCTGCGAGGAAAAGCTGGCAGGATGTTACCCATGCTCATATGTATTTAATTGCAATTAGAGATGAATGTTGGGTTTCCCTAAATGACAAAGAGAAGTCTGGATGCGTAGTCCACATGTCTCCACAAGTCCTCGACTTCACCACTGCTTTCCTTCACTTCACCACAGCTGTAATTGCAGATGCAGAGCTGGCCAGGATCCAGAGCTGAGCTGAAATATGCAGCAGCCGATGAGCAGTGCGCTGAAGGCTCATGACATACTCTATAACCCTGAAAATATAGTGTTTATGATGGCTGAACATTACAACAGCAGTGACTAAACAACAGAGGTGCGAGTTGGGAGACTGGACTGGCTTCAAACTTAGGATACTGGGCCAGTAAAATATGAATAAAATATCAAGGATCGGTAAACGCAGGCCTGCCAGAAATACCATCATCAAACAGAGGAAAAGGGAGAGAAGCTGCTAAAAAGGCAGGAGGAAGCCAAAACCTGAACATCCAGTCATTACAAGACGCAGTTTGAGTAAGGCCTAAATTTTCCAATCAACGAGTGTTGGTGACAAGCTTCATCTCACAGTGAGGGTCATGTATTCAAGAAAAAGAAGACCACATGTCAGGATGGATTATAACAGTAGAGCTTCATCTTTGAGCTGAGGCCATAAAAGTTGCATCCCTAAAAACAATCAATTACACAATAGAAGGTGTGACTCCACAAGATAGAATTGATCACTAGCCATTTGCACAGATACATGATAATGAGCATCTATATCTATGCAGTAAGCCGAAACTTAGTCTGCGTTTTTAATCATGCTGCTGGAGAAACTCTAGACGTTTTTCTTTTGATATCAAACAGAAGACAAATCCAGATTTATGTCTCCAATGAATTCATAAACACATGAAGAGTGGTTTTATCAGGAAATCTCTCTCTGAAACATGTAAACACACCACGGCAGCTGCTGTTACAAACCAGCAACCATCTCAGCTAACAGGGCAGGGCTCGCAGCACATCTCACACGTTTAATCACGGACCAACAAAAACATCCTCCTACAGTTCGTCTTCCCTCCTCTCTCCTGTCCGAGTGTTTCCATTCAGCCTAGGTATTTAGACCAACTTATAAACGAGAATTAAAAAATGGGCCTGATGCTTGATAACACGATATAATTGGAATAGAAAAGTTCTGAGTACATTTGGCAAAGCAAAGGGACATTAGGATGGCTGACATCTGAAGAGTTTCCAAAGATCTAAAGTTAGATAAACTCCCCAGAAGATCCTATGGTAGCTAATGAGCATCTACTGGGAAAAGCACTTATAAGAGTTCTCTGAATGTGGCTGAAATAAAGAGAAAAGCTTTATACAATTCTTGAAATCTATCCTGTAGAAATCAGGAAGCTTTAGTTATTATTTTAAAACATAAATAGCTTACATCTATTGTTGACTTTTAAACTCTCATCGTAATTTGAGAGAGAAATATTCAAAATAAAATTGCTGGTTTGTTGAAATGCAGAAGTGCAGGTTACACACATTTTTCAGTTGTAGCAGTCAGATGACATAAGGATCCAAAGTCAAACTGCACAGGGTAAAAAAAATATTATTTTAGACTTTTTGTCTGTCATGTTTTAACTAAATTGTCGATGTTATAACTCTATGTTACATTTTCATATTCCTCTGAAAGCAGCTGCTGGGAGCTCAGGTCTTCCTCACAATTGTAACTGGTCAAAAGCCCCTAAAGTAAAGCTGTGTGTAGCTAGATGATTTAAATCCTTTTCTTTCCAGATGAAATAATACATCTTATAGGTGCATGATCAGATACAATCTGTTGTGTAAACCACGTGAAATAATCTGGGCGATGGTTCAATGACTCAGACGATTTAACCAAATTGCAACGATCCACCATCAGTAGACATTTAAAAAAAAAGGAGGATCATTTTGCAGCTGGCTGGTTTACAGGCAAAGCAACATTTTTATCAGAACATACGACTCCTGCAGTCATTAAGCAGAGGAGGGCGAGCCGACCGCAGCACCAGCTGTGACTCATAATCTCCAGAAAGCAGTCACTCACTGACCACGGTTCCCCTGGGAAACACAGGCGACTTGAAAAACGTCTACAAGGGGCTGAGTGGCACCCCCACACGCAGAATGAGTGATCGTTGTTGATGGAAATCAAATAGTGGGGCATGTGAAGAAAGATGACCGGTAAACAAACTGAAGATTATCGCAATGATGGTTTGAGTCATAAACCTGAACAGATTTTAAATCACTCTTTCAATCAGGGTGAACTTGTTTCCTTCTCCAGACAGAATCTGACTTCTCTCCTGAAATGCGATATCAGTCGTATTAGAGGCATAAAATACAAATTCATTGCATCACATGCTGATTGACAGGGGATTTAACCTATCATATTTTGCCACAAAGGTCGGCGCCTGCTCCTCTCACCTCAGACCGCAGTGGATTTAATGTTGGTGAAGCAGATTCTTGTGACAACTTCATACTGTCATTATCGCCTTGCTTTGATTACAAGTCATGGAAAGCTCTGCACGCATGTCTGGCAAATGAAGCCAGCATATGTGTTGTTTAGTGTATGTTGTTGTTGATTCGTTGCTGTACAGAATGTGGTTGAATGTCCCTTGTCTGATTATTTAAGATACAAATAAACAATTAAGTGCAGATTTTTGTATATTTGCAAGAACATGACATGAAGATGACGTGATTTGACTTGGATTAGAGGGCAGGAGAGTGGTTAGTGAAGTTTCTAACGATAACACTTTACTTTAGGCATCTTTAATTTGGATAAACTGGAGGTAGCAAATGATCTAGTGTGTCCTTCTCTGTATTTACTCTGATTGTGGTTGAAGGTCACGAGAAGTGTAGGGATGGTTGTTTAGTTTTCACAGGGAGCATTTCACTCAGAAAAAAAACAAACAAGTTTCTATACATTCAAACAAAAAAGAACCCCCCCCCCAACACACACACACACACACACACACACACACACACACACACACAAACACCAAATACCAAGGGACTCATTACTTTTTGTGAATTTTGTCGCAATAAAGCAGATCAAACTACGAGAAGCCAAAGTTTGACAAGTGCAAGGAATCATGGGAAAAGGCAGACAGGCAGCTTCTGAGTGGGCAGAAGAGAGGCTGACGCAACTAAATGATTTCTATTATGTTCATTCTAAATAGGGATAATCATTTTGTACAGCATGTGTATGATGGATTAAGGCTATTAATTATCATCAACAGCAGAAGCAGCAGCTACAGAACAAAATGAAATTCAGTTCTGTAGAAGCTATAAATCTGTTTGTAAGAGCAGATCAAACATGGATAGAGACATGCATGAAGAGACAAAAATCTAAAAAGCTAAATAAAAGATGATTAACAAAACATATGAAAGAAGCCATAAAATTAAGCTTTTAGTAAAGAAATCCTAAATAGACTTAACAAGCAATGAAAACCATAACAGTACCAAAAAACAGTCATTCAAAGTGTCTTACAGGGTGACTTAAGTGTAAGGACAAGGACAAAGTGTGAAGAGAGAAATCAGAGAGGCTTTTGCTTTAACTTGGAGTAAAGCTGTAAAAGGAATCCTTTGGGGTTTTTGAAATAGGTACATATTTGACGTTATCATCAATAGTAGGCTTGCTACATAGAGAACAGAGAGCAGGGTCTGTGTACACAGCCTTTAAAGAAAAGGCACCTATAGACTCAGCAGCATCAACCATTGCATTCTGCAGATGCATTATAAAGCCAAACAGTTACAGTCACCTCATTGGAAATAGTGACTCAGCCTACTTTTGGATCAATCTACCAATACATAAGATCGGTCTCTTGCAATGCGCTCTTGCAATTTGTCAGTCAAATTAGTTTCTTCCTTAACTTTCGAAAGTATTGCACAACTCTCTGTCTTAATCTCTTACAAACCAAAATAAGCTATGGAGACCTTTTTTTTCACACGGCTATAAACATATCTACCTCATCTGTAAAAAGGGGCATTCTAATATGTGATCTAAGGGGGATTCCTTTGCTTTTGCTGCCAACCTCAAGTGGGCACTCAAGGAAGTGCAGTTTTATGCACTTCTGCATTGGCTTTATTTTTCAAAACTGAAGGTTGTCTATTGTTCTACACAGAAGTAAAGCTATATGCAGGTACACTGCTATCTCCTTTTCTTGACGGGGTCATACAGTATATCTATATCAAAATACCCTTTTCTTTGCAAACTATCCTTTTTTTGAATATATTAGGAAGAGCACGCACTTGCAAAATCATACTGCACAAAAAAGGGCATTTCCTGCAACTGCAAAAGGGTAAAGATAACAATCAGACAGAACAATGCTAAGAAGATACCGACAGTAACACAAACTCTGTCTTCAATGGGATGAGATAAAGAGACGACACCTGAAATATGCTTAAACCGGTTAAAAAAAGGAAAGAAAGGTTCAAACAGGCTAAAGCCAGGACACACATACAAGTGGCAGACATGAGAAAGAGACTCAGAGAAAAGCAACAAACATTGAACGGTGTCAAAGTGTCTGTTGTCGGCTGTGTTGTTTTGACTGATGGAGAACGAGAATAGTCCTGAGGGAGATATTGATCAGATCCTGCCCATATCCTCAAAGAGAGACAAAAGACCCTCCCTTTAAACACACACTGACCCACACACAAGCACTCACACACAAACAAATGCAGTAGGTCCAGCGTGGTAGAAAATGAGAATGAATGGCTGCCTAAAATAAACCAGAAAGGTCTGCAGCATGAAGCAAAACATGCCCCTGCCCCACCCCCAACGCCGATCTGTTAGCCAATCCATGTAAACAAGCTATCCTCACCATTGGCTGCACAGTATCTTCTACAAATGTGTCTGTTCTATACACATGGACGTTCATCTGATCGGATCTGGGCCATAAATTAAAGATCTTGGAGGTTTTGGGGTCAAAGTTGCTGGAGCTGAGGGAGATACCAGCTCCAATTAAAATTGGCGGTGTGTCTGTGCCTGTTGGTGTGTGTGCTGAACGTGTAACACCCTTCCTGCTGCTCCATCACCAATGAGATTTTTTTAGTCGATGGATGAGATGGCTTGCCTCAAGAGCGTTCCCAAGAAGTAAAGCATTTTCTAGCTACTTGGTCTACAAACAGACACATGTTAGTAATCCCTGTTACAGGAAAAACAATGCTCCTTAATCTTTTTAAATCCACAGAACACTTTCATTCAAGTATCCCAGCGCTAAATTGCCTGAAAAGGTCAAGCTGCCCATTCCTTCTTGGGATTTATTAGCGTTTGCAAAATGACAGCAAAGGGTTTGAATAAATCCTGAAGGACTACAAATCAATAATTTATTCATTTTCCATTGATTTGTTGGGCTAATAAGTGATTTATTCATTTATTTTTAAGGATGAAAAAAACAAAGGTTAGGTCTCCACCTGTCTGTCTGTACAACGATTTATGAAGAATAAAAGCAATAAACGAGATGTTTAAAGTAGTGAATGTTTGGCTTTTTGGTTCAGGCTACTGGGAGGAACATTTGGTTAGTGTTGATTTCGTTCTTCCCTGGACAAAGCAACACCTCTTATCTCATTGATGATATGTAAGCAGCGTTTCCTGAATGAAACTCTTATCCTGCTGATTTTTTAACAGATTGTTTTAGCAGCCTGCTTTAACTCACTGAGTTCAGCCCCTGTGACAGATGTTATAAGGATTTTGAATAGATATATAGAAATAATCAAGCTTGTTGCTGTGGTCCTTTGTTTGCTTTTGAAGGCCATATAAAGGCTTCAGTTTGTGAAGAAACTAACATGGAATCTATTATTACAAATAAACGGCCGGCCTCTAGCACAACATGGACTCCTCCGCAGACTCCACATAAGCACAACAAACCAAAAGAGGTTTCATCTGTAGAAGCCTGTTGAGCCAAACTAGAAAACTAGAGTAAACATCGGGAGAGCTTTTCATTCATGGAGGGTGCTTGGATCGGTTTGGGGGATAAAATCGGACCCAGAGATGGCTTCACTTCTATTGAAAAGGTGAGATAACTCCTCCAGAACGTGTGAATTTCACAGCCGATAAAGATGCTCACTCGTCTACGTACAAGCACGCCAGTGAGAGTGAGCAACAGGCCGCTGGTGCAGTTACACCAGCGGCCTGCAATGTCGAAGTATTTTTGAATGTTACGTAGAGCCCCTTTAAGCTCTAAAATCCTGCTTCAACAAGAAATCAAAACTTTTTGAAAAACATATTGCTGCAACGTTCAAGTATATACCGTAAATTCCGGACTATAAGCCGCTACTTTTTTCTCACACTTCGAGCACTGCGGCTTCTACTCCGGTGCGGCTAATGCATGGATTTTTTATGGGGGACAATGAGCTTCTGCCGCAAAAACATTTGACTTCGTCACGTCGGATCTTAATATCAGTCATTTTGCGCTTCATGCACGCACCCTCATGATGGAAAACACACGGAGAAATACATATGATGCAGCTTTCAAGTTAAAGGCGATCGACCTGGCTGTCAAAGAAGCTAACAGAGCTGCTGCACGTTAAGATGACACTGACAGCGACAACAGAGACTGAGGAAGTGAGTAATGAAGTCATTCTGAGGCAGTGAATGGATGGACTTTTTCTTGTGAAATATATTACGGTCATCTTTTTCATCAGCCGTGTTACAGACACCGTCGGCTAGGCTTCGTATTGTAACGGTTCATGTTGTAAAGTCAGTAGTTGATAATGTGTTCATAATTCCGATTATGTGGAGAGTCAGTGAATGCACCAGCGCGAACGTGTTGAGTGGCTGTATGAGAGAACGCTGGGGGAGAGAGTTGGATTGTTACGGCAAGTTATGTGTTGCTCTCTGCTGTAAACGGCGTGGTCACGGCCGACAGTGATCGGGTTATTAAAAGTTATTATTTGAACGCTCTCGTCGTCCTTTAACGTCCGTACGGACGCTACAGTATTTGCGGATGTTACCGGTAGCCTAGGTCTGTGTAAATAGCTCTTGTTATAGCGTGGACACCTGCGGCTTATAATCAAGTGCGGCTTATATATGTACAAATACATTTATTTACTTATTTTTAGCCGGTGCGGCTTATATCCAGGTGCGCTCAATAGTACGGAATTTACGGTACTCACCTTTTGCTATTGAGAATTACATTAATATTCCAACCCTAATCTCTGCAGAAATAATCAAATAATAAAAAAAAGTGAGAGCAGCCCTATATTTGAAGTCATTTGTATTTTTTGCCTGCACTTAAGAATCCCCAATTCAGCAGTACCACAAAGCATATTGAAATGCCTGGAGTATATGATGTCGGAAAAACACCCCAGCAGAAGACCAAGACAACTGAAACAAAGCCTGAGCGTTACCGGAATACAGAGGAGGTTTAGAAACACCATGGTGTTACGCAACCAGATAAGAGGAGTCCATTTCCACTTGTCTCCTCTTAGACACACTGTAGTGCTTGTCTTTCACTCGCTCTGACCTGCCACAGAAACCGGCCCTGTGCGAAGCTGTGTGTAACTGACCGTGTCCCCGTACTTGAACCTGGCCTAGCGGCCTTCACGTTGCCGTGAACAGAACAATTAACACAGCTGATGGAAGTTCAATCTCTTCAGTATCAGGCTGGAGATAAGGCCCCTTGGGATGAATGAGTCTTGTGTCTCTTTCAATGGTTATAAATAATAGCCAGACAAGGGCCGAGACAGGTTTGCCAATTATTCAGACAAAGGAAGGTGTTCTCCGCTGCCCGGACAAGCATCAGTCAACACTGCACTCCATCTCAACAAAACATGGCTGCTTCTAATGAGGATCTGCAGACGTAGGATGAAGGAGTAAACAGGGCGATTTAAAAAGGATTGAACCACTTGATGGAAAATGGAAAGGAAAAAAAACAGATGTTGAGATTGAATAGATCAGAGAAAGAGAGGGGCAAAAAACACATTCAGGAGACAGGGAGGAAGATAACGTTTTTTTCTCAAAACAGCTCTTGACATTAGACGGGCTGCAGAAGTAATCGCCCCAGACCAGAGCAAATAGAAAAGCAGCAGCTCAGGCAATTCCTCAAAGTCTGTCTTAGCGTTTCTGCAGATAACTCCTGAGTCTGACCAGGTGGAAACGTACACACGTTTATCTGGAGAAAGATGAGGCTCAGCAGTGATCCGCTCACCTCCATTTGACCCTCAGCATCTAAACACTGAAATGCCACATACTCTGTGATGCTAACACGTTTACACGCAGCCAGTGTTATTGAGGAGGAACCTTTCTACTCAGTCAGCCAGAAAGTGGCATATGAACCATGAAAGGGACCACAGGAAGCCGGGCTGGATTATTTTTCACTATCTCATCAGGCGATCCGGTGGGCTCAGCAGCTCCAGAGGACGACTGCACGGCCGTTGATTTGTAACACTCAGGGGAAATCAGAATCTTTCTCCATCAGACGCCGTAAAGCACAGACAGTTTTGGCTCCCCTGCTAATGTACAGTCACACATAAAACTGATGTCCCTCGAGAGTGGACACTTTTTCTATAGAATAATTTTAAGCCCTGAAATGTTGGTAATACTTGTACAACATGGAGAGAGGCACATCTGGTGCATTTCTTGCCAAGTGTTACCCATACCTAACTAACTAGAATGCTTTCCCAATGTGTGTGATTGGTTTTGACAGGCCCACCTATATTATTGACCCTGGTTTATTCCAGTGCCTTATATACACACTGTGACTAACAGCTACTTTGTACTTCAATATGAATACATTTAAAATAACTGATATTTAAAAGAGCACATTGCAGGTTGCGTAAAATCAGTTATATCAGAACCAGTTCACTTGCCCAATTTTGATCAACACATGTTGGTTTGCTGTTTGCCTGGCTAACCAAAAAGGCTGTGTGGGGGTGCCTGAAAACCAGCTCTGGTGAAAACAAATACCAACCACCCTGGGCTGGAATTTGAACTTAAGAAAGAGGTCATACTGGCTGCTGCATTGTTGTCAGAGAAGCAAGCACTTCAACACACGTTTCCTTTATGCCCGATGATGCAGTAAGGCCATTGTATGATATAATTTAGTAAATGTCTTACATATCGTTACAGTAAAGATAAAATGGTCATTCCAAAGATCAATTTCTTTCTATACAAACTTCACGATGTTAAAACAAAAATGCCTTGAACTTCTGTAAAAGGGAAAATGTGTATATGTGTGTACTGTATGTGTCACATAGAGACTGAACACAGTATGCATGAGCATGCCCATGTATAATTGCCATGGTCAGGGGGGCTATTTTTCCGTCTGCTAATTAAGTTTAATTATATTAAATATCATCTACTCAGGGCCACATTAAAAACTAATTAGAAATCACAGAGTCTGTGGCAGCTGCACAGATCACCTCAACAGCCCTGAGCACATGATCGCAAATTAAAACAGGAGGTAACACGGATACCAACTCTGATCCATATGCTTTCAAACCCTCCTCAGAAAACAGGTTAGGAGAAGGGTGCTTACTTTATCTCTTGAAATGTTGATTTTGTTTCAATAATTAATTGGATGGTAACATCTTGAATAAACATTTCCTCTTGCAAGCTCTTTACACTTTGAACGTTTTGAACCTGTTCATGTTTTCATTTCACAAGAACACTCGAACTGTTTCATAGACGAAGAGGACATTATCGAAACATCTTGTTGCAAAAAATGTCTGTATCATCTCCTGTAGCATATAAAGACAAGTGACTCACATAAACCCTAATCATGGCAAGTAGTCAGGGAAGCAAAGATGTAATAAATAATGCATTAAATGAGACCATTTAAAGTTTCTTGTATGTTTCAAGCTAAAGTATAAAGAAACTAAAGAGGGCCATATGGTTGTTGTTGAATCAATTAAAATGTAAACCTGGGTCAAATGTGATGACACAAAACTGTACTGGTGATGCACCTGCTGATGTGGCTACTGCAAAAAAAGGTCAGAAGGATTTGTCCTTCTGGCTCTCTGCTTATCCACCCACACACCCGATCGAGCGAGCACACACACACACACACACACACACACAGATGAGATCTGTTCAAACACAAACAACAATTCTCCATCAAAGACAATGTACAAGAAATGACTCAGACAAATAAACCCGGCCCCCAACCACGTAATACAACTAATCCCCACTGAAAGACAACCGCAGCCAGGAACAAAACAGGCGGACTGAAATTAACTCCAACCAGACCGTGTTTCTCACTGCAGAATAAAACAACATTAATGCTAAAGTTGGAGGGAGGTGAGGAGATCAGTCACATAAAGCTGTTTCAGTGTTAAGCCCTCGATGTGTGTGCAGTTCCTCTTTACAGAGAAACAGCCTGGGCTGTTTCATGTGAAAGGACGTCACATGTTAACATAGGACCCAACACTGGATTATGACACAGAATAAACACCTTGGACACCGAGAAGAAAGGAATTATACGTCTGTTTAACACAATGGAGCCATTCAGCCACCCACAAAGCTCTGCTTGAATAGTTACATGGTTTCAGGATTTACTCTCTTAAAAAGAGACAAGTTAAGGTCAAGAGTTCACGAGTCTGGGGAAACGGCTTCATTAAAGAAACACATCATTTAACAAATACTCTAATAGGAATATTCCACAATATTCCACAGGGAGTGTTTATTTTATGAGGGACGACAGTGAAATCTGAGCTGTTAAAGGACACGACCCAAGGCATAAAAGTCGAAGTCAAAAGCTTGTACCTTTGTACCATGTTTAGCGCTGCGTCAATGGGGATGTCGTCCGTGCTCTCTGTTTTATTATATTAATATATTAATCAACATGATTCCACAGCTGTTTGTGCCCAGACTGGGAAATCATACTTCTTCATACGTCTGTCTGTGCGTCTTCTCTGGACGATAAATACAGGAGGAAATAGGTCAGTTTTATCCGTGACAGAGCAACATCCTCTGCCGCTTTTCTAGCCTCTGAGTGACTTCTGCTCCCAGTGCCTTTCTGCCTGTCACATTAAGACAAGTACGAAGAAAACAACCTCCAACAAAGAAAAACAGAAGGAAAAGGTTAAATACAGTTAGAGCTGATGTTTAACTCCGAGACAAGAAACGTGCCCGAATGGAAATTAAACAATGAGCCCATCCAATAAAACATCACCAGTTGGTTTAATTAAAACTACAAAGATGAAAGATCAAAAGATTGGTCAAATCTAAGTTGAAACTGGTAAAGAAGATGTATGTGGTGGCTGCTAAGCCTCACTAGCCTGAACACAACTTCAGTAAAAAAAAAAAAAAAAAACTTTTTAAAAAAAACTTTACTGCTTTATTGAAACTGCTGCTGAAAAAAAGGCACCATTCTGCAGCAGGAACTTCTCAGCACAAAGAAATAGAGAAAGATTACAATGGAGAGCTCAGTCGCACAACATGACAAATAATTGAGATTTTTCATGGAGCATTGTTCAGTTCTTTTTTTTTTTTGTATTATGCAACACACAAAGAAAACCAAAGTAGAGCATCGTTAAAAAGAAAGGAAGACTTGATGAAGCTGCAAGAGAAAATCCTCACAGCTACAGTAATGGCCTCCGTACAAGAACTAGTCAAAAACATGTGTAAAATGGATCTTTCCTTCCAAGGAGAGCAAATTGCCCCATAAGAGTAGATAGAGTTCTGGTCATCTTCTCAGCACTCACACTGAGACAGTGGTTGGTAGCTTTTTCTATCTATAATAATTTCCTAGTCTGGCTCCCATGGGAGAGCTGCTGCTGATTGTTAAGTGGGCCCACGTCTGTGATCCCCTGAGCTCCCCGCTGCTCATTAATGAGCCTCTACAGTTGGATGGCCACTGAGCCAGCGGAGGCCAGAGGTCGAGCTGCTCACCTGCTCTAATTGGCTGAATCACAGTCGCACTCTTTAGCAGAAGTGAATCCAGTCTGCATATGGAGGTTACTAAAGGTTTGTTTTTACAAAGCCCTTTTTTGAAAACAAAGTTAAACAGTGCTTTACGGATAAATCTATCAGCTAAAACACATATAGGATGCAACTAAAGAGATCAGATGCTTTGTAAAAAATAAAAGACAACCAACACTTTGTTCTGTATGACATCTAATAATCTCAAAGTTAAAAAAAATTATAAAATAAGAAGACCGCACTGGTAGACAGGTAAGGTCTCCCTTTCACAAGAATTTGAGCAGCAGAAATGACTCACCTCAGGATTCAATGTGGACACAACACTATAAAAATGCAGTCACCTGTTGTTTATCTGAACTATAACTACTACCTTGATACGTTTTGTTTGGGCGAACTCTAACTGGAAGTCATAGGCTACCTTTTTTTGTAAATAAACTGAATTATGTTTAATGTCACAGATTCTTTCATAAATGCATTGTGTATGTTAGAAGTCCAAGTAGACCAGCTTATTACATCCTATATTCTCAAATCATGAGACATTTACTGTTACAACCAACAACTTTCAACACACATGGGCTGCTTAACGCACTTTAAAAAATCTCTCTGCGAAAGATGTTTATATTAACAATGTGCTTCCTGCCTTTTAATAACAAAAGAATAAAAATTGTCCACCATTTATAGCTTAAGAACAGCAGATGTATATGATCTTTGAAGTAGTTTGTACGTAAAAAAAATAGTCAAAATGATAATAAAGGTCTTGTATATACGCAAAAGTGTTTGCTCTAAATCTGGTGGAACTATGATGTTTAGTGAACCTGAGACAACAGAGGTGGTTGTCTCACAGGCCTTTTTCAGAGTACAAAAAAATCCCAGGCGTCACTAATAACGCATGGCTCCGTCACATGTAAGTCATGAGAGTCTCTGTGTGAGACAGCATGTATAACAGTAGGACCCTGGAATTCAAGCAGCTTAAATGAATTATTTATAAACTAATCCATTATTTAAACCTGTGCTTCAGCTACTGTGTATAAAAAAAGTTTTATTACTGGCAATGAAGTCTGTATGGAGGTTAATCAAGCAATCAAGCCCCGTCTACACACCTCTACATAGAAGTGGTCTAATCAGCAACTTCTGTAAAAACACCTGTGTGGGTGCAGGATCATTATCAGTGAAATTGGTGGAAATGGGAGTTGTTTGGTAAAACTACATTATCTGAAATCATGGGCGTCTCTGTTGCAATGCAATATGAATAAAATACAGTCAATAATGCTGACCCTTTGTTTTAACTTCCTTTAAAATAAACCAGTTGTTAAATTTGGTCGGACTACTATGTATTCCTTAAAGTGGTGCATCACCAGCGTATAAAGATATTTAAATACCAACCCTTGATACCTCAGAGGTAGCAGTAAAGACTTTTCAGCTGCAAGGCATTGTTGTGAAGGTGTTTGATGGACAAGGGATAGAGTCAGGTAGTTTTTGTCTTGGTTACCATTTTTTTTTTTTTTATCCAATCGTAAAAAGAAATCCCCTTGAAAATAGTTTCCCTTTAATTATGTTAATCATCAGTTTTACCTCAGCAAACAAATATCTGATTCATTTGATTGGAGCCTAACTTGAATTAAGAAAATATATAGCATGCACCACACTAAAGCCTTTACTGCAAATATCAATGTTTTCTTGTTTTTATATCGTCATGTTCAAACTGAAGTGACTTATTCAGTGATAAAACCATGACAGTGCAGAAAGATCATAAAGTAGCTGCAGTCGCCAACTTTCAAACTTTAGGTCAACTAAAAACAGCACAGATGGTCTCTCTGAGGGCTCTAAGCTGTATGCATCATCGCATCAACATATTTATTAGAGTTCAGTATTTATGAGACAGAAGGTAATATCAGTTAAGTGTTTGAGTGTTTCTTATTATTTAGCATGGAAGAAAATTAAAATGGAGCATTCACAGGCAGCTGAGGCTTACAAACTGTCCAATGAATCCTTCAGTGGGGTAATTTACAGCTCTGCAGAGCTGACGTCAGTCAAGGTAGATAAACAAACGTCAGCCATGCATGGTAGGGAGAAACCCACTGGGAGAAGGCTATCTGTAGAAACACTCAACCACCATCTGCTTTAAGCTTTCATATTCCTATTCATGTGCTGTAAACTGTCATCTCATATGAAAACCCAGATGGGTTCTATTTTAATTTTGTAACATGAAAGGTTGCATCAACACTGAAAGGTATAAAATGCTGTATTTGTAAAGTAGCTGTAGCTGTATTGTCAGAGGTGGGCAACACATATGGACTTCTACTTTAATCAGATTCAGTAAAGATAATTAAGTAAAATACAATTCATAAGACAACATCAGGAGGCTTCTGGAGCCAGAGGCAGACCAAGGTCACATCCTTGTTCTTGGGATAAATTGAATGATTGAATGATCTTTTGCATTTTATTAGGGTCTGGGTTTTGATTAAAATCCTCAAAGTAAGGATAAATTCAGACTCTACAGAGATTATTTTTCATGTGCTCTGGTTGAAAACAAAGAAAAACCCTGTTTGTTAATCAAAGTACCTCGCTTAAGTGTAACTTTGAAATGGAGACTGTATGATCCTTTAATTGTATTTGTTTATATTTCTGCAATCAAACCTGTGGACACTATATGTCACATTCTCACACACATTCACACATCAAAGGCAATGTCTGAGCATAGCCGGAGCTGGGGATCGAACCACTGACCTTCCAATTTGTAAAAATTTTTCCACTGAGCACCAGAAAAACAAATGACATATTTCCATTTCCTAATCTGCCACTTTCTACAGCACCTGTGTATTTTATTTGTATATGATCCACAGGTCATTCAGTGTCACTATCAAAGACAACAGCTCAAAATGCCGCAGAGCCTCCCATTGAGGTGTATGTAGCAAATGTTTGCTAAAGCACAATTGTCTGTTAAAACATTACTATACTTAAATTAGAATCGGAGTATTTCACTGAACAAAATGAAGGAGTTAATTGATGTTTGTGCTGAGAGAGTCAGGAAATAATGCTGCTCAGGGAGCTGACTATAAGAATCAATAACATCTAACCGTAAAAACAAATGGAAATTTCTAGGAGTCAGATTTGAGGTGGATAATACATCAGCCTTTAGCTGCATAAGCTATTTCCACTATCAGTTAGCATATATACTTTGCTTTTAAAAGATCTTACAAGTCATAAAAAAGCCCCCAAAATAGACCTTCTGCCCTATAGGTATCTGCCTGGTACTGCTTCATCATTGATCTGCTGGTGTTTCTGCAGTAAACAGCAGTAATAACAGCCTGAGAGGCATAACTTATTTTTGATCATTCATGACAGTGTGGTGGGAGAACATTTTACAGCCCAGTAATTTGGAAATTTACTATCTTTGCTTTGAACTGATTCTGGGAAAATAAGAGTTAAAGCAGCGCAGACCAACGCCTGCTTTCTGGTTTGTGAAGCAACTCTACCGTGCCCCTTCAGAGTACAGCTCGGATATTAAAGCGCTCTAAGTAAAGTGGCCTAATCAGCCGTGGCATGCACTGGAGAACACAAAAATGCTGAGGAGCGACGTTTCAAATCTGAAGAAAGACATCAAATCTCTCAAATCAGAAAAGCTGATACAGATGCCTGGTGGGTACTCAAAGGTACATATTTGTGTTTACCAAATTGCAGGCTTCGCACTTTAAACATATTTTGGATTTTGTTTTCCGGAGCTTTAATACTGAGACTCACCCCTGTACTTCTGCTGAAACAACACAAAGCTGCCACGTTGATTTGACCACACGTTTGAGAGCCAAATCCCCGTGGAGGGCTGTCACTACCCAACTGAATCCCCTCTGACTGCAGACTGTCACAGAGAGACGATAGAGGGATGGGTGACAGGAGGCGAGAAGGAAGAGCAGACCAGCGCTTGTCAAATGTTAACTAAGAAGCTGTGACACTGGTGCAGAGCTTCAAGGCACGGACCGGCTGACCCCCACAGACCTGACAACACAGGACCAGAATGTACAAGACAAGCCTCTTCCTCCTCACAGCCTCCAACTCAGCCTTTATTAACCACACTGCTGGAAATAACTGCAGCTTCAATTATTAGAAAGTGAAAAAAAGCACAAGGCTTTATAAGTAAAGGGCATGGTTTGGATTATAGTGCAAACCACGCAACAAAAGTTGGGTTTTTTTATGAATGGTTGGCTAAAAAATTCTATTCAAACAGGAAATAGAATAAATCATCTCTAAATAAGCTCTTAAAACAGAGATAGGTTTCATCAAACATGAAGTATTTAAGAAGATTTACAGCTATTTTCTGAGTTTCTCAAAGCAGCATGAAGCTTGAAGTATCAACAGCTCTAAATTATGACATATTAGCATCAAGACAACTGGTTGGATCCCACAGTCTTAGTCCCCATAAAAATAAAGAATTAAGGATTTTCCTTTTTCATTATCTGAGTGGGTTTTTTTTATCAAAACAACTGTATTTTCTCCTCCTGTTTCAAACATCTCATCCTGCACTCAAAAGGAGTTTGCTAATTTTTCAACAGATCAAAAAGCTTTGACAAAGCAAACAAACCAGTCAGAGTCATTCTTATGCTATGCCCACCTCCTATCTTGTGATTAGTTGTATCCTGTTTTAGTAGAAAATACATTACAACACAGTGGTTAGATAATATTATTACTATTATTACAGTCCTACAGTAATTATGCAGCATGGATTCTTACTGGCCTTGCTTAACCTTGCAACAGGCAGTGCTTTTATTCCATTATTTTAGTGCTAAAATGAGTGTAAAGCAGTATGGGTTTATGGGGATGTAAAGGGGAAAATTAACCCCCAACATGTTTCCTTTATGTCTTTCACTTGAGCCAGCTATTCACTCCTATGTCTGGTAATTTCTGCTCACGGGAAAATAACATCTCTTCTCACCAGCTTCTCTAAAATCATGCTGAATGTGTTGTACAAACTTTTAAGTACGGAAAAAAGGAACCAGCAGGGGAATCCCTTCTCACCTCAGCCTATCCTCCTCCTTCTTTCTCAACTTCATGTCGCGTTGGACCACTTTCAAGACATGCTCTGCCTCATCGTCCGTCAGTCCTGACAGGTCCAGCTTCCTGCCCATCTTTCCTGACCTCGCCACGCTGAGCTGCTGCTTCTGGTCCAAAAGAGGAGGACAAGGAGGGGCACAAGCACTGCTCGGGGGGACGAGGCTGGGACGACCCTGGAGACAGAGGGATGGAGAAATTAAAAAATGGTGTCAGTAGATGTGTGGAATAAAATGATTTTTTTGGAGCTGAATAACGCCTAACATGTTCTCAACGCATCTACTAAAGGCTGACAATAGTTGGGTCTCTGACAAAGAGTAAATATATATATATATATCAAAGTTATATTCTTACAACAGTAGACCTAACACAAAAACCCAGAATAAAAGTTCACTCAAAAGGCACATTCCCTGCATGCAACAATGCTGCAACACTTTCTTTTATGACTTATGAACAAAATAAATTGTGGCGCTGGTTGCTGGACTCTGACCTCTAAGCTAGTGAAGATTGGATAAAGCCTTGCTTTCAAAGCAGACTGTAGTGGTTGGAAAAATCTTTTGGTTTCTTTTTACAGTTTCAGGTCAGTACTATTATGATTCTTGTTTTACCACTGGAAGAAAGGAAAACATTTTTTTCCAAAGCTATGAAACGGTTACCAACATCTTTATAAGTCTTATACAACAAAGATACTAAAGGCTTGTGGGTTTGTTGTAAAAGTGTAGATCTGAAGTAGCAACCAAAACTCAAGTTGCAGTTTGGACATTTCTGCATGTGCAATTTGCTTTGAAAGAATATGGCCAAATGAAAGAGATGTGCTTGGTATTAGACAATGATAGTATACACCACTGCAACTACTAAGGTTCTCATAGTTGCATCTGTTAAAATCCAGTTAACACAGTGTTAATTGTATGAACAAAAGCCACAACCTCAAGGAGCAATGGAATGCAAAATTAAGTAATTAGGATTATTAATGACCACAAAATCTGATCACTACTGCCAACAAATAGCAAACAAGGCATTGGGTGTTGTGTTCACCTAACATGAACTTGATTAATTGATGATGAACAAAATCAATGCATCTGCAACTAAACTTTTCCTCGTTTGGTAAAGACTTTAATTTCCATTTGGCTGCATTAACCTCAGTATTAAAACTGATGTAAACACCACCACCATCATTACTGTCTCCATAGTAATGGGTTTCTGCTAATCGCACTAAGTGTATTTTACCCACAGTGTGTGGCTTCACTGCAGCATTTATTATATTTACATGCTAAATTCACCTGCTAACATGTCCACATTGCTTGGTGTTAGATGGAAAGTAAACTGTTGAACAACATATTTCCCTTCTCTAATCCCATATGTTTCAGCAGTGGTTAGTTTTCAGTTAATTAGTCAAACTGAAAACAATTGCAACCCACAGAAAAAGTAAGCCGCAACCTAAAGTCCTTTATCACTGATTGCTGGCTACATGACAAGTACGGAAAAGTAGGACGACTCTCCAGAAGCTATATGATAGCCCATAGGTTCTGAGATTGTCCTCAGGGAGACATAAGGCTGCTGTTTTCTAACATAGTCAAACTATAAAAGTCTGTAACTGTGACGCAAGAGTATCTCAACTTGCAATCACGCTGTGCAACTCAACTTTAACCATAACCCCTTGACATTTGTGTGATAAAATCTCACCCCGACAACAACATGCACAGTTGGAATTTATCCGTGAAGAACACAGTCTGTCTAATATTGAACTTGCAGGCTTTTCTTTACATTGAGTGGCCTTTAATGTGGCATGGTTAGTGTAAGTCCTAATGTCCGACATTAGAGAAATCTTTGCATGGGTCTGTCAATCCAATTAGAGTTAAAGACAAAAATGAGACCTCACAAAGTTTAAGATTCGTTAACATATGTACAAATCTGACATTCTTAAGAAAAAGCTGTCAATAGTTGGAGAAAGGTTGATAAAGAGTTGAGATTGATAGCAGGCCGAGGGACGACAAACAGAGGAGAACAGCAGTGTCAAATGTGGAGATGGAAAGAAGGATAAGGAAAAAGAAGATGAGAGTGTAGAAGGCCAAACAATTATGTCTATCCTATTATTGGCCAATAGCTTTATTGACAGAGCCCCTCTTCTCTCGCTTATTATTTAATTCATTCCTGCAGTTCACTTCGAAGGCCAGAACCAACAAAGACTGTTGTTGAACTGAACGACTAAACTGGCACAAATATTTGTGTTTATGTTCAAATGTATTCAGCAATACGTTTCCAACATTTGTTGATGTGACTCTCAGCTGCATTTATTCCAGCATTATCTATCACCACTGAATGTCCTGAAGCTATGAAATAGAAACCTTCGCTCAATTGTCTAAAATTGAGTGGTTGTCAGTTTAAATAAAAGCTTATTGGAAAGTAGAAAAAATGCTGTTCATCGTCTTATTTTATCCTTGGAGATAGCTCCATCAGATGCTTTTATGAGTCATCTGTATAAGTAGGAATATATAATCCACAAGGACAAACACCACACACACACACACACACACACACACACACACACACACACACACACACACACACACACACACACACACACACACGCATGCATAAGCACACACAAATTGCGAGAAAGAGCTTTTGACAAATTCTCCGATCAGATCTCTGTCTCAAACATCTTGGATCACATGTATACAGACAGTCAGAATTTGCTGTGTTACAAAGCCAAATTACAAATAGATGTTCAAGACTATATTTCCTAAACAAGTGCTTGAAAAAGAAAGTTTTGTAACTTCCCATAAACCCAAAGTCTTCTTCAATCAGTATTGCTTTTTGACGGGCATTGGTTAACAAAAACAAAACGCAGTAAGTGAATGATACTACATATCAGGCCTTGTTAATTTCAAAAAGCGCTTAAACTATTGAAAATATCTGGTATTTTTTGTTACGGAGGTGGACAATATTGACACACATTGCTAAAAATGTAAAATAAAGTATTTTGGCAAATCTAACAATATGATAATGTCCATTAGATCTTTATGTTATTTATGAAGTCGTATAAAGTAGTTCAACTCAGACTCTTATTCTTGACTTGAAACCACCAAGGTGTCCTCCCTTATTATACAGTGGAAATGCCTGAAGCAAAGCAAGAAAGGAGGTGAAGTTTCCCTGATAACAATGCATATGTGTCGAGTCCATGAACGCACATCAGCACCTTCCCAGCCCTTTAGCAGTCAAACAGAGACTAAAATTAGCTTCAGCTCTGTAACTTATGACAACAACAGCCACGAATGGCTGCTCTAACGTATTTGTCTTCAGTTCTTGTTAGGCTCCTAATGTATAGAAAAAGATTAATGGACCATTACTGTGTGGCCATTATTGTATAGCCACAAGGGAGGGCAATTATTCAGACCTTCTTTTTATAGTGAGTGGTGTCAAGGACGGGGATGGAGCATCATTTACGACTGTGAGAGTATCCGCCTCTCTTGCTCTTGTGTTGCACATACTGTATGCACAGCTAATCTATTTTCACTTTTCAATTTAAAATAGACGCACACTCATGCAAGTACACAAACACAATCATATACACACAAGGCAAGAACCACACTTCTTTTGCATTGTCACCATACTGTGGAAACACCATCACACTCTCAATAACAGCACCATGAACAATAAGTGTGTATATAGTGCGAAAGAGTGTCTGACAGGCACAAACTAAAGAAGGAACAAAGGGAAGATTTTGGTTCATTCACTCAGTGGACTCTGTAAAGAGAGGTTTTGGTCCACTCTGGTCCTCTTTCAAAGGCCTATCTTTTAAGTAGTTCTTGTGACTGTATTGAGAACCATTTGCAAACAGTCAGAACATTAGCAGAAAAAAAATGCAGAAAAAGAGAGACAGTGTGAACAACCGTGTGCTGTTTCAGCAATTTAACCAACTCTAATGACGCAACAATTTTACATTGTCAAGCCCCCATCGTTAAAATTCTGATTTGCTGCACTAAATGTGCATGGCACTATAACCCTGGATCATTTGGAGAAAAAAAATGCATTTATGGTCTGATCCTAGATGGCCAACATAAGACATAAGCCAATATACTAAATGCTTGGAGAAATGACGTTTGTTTGAATGCACAGAAACAGATGATATATACAAGATTAAAATTACTTCAATATAAATGGTTAACATGAATGTATATAGCTCCTGTCAAACTTCATCATATATCGACTAATATTTCAAATGTTTGTACTAGATCTGTAGTGAGAAGGGAACTCTTATTCACTGTCTATGAAAATGTCCAAAGATTCAGGACTTTTGAGAGGATGTTGTTAAATGTTTTTCAGAGGTTTTGAAAACAATAATGCCCTTGAATGTCAAACTCTATGTGTTTGGAATTTATCTGGAGGACTTCACACAAACTCACAAACAGACTTCTGGACTTTGGACTTCTACAAGCCAGAAGAGCTATTGCACTATGTTGGAAAAGCGTATAGAGGCTCCAACATTGAGAATGTGGATAAGGGAACTTTCAGATTGTATTGGTTTGGAGAGACTAACATACATTGCAAAAGGCAAACGGGGAGACATGGTCCAGCTCTGGGAACCATATATGAACATTGTAGAAGCCAGGAATGGCGGCTTCACCTGAACAGACATTTTAAAGGTGAAGAGAATATATTATTTTATTCATTTGGTATTTGTAAGAACTTTATTTCTTTACTTAAAAATGTGTGCAAGTGTGAGTAGTTTAATGTGTGTAATGTTCGGATAAATTATGTACGTGTTCATGATCTGAAAACCGGTTTGTTTGTGTTTAGGTTATAAAAACAAAACACCAATAAAAATATCGTGGAAAAAAAAACTGCATGGCACTTACGGTACAGTTAAGTTCAGAGAAAAATTTTGGCCATGACAAATAGTGTAGGGAACAAAAATACATGGGGGGGAATAGATAAAAAGGACTTCAATAAGGCAATCATTATAGTAAGGTAGACGGGCAACATTTATGTTGCGCTTTTTTAGTCTCATCAAGCCCTGACAGCACTTTACAATCACATAGCACATCCATCCTTTCACAAACATTTGTCACAAAGCCTTTTAAAGAAATTTGGGGTGCAATGTTTTGCCCAAGAATACTTCAACATGCAGACTATAGGGGCAACTCGTAAAACTGGCCATACTGATAAGAAGACTCACTCCATCTTTTGTGGTTCTTAACAATACCATAACTAATAACAACATTATCCATTTCATTTGGATTTGAACTGTCACGGATATCTAGTGTAGTGGTTGCCCATTCATAAAAACACTGTTTTTTTTGTGTGTAGACTTGTGGAAGTTAAGCCTGAGACAACTCATGTCCCCCAGATTATGTTAAACTCTATATCGAGGGAATTATTAGGATTTCAATGATTTTGACTTGCTATGTGAAACTACAGATAGGCACCATATGTCACATGGTTGGAAGTTATCACATAAAATGCCTTTTTCCATGAGGTGAAACACATGAAGCAAAGAAAAAGAAAATGTGTTCACTACCGTCACATTTTGACCAGCTTACCTGTGTAACACTGTCAGCTTACACAACCAACACAATCAGACTGACACACAGTGCTCAGAGAGAGAGAGAGAGAGAGAGAGAGAGAGAGAGAGAGAGAGAGAGAGAGAGAGAGAGAGAGAGAGAGAGAGAGAGAGAGAGAGAGAGAGAGAGAGAGAGAGAGAGAGAGAGAGAGAGAGAGAGAGAGAGAGAGAGAGAGAGAGAGAGAGAGAGAGAGAGAGAGAGAGAGAGAGAGAGAGAGAGGGCCTTTTTCAAATCAGCCGCTACACCCTCTCCCTACTCAGTACTGCTCAGTTTGCACGTCCACGTGGAGGATCCGACAAATTAAGTCTGTACCAAACCAGTTAGCGGGGAGTGGTAGTGGGTTATAAAACCCTCCATCAGCAAGTCTGCACTGATGTCGGATCACGTGTAACGCATGTTGCATCTGGTCGTAACGGAAGAAGCAACCTATACTTACCTGTAAGTTTCATGCAAGTGATTGTACAAACACGGCTCCAACTAAGATCAACATTCAATACTGTCATACAGACGTTAACAACTTCACATGTTATATTGTACTATGGATCAGATAGGCTTACTCTTCTTTCTTCCTTCAGTTGCGCTGTTTATTTATGAACTGTTTTATATTTAGGCCTACAGGGACTGTTGCAGAAACTAAAGAATATTAGACCATGTTGCAGACAACTGCTCACTTTTCATATTTATGTTATTTTTCTACTTTTGATGTTTTGTAAAATCTCAATAAAAAATTAATTTAGGCTAATAATAAACGTTTTGCTGCTCTGATGTCCATCATATGCTTGTCTGTGCATTCATTTAATACAACCTGTTGTATGAAAATACAATAAATTAACTAAACATTTCATTATTAACTACAAAAAATACAGGTTAATGTATAAAAAAGTCATTCATGCAAGATGCCACTGAGAAACCATGGTAACACACAGTTCCTGTTTCTACCTGACAAAGTGAAGTTTTCCCAAAGTCTGCTGCTTTAGTTCTATACCTTGATGAAGGGGACTTCATTCAGCTGCGAGTGTGACTCCGCCACGAAAGGGGAAGGTTGTAAGTGGCTGGTATAAAAAAGACCCAGAGAGAGAGAGAGAGAGAGAGAGAGAGAGAGAGAGAGAGAGGATGGCTTTAGAGGGAAAATAGGTCAAACTAATGCTTCTCTCTGATGAATGAATGGAAACGTGAATTTTCCCCAAAGGACACCCTGTGCGCATCAATCAACCACTTCCTGAATGAAAAATATGTTCACACAGATTCTAAGTCATTCCAAATAAATCAAATAAATCAGCACATCCTACATGGAGCTGCAGAGCACTTGTCTATCACCTCAGAGAGTATAAGCAGAGGATTGGCGAGCTGAGGACGAGGCCCTGTTGGAGCACTAAAAGGGCAGGTGCAGTCAAGCGCTAAATGAACTGCTTGTTTTAGACACTCTCCATTGGATCAGTGTTTCGTCACAGCCAGAGGGGAAGGAGATTGAGAACAAGTTCACTGAAATGACTATTTGGACTAAAGGTGACTACAGTGAATGGACTTTACAGACCTATATAAAGCCAGTTATAGTCTTCTGAGGCATTCAAGATTGTGAACTGTGTGCTGGAGATTGTCTTTGACTGTGCATGTAATCTGTGTAAATAGCTAACAGTAACTCCTTAAAAATCCAAGCCTTTCCATACCTCTCTGCTCATTTGTCTTCTCAACATCCACATGGCAGCATAAACATAGGTTTTTGTGGTGTCTGTGGATATATACCAGTAACTGTCACAGTGACATTGAGAGGGGAGAACAGAAGCAACAAGACCAATGGCTCTTGGAGCAAAAGAGCACAAGAGCATAACTGCATGTCAGCCTCAAATTTCTATTCATCCAAATGCTCCACAGTCAGACTGGCTGTATAATAAGTCCAGCACATAGTGTGAACAGCCCTGTCAGTGCTCAAGAATTGATGAAAACCAGGGGAACTCATTTGTACTTAACATCTAAGATGGAAGAGCTTGAGAAGTGGTTAAAAACACAGAAAGTACGCAACTGTGAATGAGTTAGAGCGGTTAGTGCAAGTCATAGAGCCAGGATAATGTGATTTTTGTAACCTAAAATATTTGCAACCAATAGGAGCCATACACAAAAAAAACAAGAACAACACAACATGAATCAAACTACATGTTACCGAATGTTCAATGCAGAAAAAAAGAAAATGTACATTAAAACAAATGTGTGGAAAAAAGTTTTAAAAATAATCAAAAAACCTTCACTATCCATATTTTAGTCCCCACAAAAAAAGTATCTGTGGATTTACATCATACTTCAGCGATTCTATTTAATTAAAAGATGTAAGATAATTACCCACCATATTACAATAGCTGTAGCTAATGGTAATACAAGGCATATGACAGTGATACTTGGCTTTCAGCTCACAAGGGTAATTTTTATAGTATTGATGCTGTTTGAGACAGTCCCCTCCAAAGTGTCCTCTACAAAGTTCCTCATGCTGAAATTCCCACTTTGTGACTGACATCGACTGAGACTCTTGCATGTTTTTTTCTTAAACAGAAAGTGACACGGTCCATCACAAGATCATCAATTCACCGAAACAGTTTGTAACTCATCTGACTCCAAAAACGTTGGAAGTTCATTAGGTTTGCTCCTATTCATTGAACCAATGAAATGGCATCGCAGGAAGCCATTGTCAACAGTCATCATCACTGTCTACAATGTCCTTACATAAATTTAACAATAATATTCTATTTAATAGCCACAGTACATTTGCTGCATCACAAACCTAGTTGTATGTGGTAGAACCCACATCTTTAAGCAAAGGGTAAACGGTTGCAAGTGATATGAAGAAAGTTTTTTGGGGGTAATAAAAATAAAAACTAAGTAACATTTCAAAAAGTAAAACTATGTTCATTTGATTAATAACACAACATATTTTAATTGTCACTAAAGTAATTTAATCAATTTCCTCTGATTTAAAAAGTAAAATAATTGACCAAACATGCCAATAATAATGTTGTTTTTTGTTTGTCCCTTATTAGAAATGCAAATGTGCATAACAATTCTTAAGTAAACCTCAGATAATGCTATTTTTAGACCTGTTAATGTGCTTTGTTTGTCATAACTGCTGAAGACACTGTTTCATAACAAAATCCTCAATGGAGGCTCAGTATGAGAATGAGCCCCTTTATTGTTTGTGATTTAGTTGACATCAACCTGCTGTATAACATCCAGCTTTTCCTGGACAGTTATCACTGTATGCAGAGCAAATTTAGGAAGCTGGCAAGGTGAGAATATTGTAGCTGAATTGTGAACACACACGCACAGATGCAAACTAATTTTAACCTCAAGTGTTAAAACAGATGCTAATTGAGTATTGCTCTGAGTCATTTTGCAGGTAAAAAAAAAAAGCTGGAGCAAAACAAAAGACTATAAGAAAAGCTGGTAAACCTGTCTGAGTGATCTCCAATTTTCCGTGAATGAACTGAATAAATTGCTCAGAATAACAGACACTGATTCATCGTGAATGGGAGTGGCCTACAGTACATGTGTCCCTCATCTCTCAACAGGTGACAACCAACAAACAAAACAACAGGACTAAACCAGCCCATACCCCAACTCAGGGGACTGCCAAATCAGGATTTTCAGCTTACATTACTTTAAGGCTTTTTTCTGCAAAGATGGCTCTGAGATCATTTCTAATAGCTCCTGCTTATGAAACCAAAACGTGTAAAAGATACATGGCGATTGATTATGCTGTGCACCTTATGATGTTCCCTTTCAGCACTCTACACAGTAGCCAGCTTTGAGGCAAATTTACCTGATCCCGTCCACCTAACATCCCGCAGAAATGCTGCATTTTCGTTATTTGAAAACTAGCACCTGTTAGTGCCATACTGCCACCTCAGCTGACTGACTGCATGGTCACATCTGTAGCACCTATACGTGGTCAGTGAGTCTGGTGGCTCGCAGATAACGCAAGAAGGACGCAGAAAACGCGCGTTATCATATTAAGGTATGCAAGCATGCAGCGAGCCTCTTAATCAAACATCTATGAGACACCTGACTCAGAAGGCTCGTGTTTCTTTAATTCCTGCTCATCACAACAGCCTCACATTCACACATTCGCAGTGAGTTGATGTTAAGAATCACTTACACAAGATCAGTGGGTGCCGGATGACCGCCAGTGACAGCCTCTTTCACGTTATCCCAGATAATTACAAAAAAAAAGACGCCTCAGCAAGTGTAAACTTCCGCGACACCTGTCTGTGCCCCTGGTTACTTTTGGCTTGTCTGCCCCTGTGGTGAGTCGGTTTAATAATTTTCCGCCAAAGCAGTAGACGCAGGCACAGCTGAATGGGCGATCACGAGGTTTGTATTACACAGAGGAAGGAAGAGATGGAGGAGGGAGGGGAGGGGAGGGCGCGCAATGAGCAAGGTGAGGGATTGTCACCCAACATTCAGTCTTCCTGTGTTCATGGAGACACGAAGCTTGGTGTCAGGATTGACCTTTAGGGTGGGGGGCAAAAATAGATTAGTCGGTTTTTGTGCTTGGCTAAACAAATATCTAATCCAATATTTTTCTTCTGGCACCTGGGAATCCTGCACTCCAATTTGGCAGAGGAGGAGGAGGAGGAGGAAGGGAAGGAGGAGGAACTGTGTTGGCTGGCTGCTCCATTCATAAAGCTAGTCACAGTGCAATTACCCTCAGTGAGAGAGAGAGATGAAGGCGTAATTTATTCCGAAATGAGGCCTATCGCTCATCCTCACATGTTTTTCTGCAAGTGTTTTATTCCCTTACTGCTAAATCCTAAAAATATATCCGTTACAAATTCAGGAATTCTTTAATTTAATTGGGAACTAGGAAATTGGGTTGTCAAATGATTCAAATTTAAATCATGATAGTAAATTAATCACATTTGTTTCAATACAAAATTACTTCGAATTTAAAAACAACGATTGTTCTGCTTTAATTGAAAAAAAAATGTCTTAAGCTGAGGATAATTTACTTGCTGTTTAAATGTATCCCTATTTTTATTTTTGAAATAAAGTTGGACCTTCTGGTCAATCAATGTTACAGCTTTAACTTAACAGAAAATGGAACTACTAACGATAAAATAACCAAATAAAATCAGTGAAAAGAAAGTGTAAACTGTTATGAGGTTGATGACTTCTGGCTCCCAAACTGACAAGGAGTTTTAAAAGGGAAATGAGCCATTCAAATCTGCAGCAGTGTTGTCCTTTTAAATGTGATTACAGGGAGATGCTGCAGAGGCTTATCTATGGTGAGCCTAAAGGGGTTAAATACAGTATGCTGAAAAGTCAGAGGGCCATCATAATGGTAAAACTACACTACAACAGCTGATGGCAGCTTTCCATGAATGCCTAGCTACATGAGCTAGGAGGCATGTTAGCTAGCTTTTTGTTCTATCATACTAAGAATGAATGCCTTTTCTACTTTATAGTCTAACATGACCAAACAGTAGGATTCAGCCACTTCCCAGCCAATATGTTGTCTATTCAGTAGCTAAATGTGAACATTAACTGTTGTCTAGATGTTGCTAACGGGTTATCAAATCGGTTGAGTTGAGAGTCTATTATAAACTCGAGGGTAACAGATGTGCACCTTGATTCTATACGCGTTACTCTCCAGTGGACTTTGAGTAATTACTGTGAATGCTCTGGTGTGCTCTGTGCATTTATTAGTAGTCTGTGACATGCTGTCTCCTCCTTCCCCGCCAGGACAGCACCCTCTGTGTTCTTAGACCTCAGGGTTTATAAATGACCACTGGTTATGCTTCAAACTGAGTACGCCAATCAGGGGCAGAAAAGGGCCCCAAGTACGGCAAGCAACAAGTGAGGCAATGTATTAAAGGGAAGGTGGAAATAGAAAGGGGTAATTAAATGACTCTTTGTGAGTAAAATATGAGGATTAGAGTGTGACCGTGTGAAGATGCTTCGTGGCATGACTCTCACGGTCAGTGCAGAGACTCTGATTTGATATGATTTTCACCTTTCATGTCTTTTCAATGACTGATTCATCAAAGTGGCCATACAATGTTTATAGCTTAAGAAAAAAAGTTGCATTATACATTATCAAACCATGTGAGTTTCCCACGTAGAGCATGCATCCAAAGAAAAATGGCCTCAATGTGAATTATGACAATTGCAAAAATTTCACTTGCATCTTTTAACTTCATCCCCGTCCTGAAAGAAGATCTTAACATTTAACTTTTTCTCTGAAACACCTTCGCTGATACTTGTACCTGTAAACAAATCATTAATTTTCTTCACCTCTTATTTGAAAATGAGTAAATATTTGAGCTAAAAATTTTGCCAACAAAGTTTAGATTTGAATTTGCCTTTAATGCTATACAATCCCATCTTAAATTAGCCTAGTGTATAAATATAAGGGCCTGGCAATTATTACTAAAAGGTCACAGACTGGGATTATTTAAATCTTCAAATTGAGCTAGTGTGACTGCACACATAGCAAATGTTAAGTGGTCCATGGAGATTTAAATGACACGTCTGGCCTGGTAAACTGAAGTTTTACTTGCTTTGTTGGCAAGATCAATTTAAGTGGTGGAAACAACGACACATTCACTCTGCTACAGCTACCAACCCACAAAAAAAGCAACACAGGGAAAATGCAAAAGTTATGGTTTAACGAAGACCTAAATGGGTGGTCTCAAGGCAAATGAGTAAAAAAAAAAAAGGAAAATGGAGAAGCTGTCAGGATAGAAGTGGGAGAAACTTGAAGATAATCGACTCTACCAACCGACCAATAGTACACTCCCACTCATCTATTGTAGGTCAATAAGTAGCTCCTGTGTAGACTATGGGGTCATTTTAGGGTTTTACGTCAGCAATCCTCTGGTCATAAGCATATTTCTGCAACTCTAAAGCACCTGCTGGTCACATAAACGTATGTGTGAGTAAAGCCTATTAAAGGATACGTGCCTCAGTAAAGCTGCTGTTTATACTTTATGCTCTGCTGCTGAGTCACTTGCGGTATGAAATGTATTTTCCTTTTTTGGACCTGAGCTAAATAAATACATAATCTTTCTCTTTGTTACATACTCTCATATTTCCCACAACGCTGCATACACTGGGTACATTGTCTACATTTCTTCCGAGGGGGGTTTTATTGTTAAGAGAGTATGTTCATTTGCACAATTAAATAACCCCATTAAGCTCACAAGTTGAAACAAAAGGAATATTTACACAGCCATCCCCTGTAGATACAGTGTGAAAATACAATCAACAGGTCAGTGAAGCAAGATTTAAAAGTCTTTCAGCGGCTTGAAAAAGGTGGTGCATGGAAGTCCTGAAAACCTCGGCTTTATGATTGCCAAAGGAGAATTTTTAGAGTGACTAAGGAGAGCAAAGCATTCTGGTCCTTCTATCCCTGTCACATGCTGGTGTTTTAGTGTTCTTGTAAGCACACGTGCTGGTATTGTCTGCTCTGACATTCACTGTTTTTGTGTGGTTGGAAACAGATTACAGCTTTAAAGCTTGAATGCTGGCATTTCAGATCCCTTCTCTCGAAGGGCTTCACTGCACACTATAATATCCTGTCCTTCAACCAAATGTCAACCTTCAAAACTGTATAAATCATCAAAGAATCTTACCTCTATGTTAGAAGCTGAGAAGAGGTGATTCATGGATGTTTTGATAAGAAATATATAAAAGGGAATATTTTTACAGTTTGTGTTCATTTAATCAATGCAAGCAGGTGACATTAATATTAATGCAAATAACTTAAACAGGGCCTCGTAATGACAAGGCATGCAAACCTCATCCACTAGGGGGCCTCCTACCTGTCCTTCTGTCACTATGAACAATTGTCATTATTAAACTCACTGAAAGTTTCAGTCATTATTGTGTTACATGAATCCACATCCAACACAAACCACAACATTTCCCTGAAGCTGAGTATATTATTTGAGTTTCAAACATTTCCATTTTTTTATGTAAGAAAGTATTTAAGACATAGCCATAAAAATAACACTGGTGTCTATTATTATTCGGTACAATTATTGTACAAAACAAGTTGTGGCTGGTTTAGCAGCCGCACACAGAGACGTCACAGTGGTGTCTCTGTGAGCAGGTGTGTCAGATGCACTTCCCTTCGACAGCAGGATTTTACCTGTGATCAACATTGAGTCACTCTCCAGTGATCCATGATCTACACTGACAACTCACATAAGCCATCCTTTGTCTCCACCTGGTAGCAGAAAATGTGCCCACCTCTTCTTCGGTTGACGATTCTATTTCCTTGGATTCTCCAGGGGAAGGTTTTCAAGACCGGACCACTTCCTCTGAATCACTTCTGATAGAAAATGTGCAACTGATCAGATGGATTTTGTCCTTATTTAAAGTCAGCTTTTATTGAATGAATGTTACCATCAAGGAATATTACATTTTAATCATTGTTCAAATGCAGCTTTATTATACTTAAGATAAGAGGGCTCTTTCTCGAGTCTTCCAATGCAATAAAAACTTTAACACACACAAACGTTCTATCTTGAAAGCCAGAAAATGAGCAAATGTTACGACCTTTATGGGTAACATTGCCCCTATAATCCAAAAAGCTCACATGCAGACATACAAACAGCAGGGAAATACAGGCCTCTCCTGTGTAGAATTACATGTGATTACCCCATAAAATGCAATTGCGCATAAACCAGATCTTTATAAGCCCATTCAGGATATTCAACTCTTTAATTTGATAACAATTAGTAAAATACATGACTTGAAATAATTGCTGCAAATTATTTAAAGCCCGGTATACCAGACTTCAGAATCAGAGTATTGATTTTGGATTACAGCTCCTCCTTTTAATCCCACAATAAAGTGTGTTAAATCCTCAGCTGTATACCTACTAATGCCAAAATGAGCAACACATTTCCCTCCTAACCACAGCCGGTTTGCTCAGCTTGACGTTGCTTACTTCCATTCCATTTAAACATACATCTTCTTGTGGTTTGCCAGAAACGAGGTGGAGGTGAAGCCTCTGCCTACTCAGCATGACTAATTGTCCATAAGTGGCAATTCCAGTGATGGAAACAAAGCATCACAAACAGAGTGAGTCACACCATGCATTGTGCTGTAATTCACTGTGAGAATTAAATGCATGTATAAATGTAAACAGCATTTTACAGATTTCATGTATTAAGTTATATGTGTATTTATTTGTATGTTTTATATTCGATTTGAGATGTGCAGAATCCCCTCAGTGGATCGGGATTCATTGGCAGAAGAGAGCCGTAAAGCTATTTCCCCTGTTAAAGCTAATAAACAAGAGATGATTCTCCAGTGGTTTGAGTAATGAGTCAAAACAGGAGCTGAAGAAAATAACACATATAATAGAAAAACAACTGTCTTACCTCCTGGATATACTTTGCACAAACTCAGCCATGCCTGTTATTGCTGGATTTTGCCAGTTTGCTCAGGTGTTGCAGGATACCTTCAGAGCAGATGTCCATTAAAACAAAATTTGCATTTAAACCCAAACAAGTGAACAACAATTCAATGCATGATTAAGGCAGGTCATGGTTAAGTAAAATCTCCAGACAAAAGGTCAGATGTTCCTGTGAGGAGAGTTTGCTTGTAGCTGTAAAGTATTTTCTTGTGTTTCTTTCCATGTACAGTTCAAAGTCTCTCCCAGTAAGTGTGATACTTTTAGACTCCAGTAGCCCTTTAGGAATTATTTTCCCTTCCAGTGTTTAGAAACCACAACATATTGACAGTCTGGTCAGTCTCCTTTCTTCCAGACTATATTAGTCACACAGCTCCGGAAGCCTGCAACCCCCCCTACTTCTCTTTATTTCACAAATGTGCATGAGTGAGAGTAAATTTGCCAGCTACTCCAACTCCCCAGTCTGTCTGCCAATAGTTTCCTGCAGCCAAGTTTAGCCACAGCTGTTTACAAAAGAGGTGTTTTTGTTGCTAGCCACCCTGCTCTGTGAGATATTTCCTAATAGCTCTGAGATTTAGCAACACTTATAACACAAACCACTGAGGAAGGAACACCTAAGTAAGGAATCTCTAAAAAGACACGCATCCATACTGTACATTAATTGACTCCATTTTTCTATGATAACGAGCCATTTCCAGTTGTTTTCTCAAGAAGTCATGTTATTTATCTTGTGTCACTTATATTATTGCGAAAACACAGAACAAAAATAAAAATAGACTTAATTTACCTCATCAGTATGAACAAGAACAATAGCTGTATGGCATGTTGTGAATTGGCCTAAGTCAAAATTTTCAAAAGTGGGGGTCCAGACCCACAGTGCCAGGCGGGGTGGCGGAAACAAGAGGAGAGGGAATAAAACGGAACGAAGGGTTAAGCAATATCTCACTTTGGGAGACCATAAAATGAATCTTGCTCTCTTGATCTTGATCTTCCATGAGGCAGTTATAAGGTACACCCACACTACTGTTTGGATACGCGTTAGTTTGCACGGCAAATGGCAAACCAATTGGCTTTGCAGCCATGGAAGTAAGCATGCAAACTGGTTAAGATATGACTGGTCCTACCTGACCTAAAAAAGAGTCTTAGCATTTTCCAGTATGCTCCACCAAGATTAAACGAGGACAAATATAGGAGATGCCTTTTAAAAAATAGAGAAACACAGAAAGGATTCAAGACCGATGCAGAGCTCTCTAAACACTGAAGCTTTCTTGTCTGCAAGATGGAAACCAGTGTGCACAGAATTCAGACTTCAAGACTAATTTTAAATGCGTAAGTGTCAGAGTTAGACACTGCTACTTTAGAAAAAAGTAGGATAAAGGATGCATGTTAGGGACGAGACTAGCAGAGATATGATCTGCTGGGTCGTCCTCAAGGGGGCGCTGGAATCGACACAAATTCAAAGTTCCTTACAGGAGCTTTATCATCAGCTCATGATTTTTGTTTTAACAGTCCTATTCTTTATTTTTGGCTCCTTGATCCCACCATCCTCATATCAAACTGCAGAAGCAAACTAATTTCAGTCACAGAATTCATGTTTGACCCACTGTATGCCACTGGTCAGCAACAAATGGCTGGCAGTTTGCAGCTACCTGTGAAAATGTGTTTTGCAGCTTCATGTTAAAAACATGATGCTGAAAAATAGCCAGGTATTTTCCTGAAGACTTGGTATAGTCCAGGGAGCATGTAGGCATTCTGCTGATTACCAATACTGTATGTAAGAGGTAAATTGTATGATTCCACTGTAAACAGTGTTGGTGAATTCTGGTTTGCCAGAATTTCCTCGAGGCCATCTGAAAGTCCTCCTCCATGGCCTCCCCAAACTCCTTCCAGGCTGTATAGTTAAGTCTTATAACAGATTATTGTTGTCCTTGTTATTGACTGGGTAGAATGTGTTTGGGCAAAATGTATGTACAGGAGTGCATTGTCAACACTTCTGTTATCTCTTTACACTTCTGTGTTTCATATTCTGATGTACACTATCTACAAGTATTCCCATTGAAAACAACAAGCACACAGGTAATGGATACAACTGATGCAAAATGGAAGGTGTTAACATGCACATGGCCTATTTTCTTATATTTGTTGAGTGGATAAGTTCCACACTATTTTAAAACTGCCTTATATGTTGGTGTTTTGACTAATTTGAGATGTTAAATTTCCACATAGCCCACATCTACTATGTTACACCATTTAATTGATTATCTTCAGATTAAATATTTCCCTGTCTGAGATATTTGAAGTCTTAACTGATCAAAAGGATTACATTTGGAATACAGCTGCTCTTAATCTGAAGTTTAAAAATGAATCCTATGATTGCTGAGTTTTTCAATTCAGTGAAATATGTAGGTACAGTAGGCGTCAGGGCACAGATGTAAAATTAAAGACAGATAGTGCTCAGTAAATGTTGATATGCATTGAGTCAAATGAGTGCAGTTTGGTGTGAGCAAACTAATGCTCAAACAGCCAGAGAAATATGAAGTGAAAGTGAATGATAAAAGGCCAGACAATAACCCCTTTTTTTTTTCTCTCAGCCTCGTCCTTGACTTCCACATGAGAGGATTGAAAGCTTTGCTTCTTTCACAAAGCTGTTACCAAAGCAGCCGCATAGAAGGAGACTAAGAAGAAGAAGAGGACAATGTTCGGAAAAGGAGTATTGATTTACAATCAGACCTATAAGCCTGTCCAGCTGTACTGCGAAGAGGGGGCATGAGGTTCAGTCTGTTGTTTGTCAGCTTGAGGCTATTATCTACATGACCTGACATTAAGTATACATGCATTGCCAATTGCACTTGGGAGTTCATTTAATCTCTTCACATGTTGTATCTGCATAGATTTACATAAAGATGTGATTAGAAAATGCTATTTTAAGGCAATGGAGGCCTAGGGACCATGCCTTTGTGCACAAGGAGGCTAATTGACTGATATGTCAGCTAACTAGTCAGCCAATTGGCTGTTTGAGATTAAAGATTTTCTTTGTATTAGTCTGAACACAACTTTAAAGATGTATACACTTTAGGTCATTGGCTGATTTATACTCATGCAGAGGGTAGAGTAAATGCATGTCATCTTGGTTGATATAGCTACCAATAAGCTTAGCTTAGTGGTTAGGATGGGAGCATGAGAGGGAAAAAGCTAGTCTGGCTTTTTTTTTCCTTTAATATTTTGTAGCTTGATTCAGGAGTAGGCCAGCTGAGTCTGGTCTTTATGCCCAGTCTATGTATTACAGTAAATTATTGTTTCTGGTCATAGGAGGATTTCATAATGTTGGTCCATTAACTACTTATTATATTTTGTTGCTGTAAACCACTTTTGGACCTTTGTCTGTGATAAGTGTTTTATAAAAAAACGTACTTAGTTACATACTTGGCTAGAACTGCAAGCAAGCAGTGTTCAACTAGTGTTATTATTCAAAGCTTAGATCATCTATTTCAATATAACAAGTATTTTAACTTTCACCGTTGTGTAAATAGCTTTCATTTGAACAACCTTTTGCCAAAAAGTAGTTCTTGTGTAAAAAGCTTAAAGGAGAGGCTGTGAATTATGTAGAGTAATAGGAATACTGTTTTTGGAAAAATAAAAGAACTAAACTTAATCTTTGAAAATGTTTTTAACCATGCTATGAGCCACATTAACTATTTTCCTTTTCCTCCGTAGTATTTTTGTTGAGGTGTTTTCTCTGAGGCAGATATCTTAAAATCGTGTCAAATACACCAATCAATGATACTATAAAAGATATGTTGTTTTTGGGGTGAGCAAACCCTTTAACCAATGTGGAAATGAGACAGTCATCATTTCACTTACCTAATCCAAAACATCCATTACTTCATGCGTCACATCTCCTTATCCAGATGTTTTTTCTTAAGTTAGATTTCCTGTTTTCTCTCCTCTGTCATCCCGCTGTGAACAAGCTTTTTATCTTCTGCTCACACAGACAAAAACATCTCTGTGAGTATTTATGTGTCACAAATTATCTGTCTTGTCATCTTTGATCAGAGCAGAAAGCATGTATGTAAGTTCAACAGCTGCTCGTCGATTGTCAAACACATTGTCATGCAGCTCAAAGCAGAAACGCTGAATAATGACACTTTCCATGGGGAGGCAGGGAATTGGAATACTAAATGTGGCTCTGTCCATTATGTTTTCCCTGTTAACTCTCTATTTGTACGTTGCAAAAGTTCTGAGGAGCTTTGTGGATTTTGGAATTCAGAAATGTATCTTCCTTCTTGTCCTCCTCTTCTTCAAGCATTTAAAGACAGGGTCTAACAGTTTAAAACATAAGCCGACATGAACATAGATTCATACCTAATGACAACCTGGTCAACATAAAATGATGTGGTTTATTGATAAAACAAGCTGTAAACACAAAGGTCTACGAACAGCGTTACAACCCTGCATCATTAGCTGGAAAGCATTTCTGTGGCATGATAACAATAGAACAGGCTAATTGTGTTCTCATTTCCTTCCCACATAAATAAGTCTGCACTGTTCACAAAAATGACAGAAATACAGTCATATATTCAACAGTGTGATGCAAGGTAAAGCTTCTGTTCAAATCACAGTCAGCTTTCTAGGGTGCAATCAATTCTAACATCAGAGATATAAAAATAGAAACAAAACATACTGCTCACATCTCTTTTTGAATACTCATAGACCAAACTAACACTTGAAAACGAGGCCTGTGCAGAGCCTATAAGCAGAAAACAATGAGAGATGAAGATGCTGGGTGAAATTATCCTTAAATTTAGAGTTTTTTGAGACTTTGCAACATCACTAAATCTACATAGCAAAAAATCATGTCTGAAATGTAGCATTCAGAGAAGCTTGTAGACAGAATTTTCGAAGCCTGGATTACTTGAACATACATTGGCCTTGTTATTGAAAACCTTGGCCACATAAAGGCTATGATGTAAAAACAGATATTGTAGTATAATATACACATCAGAAAATGTGGAAAAGCATAATACTTCTTTTAACTTGAAAGTCTTTATTTTAATGCCGTATGGGGATTTGGGATATAAAATAAGTCCCTCTTGCTGTGACTGATATATCTTCACATGGCCACATCCAGAGAGCTAAAAGGCAGAGTCAATAGAAATGTTTATTTCTAAACACAACATTCAAATTGGGCAGAAGTGCACGCCCACTTCAGGATTTACTGTTTGATTGCATGTGCCTACACTACAAGCTTACATTTGTTGTAATTGAAAAGCCAATAATTTAGCAAGCTAGCACAAGCTAACCTCCGCTGTCTGGCACCAGCCTGTCTAACAGAAGCAGGCCAATTCTGCAATTTGATGGTAAACGTCAACCCCAAGGTTTCCCCTTTATGGAACAAGCTTTATCTATATGGCATTTCTTTATCGCTAAGGCTCCCATCATATTCCCATCACAATATTCACCAGTTTGAGTGGGATCCAATCACTGAATTGTATTGGAACCCAAAATCACCTGCGCTGTTATTGGCTGAGGGAAACACATCCAATCCCTGCCCTGAAATGCTGTGAGTCAACCAAAAACAATGTAGAGGAAAAAGCTACTGACTATATCTTTAATGTAAACTTGTACATAATTTCAACACATCTTACAGCTAATGTTCTGATGTTTTTACTATAGACAGCAGAAATAACACTGAAATAACAATCTACGTTTATCCTATAAAATCGTGGACATGTTTGCCCATTGGTAGACTTAAACCCATTTTGCATTGGTTGGTATAGCAATGCTGGTTGTTCAGAGATATTTTTCACTCTTCCCTTCTTTCATCTCCTGACTAAATATCTCATCCAATAATTCACGTTAGCTTGCAGCCGTCTAGCCGGTGTTTTCACTGAACCTCAAGTTTTCTCAAAATAGTGTTGAACAGATTGCAGAGTAAAGGGGGAGCCTTTAAATGAATCTTTCATTTTTCATTGTCAAGCTGTGACTCACTGGGAAATTTTGTGACTTGACAAATGCATTTACTTTTTTTTAGGTTACTGATACACTTGAGGGCAGGAAAGTGATATATGAACATGGACCGGAAATGAAACTTAGCTTTAATTTAGCCATTTTCACAGCAGAGTACCTTTCCAATCCTGACAGGAAACATTGCCTCTGTGACCCAGAGCCTGAGGCTACAAGACCGGATTCTCGTCTCTCCCTCTCCAACTCACTCTTTCCATCCTGTAATACACCTTGAGACAGGGTGCCTATTCATATTGAACTCACCCCATCAGGAGGTGCCTTCTTTATGGTGTGCTGTGTTTTACAGACCATATAAATTCCCACAGCGGTACATTTAGCACCCTCAATATGCTTTCCAGATAATGTAAACCATACTGTACATTTTATAGAAAGTGAATGAATTCTTTATTTCCTTTTTTTTTCTTCAACAGTTTCCCTCAAACCATAAGAAACCACTCGTGTTTCTAATCCACATCTGACAGTCAGGATTTCATCTCCTTTGTCAATGCTTGTTCAGCAGAAGTCTACAAACTGCAAGAATTAGCAGTGTTGATAGCTGCTGTATATTCTACTGAGAAGAGTAATTACAGTAATTCTAAATGGCTTTCTGAAGTGTTTGGAACTATATAAACAGCCTCTGTATGTACACATTATGACAGAACCAGGAAAGGAGACAAATCGCTGTGTAATCCGGCATTTCTTCAAGACATTACAAGAACCAAACCGCCAATCTTTTATGTATTATGGAGAGAGGTTTGACAACGCAAGTTACTCTTCTCTGTCTCGGCTTTCTTATTTACACACTCTTAAACGCACACATACTTTGGCTGGAGCTACAGTGCAGTCTTAAGTGGAAAATGTCCTTTATGCTTCTCTTTGGGTAGGTGGGGGAGTCTTGAAAGGGGAGGCCCCTCTACATGTCTGACATGTTTCTGCAGCACCGCAGGCCACTGGCTGGCGAAGAGAGCAGAATTGTGGTGGGCTGTTTGTCTGCGTGAAGCTGGCATGGCCTCCCGTTCCCCTGCATCTGGTCCCCATTAGCAGAGCCGAGCATATAAAGCTGAGAGCTGACAGGGGCAGGGAACACTCGAGTTCCTGCCTGGATCATGGGGTTTACTATCTGGCTGTGCGTGCTGTGCCTGCAGGCGAGCCTGCTGTCACATGCCCTCGACTGCTCAGGATCAACACAGGGAGAGCTGTGTGTCAGCGGACAGACCGCAGACGGACAGGTAAGAGACACACCTCTAATGGATGTGATAGTTAGGGATGGACAGCATCGACCAAGGTGTCTATTATGCGTCAGTCATCGTCAGTGCTGATGTGACACTTCATGGGTGAGTGACGTGTGTTTAAATCTTTTTAAATGTTGTTTGCTGGATAGAAACTACCTAATACATAATAACCAACACTTCTGTTAAATTAAAGTTAAAAGAAACTCTGACCTATCAGTCTTTTAATCAGAACATTTCACTTATACTATCTTTCTTAAAATAATGGAACTGAAACTCTAAAGCTATATTTATGTGAAGAAAGCGATGTGTTTTAAAATGTTAAAATTAAAAATTCAAATTAAAGTGTTTTTTCTCAAAGGTTTGGACCATAGACTGTAAAAATACACTATGGACATACACTATGTGTCAGAAATGATGTGTGCAAGCCAGTTGAGGTTGATCAACTTTTCCTCTGGTTAATAAGATTCATTTTAATTATCTGTTGTTGTTTTTTTAGATTTATGATACATTTTCACCGTCTGTACTTTGAGTATTGGTGAAAATGACTCGTATGATAAAGTGATTTGGTTCAGACAGTGTTGGTCAGTGTTTTTACAGAAGCTTAGGTCAAAGAAAGCCAGCCACTCTACAGGAATGTGACTTCACTCTGACTCCTCGGAAAAGAGTTTTGCTGTGACGATAATAGTGGTCAAATGCATTACAGGCTGGCTGGAGACTTGTACAGTCTAACCCTGACCTGACATATCATTTATTTTTCTAACAGAAACAAAAGTCTCATTCTCATTGTGATGTTTTTTACAGCTAAACTGAAACCATACTGAAAATATACCCGTCTGTGGCGTATATCTACCCATCAATTTTTCTGCTCCCTTTTTTGGCTTTTCATGTGGCAGCCGCCTGTTATACTTTAAACTCGTGGTTAGCATTTGTCTGCGGACAATCCTTGTGTTGTGTCCAAAGTAATCTCCCTCATCTGGACAACGGATCGGACAGCTGCAGGAGTTGAGGATTTTCGCCTACACATAAAAGACTTTTCATTGGGCATTGTTCTCCATCTAAGGGACCATGTGCCACATATGTGCTTCTCTGCAGCAGCAAGTTGTATTATAATTACAGCATGCACAATTTGTCTTTAAAGAAGCTACATTTGGTTTAGTTTACTTTTGTTTTGAAGTTTTCCATCAAGGACACTCGTGTTTATAATGAAGTGGAATAAATTAAAGGATTAATTAATGGGACTCTGCAAGACATTATGTGCACAACAGTAGAAATCCAGATGGATTGTGGCAGGTTTAGAAAGAGGCTAAATTTGGTTTAATACTGTATCTCACGCACACACGAACTCATACTTACAAAGCATGCAGCTTTTTTTTAGTTACGCTTGTCCGACATGATAGTTCCCATCAATCTCCATCCAGAAATGGTGCCATGTTCAGTAACTTTAGTGTTGATGAACTGTTTTGTCAAGTTTTTATATTGATGAGGGCAATTATTGGACAGGAGCATGGGCTGTTTTCACTGGCTCACTTATAAGCTAATGAATAAAAACAGTGTATTAAATTGAGCTACAGCGTATGTATAGCTGTCCTGGAAATAAATCCTCTTGAAAATTTATAAATCAAAAACACAGCAAATGTGATGACTCTGGACGTCTCTTTTTCCCCTTTACAGTATGACGATCAGAAGCAGCAGAGGGAGCTACACTTGACTGATGGACAGGTTAGTGTCACCACCTTGTGCTCAGTCTGAAGCAGGTCCAACTTTGAGGGACTTGGATTCATGGTTCTATTAATGCCACAGCATGTAAAAAGACAAGGAAAAAAACATCCTTACTAAAATGAAAAGAGACAAGCTCAAAGGAAGAAACAAGCTCAAACACAGTTAATCCATGCAGAGTGTTGATAAGTCAACTCCAAATTTTAAAAAAATGTATGTGGTTGCCTTTCAAATAAAGAAGGGTGTAAAAACCTGGAGCGAAAAAACCGGCACTGATTGGACTCTAAGCCCTGTGGTACTGTTGTAAATTTTATCATAAAGCACTAATGGGCAAATGGAAATAGGTTGTTCCTCCATGTGGCAGTACATTAATTATAAAAACAAGTGTATTAATGGCAGTGCTTAGTTTGTGAGCAGAAACGAGGAATGCAGGAAACGGTGGGGATGCTGCCATAATTGATTTTGCTTTTTCTTCCTTTACTTGGAGTTTGACTGGAATTAAATGGAAGAGACTTGGTGTAAGAAGAACAATACAGATCAGCAGTGATGGGAAACAAAGAGTAACATACAAGAAAACTAAAATATTATTGTCATATAAGACTTAATTCAGCATACAAGGAGACATGCAGGGGCTGCTGTGGATGTGGATTTGGTTCTGACTTTCTCATCTTTATAGGTTTTGTTCAGACGTAAGAGACAGCAGGAGAGGGGTCCCACTCACCTGAGCCACTCCAGCCTTCCCGGGGCTGTCTCTGTCAAAGGCTTCCCAAAAACTCTCATCCAGGTAAACCAATCTTGTTAGTCAAACATTAGTCAGAGTGATCAGAAAGCCACATGTGGGGGAGGTGGTGACTGGTTCACAATGAATCATCCGTTTGCTGAAAAACAGAAATGATCCACAGAAACCTCATTGTTTTTGTATTAGATAGGTAAAAAGTATGATATGAGAGCATTCATGTTTGAAGAATACTGGAATGGATTTAGTTTCAATTTTCAATGTATTTACTTATTCCTGTGCCTTGTCTCAAAGACTGATAGGTCCAGGCGACACTTGACTCCATCTGCAATAAAGAAAAAGAACAAACGTATATCCCGCGTTGGCTCCTTCTCCCTCCTTAGCAACAACAAGAAAGACAACCCCCTACAGGTGAGTTTCCATAGCAACCCCTACACTGGCAAAACGGTCAAATGATAGACTGTATGAAAAGATGGACAGCATGACAGCTTTTCACAAGTGAAGCCAAAATGTTGGCGTTAGTTTCACTGACTAACTGCAATTTAGGGCATGAGCTCCACCTCCTCCTTGTTAACCGATGGGACGCAGGTCAGACCAAGCAGCAACCTCCAGAGTTAAAAAAAAATTGAAGAATCCTCAAAGCTCCAGTGATACTGGTTGTGCATGCATTGATCGTAATTTACTCATCCAGTCTAAGAAAACTTTTTTACAGCAGAAATTGGCCCGTTTAAAGCCTAATTAAAAAAGCAAAATTGTTCTGATTAGTTCATGTCTCTATCAGCGCACACTGTACGGGTGGTGAATTTTTTGATAACTTATCTGTTTTGATTGTCTGCAGGATAAGTGTTATTCACTATAAGTCGCTTAGCTGAATTGATTGACAGGCAGCACAATTAACGGTTTGTCAAGAGGCTTAAAACCCCTCTCAGCTCTAGCTCTGAGCCTGTCTTTGGTTTGATTGAAAGTAAGGTTGAAACAGCAATTTAAGCATGGTGACTGTCATTGATGGAACTCCAAAGGACTATTTTTTCTAAAGATTTGTTTTTGGACTATGTATTCATTTATTGCTGAAACAGGGAAGTAGGAGTCAGAAATTAGGGACAGAGTGAGTAGGGAATGACATTTGGGAAAGGAGCCATAGATCAGATAGGAACATGGGCCGTCTGTTTGGGGGGCTCAAAACACTAGCAAACACGTTCACAAACGGATCCTATTGACGTTCACTAATGGAGAGATGTCAGAGTGAATTACTGCACACAAAAGAGAGCTGGAACAGTTGGGGATTCTGTACTTTGCTCAAATGCACCTCAGCAGTGCTCAGGAAGTGAACAAGCGCCCCTCAAGCTACAAACCCAACTTCCAATGGGACTTGAACCAGCAACCAACTGGTAACCAACCCAAGTTCCTACAATCTCAGCTACTGACACCTGAATGGCTCTGTTGACAAACTCAGCTCATGTAGCAGTATGCACTGGATCAGCAGAGTGGAAGTGCAATGATGACAAAGAACACAACACTAGGGCCTATTAAGTTTCCACAACAGTGTGTCTGCTTCAAAAACCTCTATCTGATGTAGAGTGCACTGACCTGAGGGATCTCAACACTTTTATTGGTTAGTTATGTTACAATCCACGGGTTGAAAAATCCAGGAAAAGGAACCAATTTCAGGAACACAAAAAAGGATTTATTTAAACTAAAAAAGTCAAAAGGCAAAACTTACTTTCCAAAACAAGAAAACACTGACGAGGAACATCTGACATAAGACAGGTTACCAAACACATTACTAAACAATGAATCGACACAGACAGTATGAAACACAGAGACTAAATAGACATGAGGTAATCAGACACAGGTGAGACTAATGAGACAGGTGAGGACAATCAGGGTAATCAATACAGGAGGGAAACACAGAGAGGCAGGAAACAAGACAACACTGAAGACCAGAACTACAACCTAAAACAGGAGACACTAAAGACTGAACGAAGAAACACACAAGAGAAAACGGGCAACACGAGGGAATTAATAAAACATAACTCAAAACACTGAAATAAAACATAAACAAAACCAAACCATGCCATGTTAAATATGTGCTTTCACTACAGCAAGCTGTGGATCTCGATATTGCAGCCCAACCAATCAATTTCAACTGCACAGTCTCAGGCTCCAAATGTGTGACCTGTCAGTGCCTGTATAAGAGGTATTTTGTTGTCACCTTAATACAGTGGCAGCAGGTGGGGGCACGTCATCTATCCTTGTTTACAGACAATGAGATGTAGTCAGCCACTTTACTTGATTTAATCAGTTCAGTCCATTCATAAGAATAGTGTTTGTTAATGGCTATTTGACATCATGCCACATAAAATCTCACATAGTGACTTGTCTTTTGTTTTTTTATTTGACTTCCAGGTGATTCGAGCAAAGAGACAGGTGAAGCTCGATCCTTCAAAGAGAGGGAACTCAAATCGTTCGGGGGCTTTCTCTGTCCTGGTGAGAAGCGTGTTCATCTATTCTCCTCAACATAAGTTTACCTACTTTGCTGAATATTTACATGGTTTGTTCTTTGCTTTCCAGGGAGATCCGCAGACTGATGGACAGAACAACACACCCAAAAGAAGCATTTAGAAGATGGATGCTACAAAAACAAGATCTAGCAAACAATGTGCATGTACAAAATGTGTCCACATTTTGCTGAAAACATGTTAACAGATTGAACATGAGAGGGAAAATTTGACGTTTGGAATAATAACTTCTATGTTGATTTAGTTTGATGTTTGTGACCATCAGTGATGTTTCAACTTTAGGCTTGATGATCTGAATGAGCTAGTCCACACTTAGGGATCTTTATATGCACTATTTTAAGTTTCTAATATATACCTGCATGATATGAAAAAATCAAAAGATCCCATATTATTATTCTAGTTTTCCATTGTGTTGTAACCTATTTAATCACAGATTCCTTATGAAGATTGGGGGTATATTTTTGCAGAAATATGTCTTGTATGTGTGTGTTGTATAAGAATTCAATAAAAGTTTAGTGGAGACATGTTTTGTTAAAGTATTTTTACAAAAGGGGTCTCCAACAGGGAGCTCAGGAGCTACTGGTAGCTCCTGCAGGAAATGCACCTCTTCCCACCATCATATATTTGGCCCATAAAAATAAGTGTATGACATTGATGTTAATTTTCAGTAACGTAGCTTACGATGTGACATAATAAGAAGTCTAAAATGTTCATGTTATTTCTTGAACGTTGATGTGAATTTAAGATTATTGATAAGCAATGGCCACAGTTTAATTCAGCTGATGCATGCTATGTATATAAATTCAAGCGACGTGATGCAGGTAGCTCTTGGTCACTTTCATTCGTTCAAAGCAGCTCTCACATGAAGGAAATTTAGAGACTCCTGTTTTACATCAATAACATTATTTTCTTTTGCTGCCTTCCTTATAAAAGTGATTAATAGTCTCATATATTGACCTCTGTTCAGAAATGTGGTAATTGTTTTTGTTGCAGCTCAGTCTTTCCCTCTCGCTTTCCCAGAAAAACACAGCTTCCCAACATAAGTGCCTGAGAGCTCACATGAAGTATCATGGGGCTGAAACACCAGTTAGGGATGGTGATTGTTACAGGTACTGCGCCTTGTTGGCAGGATAAAGAAGCAGGAAGCTCTCTTCTTTAAAAGGCCATAATCCACTTATAACACAGAAGCCAAGAGCAAATAAATAGGCTGTGGATGTGTGCTAAATGTAGTCCAGACCATCTGTTTAAGGAGTCAAACTTTGTCTATTTAAATATCATGTGCCATTTTAAATTCATTTGGCCGGAAATGGAAACACAGCATGGTTGGGACAAAAAGATTTGTTTGAGTGTTTTTACAGGACACTGACGCACATGTGTGCCCAATGTGAGCCATTTCTGCATCTGAGTCTTCATCCTTTTTTCAGCATCTTGAATTCAGCAAAACACCTGATAAAAACAGCACAATACAGTGAAGCGTATGCTGGGTTAAAAATAAAAACGGCAAAATGATGCCTAAAATTGTTCCCAGAACCACTCACAAGTGAGGCCACCAGAAAATCCAGCGTATGAGGCAATCTGATGAGGCCAACAAGCCTGTGTAAATGTGTAAGGCAATCCAAGTGAATAGGATGAGTCATCCTGCACTCATTTACTGATCAAAGCCCCCAGCTCATGACGTAAGTATGCAGTACTCACAGTCTTATTATTGTGATTTTTATAGACACAAACAGAAGGAAAAGGGGGAAAATTATACAACAAAATGTTATTTTTGAACTCAGCATTTTCCCCTGAAGCCCATAATTGATGTTGGATATCCTTCAGCAGCTGCTCTGGGAGAAAATAGAGTCCTGAGCCGCTGACAAAGTCATCAGATAACCTGGATTAGGTTTATGACTGTCTCAGTGTTGTCTTGGTGAAAAAAATCACAGGAAGCCATTCTGATTTCTCAGAAAAAACAGAAATGATAAAGGCCAAGATATTAATACTCCCTTTTTTCTTTTTTTTAAACAAGTGAGACACACAGCTGTGACGGCTTCCAGCGGGGTACAAACTGACAGATACATTTCTAGGAAACTCTCAATTGATGACCTGATGAAAGGAAGGGGAACTGTCTGAGTGTGCAAACACATTGCAGATGGTTCAAACGAACACATCTTCAACAGAAAGCAACCATTGAAACCCGCTTCCTCGGGGGTTGTGAAATGTTAAATACAATTTCGAAATTCAACCTATGTCACTGTGTGTGGTCAATACAAAAGCAATCTTTACAGCTTTTTTCACAGTCATTGTGGTTGTGTTATGGTGTGCCGCATTGTTTCCTCTCATCATTCCCCTTGAGAACAAAACATGATGATAATAATTTCTAACTCAACAATTAGGAAGCTTTCAGTCTATAGGATTACGGTTGGAAATGACCGAGCAATACGTCAGAATTTCCCATAAAAGCTCAGCAAGGTTTCATACGTAGTTAGTGGCTTTAAGCATTCTTTTCAAGAAATGGAAACCACAATGTAAGTATACGTTTGTGTTGACAGAATCGTCTTCGTCCCAAACAGCATGCAATGTGGGAAAAGACAGTCACAAACAAGTTGTCCTTCAGCACAGGGGAGCTTTTTTTTAGGAGGATATGACCAACAAAGTCTTAAACCTACACAACTAGCCTACTGTGTAGAAGCATTAAGTGTCTTTAACATACATCTTTTTTATCAACACAATGTTATTTGCAGTGTGGATCTATCTAACAGACAATGATTGTGAGTCTCATTCATGTTGTTGGTGTTATTGTATCTGGATGATACAGAGCTCTTGATGTCCCAAAAGGAAATACCTTGTGCACACAAGTTATTATGTTGCTTATGCACACAATATCATTATTTTGTAGTCACAATATATTGACCTGAGCACACAAGATATCCAGTTTTTACTGGGACTTTAGGGGCACTGAATAATGCATTATACACAAACAAGATGTTTTTGTTTTGTATAAAGATTCAACATATTAGTGAATATTTGCAACATGTCTGCAGGTTTTATTACAGCTTTGCCAGTCCATATTTCGACAACGTTTTTAAGACTTGAAATCCCACTTGCAAATAGAGAAAACTCTTTACCAATTACACTGCATCAACAAGGATCAAATTCTTCCACAAGCAGCACTTTATTTGCATGCAATTGGAGAAAATTGTTTTAACTATGTGACCATAAGCTAGAAAAAGCTGTAGCAAGCTCCTTTGCTACATTATATTGTAAAAAAAAAAATAAAAAATAAAATGTAGACTTGTTCCATGGTGAATACCATTAACAGTCAATGTCACATGGACATCACCTACCTACATAACTTACATTTCTATGTATCGAGCAAGATGCCAAAGGCTATAGCAAGCCTCAGTTATTGAGACTAACAAAGTGCAATGACAACAGTTATCAGTGAGTGATGAAGCGTACTTAGTGTTGTGAGAAAAGTCAGTAAAAAAGATACTCACTATTTTAGCTGTTTTGTCTTACTCTGAAGCAGCTAGCTCTGTGTTTGCTGCCTAAACAGAAGAACACCTTATATTTTATTATCCAGCCTATATGAATGACAGTAAAGGTTGTTATCCCAACATTTCAGATATTCCTTTTAGTCATGAACTAAACCATTCTTTGCAACCACATCTACAGCAGCGTGATAGCAAATAAAGAACCCTTTACCATTTGGTAAACATTAACATCATGAGAATAAATGGGGATCCAATCTTATTAACAGACTTAACCAAATCTATTTTAAGGATAAAACTTAACGGTTAACTGATTCTATGTTGCTGTATAGTTGTGCCTGAATAAAGTTTTCTGTTCAAAGAGAAATTGCTCCCAGTATTTTGGATGTTTTTCTTTTACCTCCACATGAGAGGTTAAACTAATCTGTCGAAACAGTTGGCCTGCTTACTATCTGTCTAAAACTGTGGTTGTTTGTGTTGTGTCCTTGCAGTCCTGTGTTATTTGATCACAGCATTGTGTCAACATAAAGATGTGAAAATGTTGGTGGAAACTATATGAAAAGTCAAGGTAATTTCTTATTGTTTAAGTTGGCTGTAAAAGGGCAACAGTCAAATTTTTCTTGTGAGTTAAGGTATTCCCTGCTTTGTATTCCTCAAGTGGTTCTCCTCATCTTCTTTCTTCCCAATGACCTGAGACTGTGACCGCGCTTTCGGGCTGAATTTGGCTCCTTCTCTTTATCTCCTGCCACTTACCATCAGATCAGTTTCAGGGCGTTGGCTGTCTTCGTTCACCTCCTGTCATTCCTCTCTGGCCTGGCATCACCTCCTCCAAACAGCTTCCCTAACTCTGCTGTCAAAACTTCCTCTGATTGCCGTCACAAGGGCTTATCACTGTCACATCACTTGGGCCCCAATGAAAAAAGAGAGATATGTGTGAGTCCTCAGCGTTGCGATGTCAGCTCAATATATCAGCCTGGTGACCTTTCAACATGTATGGCGAAGAGAGGCATTATTTATTGGCTGATGCAGAATTCATTAACTTGTGCAGCCATTTTTAGCTTCTTATCAAAATAATGCCATAAAAAGATGCCTTTCAACTGTAATCACTTGTTTGTTCTCTAAAACAGATCTTTCTTGTTATAGCCTACAAACCTTTGTGGTCAATAACTTTACTGCTAGTTAGAGTCAAAAACTAACCTGCTGAAAATCCTGATACAAATTTGAAGCTAAGAATCCTCATTTAAAATCAATTATTATCTTCAACATGTCTTCTTAAAATCCAAAACGTAGCTGCTTTGCGTCCTCATTGGAACCTTCTGCAAAGCAGAAGTAGCTCAGGGAGCGGTAGTAGCTCACTCTGTAGGGACTTGGGTTGGGAACCAGATGGTTGCCGGCTCAAAAAACACAACTGTTGAGCAACCTCATTTAAAACGTCCCTACTGAAACCTCCCTGCTTCCCAACCAGTTGAACTCCCAAATCTACCTGCAGCAAATCACCATGATCACTCAGTTAAACAACACCTCCCTATTCGTGAGCTAACACTGGCTTGTCCCGCCTCAAAGCCACCTTGGGATTTTAATTGCAGTTTTATTGGCCCCATCTTTGCTACACCAGTGAGTCCAAGCCCAGAGATAGCTTTCCAGTGTGAGCATCTTCAACCCGTAGATATGTTGTAATGTAATGCTACAGAAATGTCAAACTACAGTAGAAATGTATGTAAAATCAGCTGATAAGGGTTGACCTGTTGTTCACCAGGAATAATTGTAAATTTCTGTAAAACAGAAAAATCTTTGTAGTTTTCAGCTTGATGACCTTTAATTTTTTATTACGTACTTCATTTCGAAGGAATTTTCAAGCTTTTTTTTTTATCTAAGACCAACATTTTAAGAGATGTTTACATACCAACCATTACATGCACCATTCTTATTACAGCCTATACATCAGTAGTCCACACTCTCTTCACTGTTTATAATTCACAGGCAAAATTGCCTTTTGGTTTGGAATGACTATTGCCCAGAAATCTGACAATTGACATAAAAGCCAAAAAGTAAGATGTGCAAATCTGACAGAAAATACAGGATTTTGCCTATTCTGTATATGTGCAATTCATGCGTGTAGCTCCCCTTTGAAGATGATGGATGTCTGCTGAGTCACTGCCACAGGCCAATCTCTACCTCGCTCAGTGCATTAAGCAGAAAATATTGCTGAGTTTGACCCACTGGCCACGTAAGTTCACAGAAAGCTGATTTATTAAGAAGGGAATACGCTCAGACAGGGGGAATCAATTTCATATTTATAAATTAGAATGGGATGGCAGGGAGAATTGATGATAAATTGTTATGGCAGCATTTCTTAAAGATATACTGTATATCGAGGAATAAAGTGCCATCACGTCATAAATATACCTGGTAACCAGAGTAAAGCTTTTCATAAATTCAGATTTAATTGTTATCCTGCTGCTATTCTGTTTTTGGATTCAGATTGATTTCGTCAAGGGTGCTGAAACGTGAATATTCTCCCTCTCGTTCCTCTTTCTCTTTGGGATGACTCGAAGGTCATCACGGGCTGTGAAGTGGACAGACCTGTCAGCGGAGAGGGCAGCCCAGGGAGTCGTGCAAACAGAGAAGGAATTCAAATCAGCCTGGGGTATTCAAGACAAGGCCACAGAGCAGAAAACTCCTTCTACAAAGTGTGAAAGATGTCTCTTCTGATCTGAGCAGGGAGGAAAGGATGCACACACTCATCCTGCTGCCTCAGGCCAACCCTTCATTGACTTTGTAACCATTCGTGAAAATGACAAAGTCTTTAAATGGCACAATTACGCACTATAGATGAAAACAAGTGTGGAAAAGGAACATTAAATTCCTCGGTTACATTTCTCAAGGGCAGCAGAGTAATGGCTTCTCTGGGCCAGGAAATATTATGAAGAAGCACCAAAGAGCAGCAGAACGCATTATGTCATTGTCTCTGCTTTTACAAACCACTTCAGGGACCATAAGGAGAAAATTACTTGAAGTTTGTGGTTGGAAAAGAAACCACCTTCCGCTTTCCAAGCCAGACTCACATGTAGGAGTAATTTAGAAAGACCTAAACAGCACACAATGACTCTGGGAGTGACTAAGTCTTGAAAGCTATCGCAGACTGCTGATAGAAATCCTTTTCATTCCTTATCTACTTCTCAGTGTGTCACTGCCTCCGCCTCTGTATTGCCTCCATATCTCTCTATTATCTGATAGAAAAATTGCATTTGGAGTGCATCAAAATAAACGTCCGTCAGCATCCTAAATGTGAGATAAAGAACACAATATGACAGGTTTTGTGGGGGGAAAGACACAAGGGTTTTTGAAGTTGACAATGAAGGACAAGAGAGAAAAAATACTGCTTTTTCGTTTTTTGAAACTTGCCACTGTTCAACTCCAAGTCCATAAGAATATGTCTGCAGCCTAAGGGCTCAGAAATATATTAATATTTCATTTGAGGCCAGGTCTATCGCCCAACATTATGTTGGCCCTGGAGTGTGCAGGTCTCACGTTGAATTTTGAAGTCATAAATGGATGTTTTAAAACGGCCGAGCGGGTGGAGCGTTAAAGGCTCCTGAGAGGACCATAAATCATTTGGCCACACGTACGCCTATAAGGCCTCACCGTATCAAAGAGCTCTCTCAGCATCTCTGTAACACATCTTCCACTCAGCTATGAAGAGTATGATGGAGAAGAGTGTTCTTTTTGACATGTGATATCAATGAATGCATTTTCCATTTGAATAAACCAATCCATGCACATGCAGGATTTCATCACAGGTTTAATAAAATGAACAAAAAATGCTTTTCACTGAAATATATCTACAAGAAAGTAGAGAAATTATATTGTATTCCTGGACTGTTATAAAGTTGCTAGAATAATTCCATCGCATGCAGCTAAAACATTTGCTCTGTAAGGCTGTTGCCTATTGTTCCTAAATTATTTTATGTTGACACCTGGTTGCATTGCTGTGGTTGTAAAAGGGGAAAAAGTTATCTTTTGTGCAGAAATTATTCTGGTGTTTAGTTCATGTTTGAGTGCAGCTCAGCAAATTCCTCTTGGTGTTGTCTGGACTGACTTGCAGTTTGCTCATATTGGAAGTGAATTTGTCCAAAACTTGCTAAAGATTGCCCCCTGGTGTTTGAAAGATGGCAACCTGATTCAACTTCAACACCAGAGCAATAATAGCTAGGTAAATAAGTGCAATGTTTCATATAGACTGACAAGTAGCTTAGAAAAAACTAAAATCACTGAGGAGAGATATGAAGCTGTGACAGTCCAAGCCAACTTGTATCATTTTAGGATCCTATCTTCAGGAGAAGATTGTTTCAAATGAATATGACTTTTGCAAAAACACAAGATAAAACAACCTCAGCAAACTTACAGAAAATCCAGATATCACTTCAATACCAATGTTTTACAGTCATGAAGGAAACTAAATTAGTAGTAGTTTTGGTAGAGAAATGTTAAAGTTAGTGTACAGATTCAGTGGTATATGTTTAGAACTCAAACTGTCCTCAGAGGAAAATGTAGTTACTGTGACTGTTTGAAGTTAAAATGCTTCATGAGAAGTTACAAGTGAAACCGTAACTCTCCTGGTATAGGTTTTTTTTTTTTTTTTTTAGCTCCAAACAGTGTTTCAGGGATCTGTTTTCTTTCTTCTTCTTTTTTTAAATACATTTTTTGTGTTTAAAAAAATACAACACAGTCATTTCTCCAACTTTTAAATTTCACAACCAAGTCTACATCTTGCACCATTCATTTGTTATAGGAGTCAACTATTTAAATTTTTTAAGAAATCATAACTTTAAATTGTGGTGTAAAATAAAGCAAAGAATCGTGAAAAGGAGTTGTTTGAAGTGAGCTGTATTTATTTTAACAAATATGTGTCCTCCTGGGGCTGCCTGATTTGGATTTTGCAGATGATGGAGGTTTCGGCTGGATCACTGGATGAGTTGTCCCTTTGACACGTGCTGTCTGCAGTTCTTCTTCACCTCTTGTATCCCCGGTCTGAGCTGACTTCAACTTCTCACTCTCTAAACTCAGCTGCGCGGTCTGCTTTAAAACTGCTTTGTATTTCTCATTCATCCGCTTTACTTCAGGTTCGTAGTTCTTGCACCGCCCATGTAGCCTTTTTATGTCCTCTATAAGCCTGTTTTTCTCTTGGACAACACGCTTGTGCTGCAGCCTGTGGAGGTCTCTGACTTTCTGGACCCTCTGCAGAGTCTCTGCTACAGAAGAGCACGCCTTGCTGTACTCCTCACGCTCCCGCTGCGCATTGTGAAGCGCTCTCTCTTGACGTCTGTTTTCAGTGTACACCTTCGGTACCACACCAACAACCCGCTCTGTATCTACCAGCACCTTCTGACACAGTTCGTTCCATTCAACCTGATAACAGTTGAGTGTTTCAGTCATACCCATTTGAAAGAGAAAGCTGCGTAAAAAGTCATCGACGGCTTCAGGTGTGTCTGTGCTGGAGGTTGTATTGGTTCGACGAGCAGCGACACTAGCCTCTTTTATAGCTTTCACTGTCGCCTCCAAATCTTCTTCTCCCTCAATAAAACTACGCTCATCTTCAAGGCACACTTCTTCATATTGAAAGTCGTCGTCACTTTCATCTTTTCCTTGTTTTTTGTTGACTGTAGACGAGCTCATTTCTGTTCAGTCGCACGACGAGAGAACGCTTTGTGTTGCTATGGTGACGTGAGTCGACCCGTCAACGCGATATTTCACGAGTTCACGTTTTCAACAGCAGCCATCATCAAACAATCATGGCGGACTACCGAGAGTCGTCCTTGGGCACTCGGTCTAAAATACAGGACATTAACGAGTATTTCAATCTCTCACCGGAAAAGCTACGTGCCGAGGAGGACAGAGCTGCAATACGTGCGAACCTGAAGAGGCAATATCAGCTGCAACTCAATAACCCGCTCAGGAAAGAGCTCATTGTGAGTGGCTAGCTGCGAGCTAACAATGTCACCCTCGTTAACTGTTCAGACTAACTGACGCTGGTCACGTAAAACACGTCAAAAAATGTCATGATTTTAACCTTTCATAAGACAACTATACAGAGTATTTATGTGCATTTACCTTAACATGAAGAAGAGGATATTATTATCAGTTCTGTCAAACATCAGTGTGTAGTATTGAGCCTTTTCCAGAAGGTTCGCCACGGTTAAGTCCTGGAAAACAATAAGAATATAAATAAATGGATGACTAATAAATGGATACGGAATAATTATATATAAATAATACTAATATACATACAGTTTAATTGTGAAATTACCGTAACATGCTCTCATACAGTTTAAAGTTCATGAAAATGTTAAGCTTTATGTAGGAGACACTGGAGACACACACAACTCTCTCAAGCTGTCCCCTGATGAAGGCCAAAAGTTAAAAAAATAAATAAGTGTACTATTGTTCACTTGCATTGATAGGAATGTGATTTGATTGTATTTCGGTTACATTCATGTAATTCACTTGCCTTTAATGGAGTCATGTTGCTTGCCAACACAGTAAGAGATGCCTAATGCTTTATTTCCTCTTGAAAACAAAAGTTTAATTTTCTTCTGTTGAAACATCAACAACTTTCAGTGTACGCAGACAGGTCTTTCATTAACATCTGTCTGTATTTACAGGACGATCCTGCTCTGACACGCTGGGTGTATGCACGTGCCAACCCCTACCCATTCTTCAGGCCCACATTCAAGACTTCTCTACTGGGTGGCCTGTTTGGAGTGGTGCCTCTCTTCGTCCTGTACTATGTCTTCAAGACAGACAGGGTATGACTTCAGACACATTGATCTCTTTTAGATTAAATAGCAGTAAGTGTTGAATGAATAACAACTTGTTTTTGTCTCCTTAAGCTGCAGCTCCATCTTACTACATCATCCATGCATACAAGCTTGCATTGGTACATTATTTGTTGACTAACAGAGGTTGCAACTGACGTACAATTACATTAACTCTGAGCTCAAATAGATCATTTGAGATTTTATCTTGTTTCGGTTGCCCTGTATCTCTAGTATTGTCCAAGATGGCTATGTGCACGGATGCAGCAGCTCACAGCTCTCCCTTTTTGTGCTATTTTCGGTGTTTTTAGTGTTTTATGTGAATACTCGCTGCTATAGCCGTCAGGACTTGCTGGACATTGGTTTTTCGGCACAAGTTTTCTATCACAGGCGACTTTCAAAACACTCACCATATACCCGACGACGTCGCAAGACTACCGGGCTCCCCGTGGATTTTTATCAGGCCCAGCAGAAAAAGGCATCCAGGTTTTTCCCAACCAGAAACCCTGCATGACCAGCCGAATGCTGCTTAGAAACTCAGCTGACATGAGGAGAGGACTCAAGGATGCTAAGTCGGCCTACAGGAAGAGAATAGAGGAGAGGTGTGGCAAGGCATACAGCACATCACACCTGGGAACTCAGACGCCTCGCTGGCAGAGGAGCTGAACTGCTTCTTTGCAAGGCCTCCACTCACACACCTGTTCATTGTGCGAGTTGACAACGTAGTGCTCAGTGAACAACCTGGTACTGAACGCCACAAAAACAAAAGAAATCAACTTCGACTTCATGTAGCACCACGCAGACCCAGCTCCCCTCTACATCAACGGTGGCTGCGTAGAGAGGGTCCAAACCTTCAAGTTCCTGAGCACCCTCATCTCTGCTGACCTCTCCTGGAGCCTGAACATCGCAGAGATCACCAAGAGGGCACAACAACGCCTGCGTTTTCTCAGAGTGCTCAGGAAGAACAAGCTGCCGATGAACTTCTACCGCTCTTCCATAGAGAGCCTGCTGTTGTACTTTATCACAGTGTGGTACGCCAGCTGCACTGAAGCAGACAGGAAGGGCCTTCAGAGAGTCATCAACACAGCACAGAGGATCATCGTCTGCACCCTCCCCTTCCTAAAGGACATTTCCAACACTCACTGCCTGAACGGAGCAAAAAAAACAAAACATTGTAAAGGACAGCTTGCACCCCGGCTTTCATCTGGTCAACATGTTGCTCTCTGGCAGACGCTACAGGTGTGTCAGAGCTCGGACAAACAGACTCAAGGACAGCGTCTTCCCCAGAGCCATAACCACACAGAGCCTGGACATGAGCTGACTCTCCCATCCTTAACGCACAAAGCACACACTCACTCACTTACTCACCCACTCTCTCTTCTGGCATATGCAATATTTTACATTTCAGACTGCAATATTTATATTTCTGTAATAGTTTACTTCATACTGTGCAATATTTATATTGTGTATTTCTGCAATATCTATCCATAATTTATTATGCTTCTACCTGTAAATAACTTTACCACACATAGTCCATCTTACCTTAATTAGACTTACTTTTTTATATTCCTCTTGTTTTCTTTTTAGCCATGAGCAGTTTAAGGTGATGCCAAATCATTTCTTTTTACAATTGTATAATGACAAGAAAGGTGTTGTATTCTAAATGATGGGCAAGATAGACTTATTTGTTCACTCACGTTAGAATAATCTCTCTCTTTTTTAAGTGCAAATGTCTGATCGTTATTCCCAGACCTGTCATTGACTTTATCTGCTTTTTTAATCAATGGTTAAGTGTCAGTGACGTTACGTGTCAAATGCAGCTGAAATCAGTTTATTATCATGGGAATACGTTTGAATTTTGTCAGAGTTCATTCACATTTTAAATTAATTCCCTTCTTAAAATGCTGCTCCCTGCTTTCATTTTCCTCCCTATATTCATGGAGAGTCACCCTTTAAACCCTGGCCAGTAGAGATTACAGTGACAATTGTCCCATGCCAGGCTCTAATGTTTGTCCTCCTGTGGTGAAGGTTAGATATCTCTGCCACAAAAGTGATTTATCTCATCAAATGTTTGTTTTCTGTGTTACAGGATAGAAAGGAGGCCCTGATCAAAGCTGGAGCCGTCGATCGCAAGTTCCGTTTGTCATCATGAGTCTCCCTTTACGTTCCGTGTTGCCAGTGCGTGTAATTATTATAAATCAAATAAAATGCTATATTCAAAAACATCATGTGGTTTTGATTTGCGAGGCACGAGCTGGAATGCTGAGAAAATACACACTCGAGTAATGTTTGAACTTATTAAACCTCGACTGAAGGAAATGCAGAACAAGTGAGGTCATGTTTTATGATCAGGTGAGAGAAGTACAGGACAGATAGTTGATGGATTTATTGAGTTTTCTTTTAGTTATTGTTGTTTGAGTTACTTGAGTCGAAGAGAAATTACTGTGATATCTTTTCAACAGGAATGATTCACATTTGAGTTCAACAAAAAAAAAAAAAACTGTTCTATTTAATGAAGTGGAATCACAGTTTTGTTCAATGATCTTCTTGGGGGACTTCACTGCTGTTTGCTGGGCTTCCAGTTTGGGTCAAAGTGGCTGCGGAGAGGTTCCCAGCACTTGTAGTAGCTCTTGTCAAGTCTCTGACATGTTTGCAGACCCCACTTGGTCACTGCCATACTGAAGGAGGACTCAAACATGAAAGCCTGAAGGAAGGAAAGAATAAGTTTACCTAATCCTTTGATACATGAAACTTCTTCGAACTTCATCCCAATGTTGTGTTACCATGGTTCCCTCTGCAACCCTTTCAGGTTTGAGCTCAGAGGTGCTGCACTTCTCAAAGCAGTCAGCGTCCGGGCCGTGAGGCGTCATCATGCTGTGCAGACTGCCTCCTCCTGGTTGGAATCCCTCCTCTTTAGCCTCATAGTGGCCTTTGATCAGACCCATGAATTCACTCATGCAGTTACCTAAAGTGACAAGCAGGTGGTGGTATAACAACACTGGTGCAAGGGTGAAGTTTACCTTTTGAAATAGTCAGCTGTGATATTTATGTCCACTAGATGGGGTGATAGATCTGTGGTTTTGACAGACAAAATGTGCTGAGAAGAAAACGAGTCACAGAGCAGGTGGGTTGTTACCTACTGTCATTTACTCAACCAGAAGATTAGACAAATTAGCATGTTAGCTTCTGACTGGGTTGTTTCATTTAATGATAGAATTTCTTTTTAAAATTACTCTTCATATAAGGATTTAAATTGGGTCTTTTTTTGGCCATTCTAACTCTTGAAAGTCATATCCTCTTGCTTTTTTAAGTCTTTGTCCTCTCCTAAAATGTGAACAAGCAACTTTAGACATGAAGCAAGGCATTGTGGTCTTACGGTGATAGTATGGAGGACGGAAGGTGTGGTCGGCCACACCCCACCTAGGGGGGAAGATGACAAAGTCAGCGATGGCCACACCAGGTCGTGTGGATTTGGCAGTCAGGACAGTGAAGATAGATGGATCCTGAAGGAAAGTAAAAAAAGGGATTTAGGGTCATTTCGCTTTAGGAGATGAAAACAAAGAGAAGTGAGGGAATTTGTCTGTAAACTCACCGCATGGTCAAAGGCCACACAGTTGATGACCATGAAGTTCTTCAGATTGTATTTGTACGGTGTATAGTTCCCATGCCAAGCCACCACATTGAATGGAGAGAAATCCTACATGTAGAGCACATAACAAAACAAATAAGACGAGTCTACCCCAGCAACAAACACAAAAGCGTATAAATTGAGCCTTTCACAGCGAAAAAGGAATAATGAATAATGCCTTTGTAATCTTAAATTCCCAGAGAGAGTACTTCTTGACATAAAGAGATAAAAAAAAAATGTTAATAACGAAAGGGGTTGATTGTGAAGGAGGGTGCGCTTCTTTCATTCTGTCGTCGCTTTCATTCCCCCTGTTCTTTGTGAAGCGAGGCTCCAGGTATTATGGGGTAATTGGCTTCACAATCAAACTTTCCCAAACTTGAGCATTTTGAAGCTCACTTGGCGCAGTTATTGGTAGGGGGGCAGCTGTAACAGTGGGTGTAGAAATATTTCTTTATCTTGATTGTTAAAACCACAGCAATTTTATATAGTTTCTCTGTTCTGATAATGTCACGGTGAAAAAAGACATTCAACAGCAGCTCTGAAATCAATATAGTTCATTACAACTCGAGCTGCCTCTTGCGTGACCTGTGTGATCCTTACACACATCCGTAAGAACACTTCCACACACGAACAGCCAGTACACATTAAGAAAAAAAAATCCTCTCACACATATGCATACACAAAAGTGTTATTTAAGCACATGACAACCAAGAAAAATCTCCATACAGTATTAGAATATGAAGAGACTTTCAGGAAACCTGGTACAGGAAATCTCTTGGACATTTAACAGTGGTAACTCCACTATATTCAATTAAGACAAAGGGAAAAAGGGAGGAGAGTGAAAACTGGCACACACATGCACACAAAACACAAACATATTGGCCCAGTCAAGCAAATAATAAGTTAATTTGAGCAATTTCAGCACTCTGCGGGAGATCAAAACAGCAGGACCATACAGGAGCTGCAGCATCTTCCCTAAGACAAGGCCCCTCCACATCATTTTTTCTTACCACTGTTTCCTCACCCTTTATTTTAGTAAGGGTACACGCAAGGAAAAGGTGTAAGGTGCAGTCTGAAGGCTCCCCCTCTGACACAAAACAGACAGCATATGCTCAACAGAGGCAGCAACAGACATTGATCATTTTTGTTTTTTGCGATATGAGACAGTACCTTTCGCTTGTGTACTTCCTACAACGAATAATAACACTGTGGTTTGACATGGTTTCCACGGTTACAACCCCTCAACCCCCTGCCCTCAAACATCTCCTCCCACCTCCTCCTGTTTCGATAAAAAACCTCCTGTCAAACATTATGGGTCGATCCAATTATGTACCCAACAGGACATTTCAGGAGGGGCAGGATCATTTCCAGAGTGAAATACAGTGAAATTAAAGCCTAACTTTGGAGGGTTTTTTTCTAGAAAGTCAGCTACCACAGGTACACTGTCTCTAACTCCATTATATGCCTTAACTAATTATGAGTGATTAAGGCTCATAAAGGAGACAAGGCGGAAACCTGCTGCATGGTAAAACAGCTAATGCTTCCATATCAACAGGGATTGCAGTTCAATCTGCAGGAACAGCTAATGGATCATATGCTTCACTTGAACAGTTTCCTGTCTCGGTTCGATGGAGTTTATTGAAGCAAAAACAAACCTGCAAAGAGTAATAGGCCAAATATGGCAAAGATCTGGGCCTCTTTCATTGACTGTGTGTGTACATTTGATCAAACAGAAATCACACTAAAACAAAAACCTGTTGGCTGGCGAAGAGCTTTCCTTGGTACTTGTTGATGACGGTGTAACCTGTGGCCACTTTACGATCCTCGTACCAGGCAACTGGACACAGGAAATCTCTGGGGTTGGCCAGACCATTTGCACCTGCAAAACATACATAAAGAGTTATACATCTGCACAGTAAACATTATACAGTCCTGACAGCAACTCTGTGAAGCTGTACTTGTGTATGGTTGTGCTCTGAGCCAAAAACTAAAATGGACTTGCTAACGTGCTCAAAGCAACAATGCTAACATGACGATATGTTTACTTTATTTGTTGAAGCTCATTTTGTTACCTGTAACATTTGCTCATAACCCTCAAAACAGAGTTAGATTTGCAGGATTAATGCCCATTTAAAAAAAATACATGTTATGTAGTTATAGCTCTATGTGTTCAATCAAGAGATACAAAGAGCTATTATTTTTCAAAGACATTAATCTGAACCTCATCATGCATGAGAAAAAAGTCAGGGGATGACTATAGACTTTGGGATTCTTCCTGTTGGGAGCACAGATGCCTGTACAAAGTTTTAAGGCTATCCATCTAATAGTTGTTCAAAAATGTTTTTCAGGTATAGTGTCGTCAACTGGGAAATTGGTATGTGTTTTAATCTCTAAAGCTGTGCTCCCAAATTGGATAGAAATACATATACGAGGAGAATGGGAAAACGTATAATGATGACAAAAGGAAATTGCAGTACACAAACATAAAGATTGTTATGAAGAGGTCCAAGGATGAATAGAGATGCTTCCACACAAAACATGTCTAGACACACACCTATGGGTCCAAGATCAGGGAGTTCAAAATGGGCTCCATACACCTCCAGGATATAGCCTCTAGTTTCTCCAAAAACATCCACACTGAAGCGAATCCCTTGCTGGACAAAACACATGAGAAGTGGTGATGAAAGGAGAATGTAATGCTGTTAGGAGTCAATTGTAGGATGATCTGTTGCAGTGTGGATTTGGGTTCATGGACTAATGTGTTTGGAAAAAACTCAAGCTCTGCAATTGGGAAAATAGTGTGGTCAAGCTTTTTGTAACCCAAAACCACTTTCAGCAATTATTCATATTTTAAGGCCACTTTCGAAATGTACAAAACTCTGACAGGTAGTATGGTGAGTTGGCAAACACAATAATATACATTTAAGATACATAGACCTCACCTGGATCACACAGATTTCGTTGGGCTCGACCATCATCTTCCCAAACTCTGTGGTGATCAAGATCTCACCCTGCTGGGGGACTAGAGAGACAAACAGAGCAAAAGAGAGACGATGAAAAAAGAACATAAGGGGAAAAAGTGCTGAGAATGGAGCTATCTTTGTTCTTCTGATAGATGACAGTGAAAACATCAACATCTCTCTTTCCTCACCAATCAAAAAGTCTCCGTCTGAGTTGTTGAAGCACCTGAAACAAGAAAAAAGAGCGAGCTTTGAAATGATTGTCAAGGTAACCAACGATTCTCTAGCTGTTTGATATGTGAAAATGCATCGATTTGTCACATAATGGTGCATTTGCACACAAATATACTCATACACACACACACACACACACACCTGTCAACCATGGAGGTGTTGCAGGTGTAAACATGAATGCCGATGCCGTTGCGGGATTTGGCATCTCCCGCCCCGCAGAGAGTATGCAGACCCTGAAACATAGAGATGCATACATTCATTATATGTGATCTAAGTTCTTTAAAGATAAAAAAAAGAAAGGTACTTACAGCTACAAAGTCCACTTTCTTCTCTGTAGATTTGGGGATGGTGAAAGGCAGCCATCGCAGCTGTGTGAGAAACCATCATCAAAGTCAACTTATTCAACAGGCACATTATAATTAAAGAAATACACTGTTGCAAAAAATAATTACAGGCCATTTAAAGTCATTTTTCAACTAGATTCTTACTATAGGACACAAAAGTGAGAACTGATTGATTCGTTACTAATGACACATTTATTTACTTGTGTTCCTTACTCCTTTTCTCATGTGTTTAAAGCAGAGGCGCTTAGTTAAAAAGGTCATGTATGTTTGTGCAGCCATCAGAATTTAAACTTGTATGGTAGTTAAAGTACATTTTTATTTCTCATTTGCAGATAATGCAAAAATATCAGTAAATTCTGATCAGATCACACACCTACAATCCTGATGAAACACATCAGTTTAGGGAGTTAAAGAAATAGTTTGACACTTTGGAAATATGGGATTATTTTCTTGCAGAGCAATGGCTGAAGATCATCCTCATGTCTGCTGGGTAATAGAAAACTATGGCCAGCTGCCAGTTAGCTTAGCATAGTATTAAGACAGTAATACATGAAGTAACAGCTATGTAGTCCTGTAACTCTTGGCAAGAAGGTAACTTAGAAAGCAACTATCACTGCTGTCTTATTACCACTGTTTGCTAAGAATACTTTGAAAATCTAAAAAGCTCGAAGGGCTTTTAACAATTTGTACAATTTCTCGGCTTTGACATGATGAACATAAACTCTAACTTTTGAGCCTTTTTGTACCTGGTTAGGATCAGGCTCCACTTCGTCCCAGTTCTCTGTCAGGTTTCCACAGGGCTCTGGTGTAAAAGGTTTATGTCTGACAGAGGGCAAGATGCGGTACAACCAGCTAGTGAAAGAAAAAGGAGTGAAATTAAAGCTTGGTCATGAAGTGATAAGGTAGCTGTACTAAAAGAAAAAAAAGAAAAAACAAATGAATACCTCCTCTTATTGGCTGGCCGGGGGCAGGTGAAGGCAGAGCCAGAGATCTGCTCAGCATAGAGGCCATATGGACAAACCTGAGGGTTGTTCTGGAGAGACATGGTATAGTATTCAGACTGTGTTAATATGGGATAGAGATAGTTATACCCCTTTTGGGATCCGATTTTCATAAAAATGTCACAACTTGTAACTCTTATGTTAAATTTAGTACAATTACAATTCACCTAATCTAAAGCATATTTATTTTGTCCAATGAATCAAAACAACGTGTGCCCTGGTGTGTATTTACCTGTCCCTCAGGTAATGATCCAGGGCATCGAGGGTCCTCAGAGGAAAACTCATTCCCAAACCCGGGCATGTACTGCAAGAGAAAGCAAGACATTGAACACTCCATTTGAGCCAAGTTCATGTGAAAAATCAGAAATACACATGAAAACACCATGCGGCTTCATTGTAATGCAGGATAAATGTGTTCACGCTGGTTATAATTAAATCTGAAGGCTTGTCATTAAGCCTTGTCTTTTTGTTAATTGTTGTCACATTGATTCACATTAGATCCATGATAAAACAAACTGCAGTTATGCCAAATTTCCCCCCTAACTGTCATCTATTATTTTTGTGTTACAGAGAAGGACTAATTACACAAACATCATCCACCGTGCTTTTTCATCAATAATACAACAACAGGATTATTACTCTACACCCCTTCCACACTATACCATTTATTCTCAGCAATATCTTTCCATCTTAATAGTTCTTGGCAAAACGTTAAGTATATTTTTGCTGACTCATTGTTGGTTTGCAAAAAACGCACCCTAAGTCCCTGATCGTTACCATATGTGGGCGCTCGCGATTGCGTAAAGTGCGTGCGTAAAAACATTTGTAGCTTCTATGTGCCTCCTGAACTAATAGTATAAAAGTACGATTTTCTTAAAATGTTCCTGTCACGGTAGCAAAGCGGGTAAAAAACATGATATCCAGCACTTATCAAGATTAAAACAATGCATAACCTGTCACATATAATGACTCATTTTGTCACCTTCATTGTTAAAATACTTGGGAGTTAAAGCGAACTGACAGATCCACTTCACCCAGCTACAATATTCTGAACACATAACAACCTAAAGTTGTCAAGAAAACAATGAGTTCTTGAAAATGTGCTTTAAGGAAAAGCAAGTTAAGCAATAGACATACAACGAATAGCTACCGGACAAAGTAGAGCTCAGATAGGTAACACGTTTTAATCGTCATTGCAAAAACACATGGATTTATTTTCTTTCTACTGAAAAGTTGAAGCAATATCGTGTCAGACCACATCTGGGCAGCTGTAGTATCCAGCGCTCTGATTGGTTGGAAACAACACCACCCTTCAGTCAGTCAGTCAGTCGGACTGCTGTAGTTGTAGTTAATTATGTATCGATGCTCAGTTAAACTTTACATATTTCAAACTGAGAGTAAAGTTCACCGACGACTACACATTGTTCTCCGTAAAAGCCGGATGTACACTTGGTTCCACATCATATTTCATCTTAATGCGATAAGCTGAAACTTCTGAGTTGAGTGACTAACAACAACAGTGCTGAAAACAGTAAACCCTGCCATACCTTCAGTCCAGCCATGGTGCAGTCTGTTCAAACTGTCCTGGTAGTTGTTTAAAGAATTTCAGTGGTTAGAAATTAACTTGCAGATATCCTCTTCTGATTTTTAAAGCATCCCTGTTCAGCCAAAATCCGCTTTAGGGCGCGTACATGCCGTTATATGAAGTGAGAGGGAGAGTGGGCTGGAGTTCTCCTCTTTCTCAATATGGCTTTAATTAGGCCTTGACAGGCTCCGTGACGTAACAGCACCAGGGTTTCATACTGGGAGGGAAGAAGGGGTCAGGTAGACAAAATGTGCGCAAACAAGGCCAAGTGTTACGGCCAAAACAAACAAGACTGTGGAAGAATACCCACATTTAAACGCTTTGAAACATTCAGGTAAAACGTGAAACCTTTGCGGTACACTTTGTGAGGGATGGTGGGGCTAAATTTCAATTTTTTTCTTCTTCTGAAAACCATGATTATAGATGATCATTAAGTTATTATATTATAAGCAATAGTCATAGTCATGTGACTTCGAGGAACTAAGAGGAATAAGCATCTTAAATAATGAATACAACGGTGCATGAATACAACGAGTCTGAAAAAGTTGTCATCACGCAAAGACAGAATGACGTAGCCTACCTCATGTTGAACTGCTTGTGCAAACAAATCATGCACCTCCTCACGTCCTGCAAAACAAACATCAGACAGAAAATCCATATAGTGGGATTCATAGGCGATATACCACAACAAAATATAACAGAGTATGCTTTTAGACTGTAACCTTTATAACTTACAGTTTTAGGGACCCCAGGTATGAATAGACCGATGAGCAAGTACTTTGCACCACAGGTAAGGAAACACTATTCTGCTATCAGGAAGAGCAGAACCAGACTCAGAGGTAGACAACCAGCTGAGCCCAGACACAGTTCATCGGCTTGTTTTTAATTTTGTCATGCTTAACAAATACTGAGCAGGTTCTATTTCAATGAGTCTTGAACATTTTCATAATTAATGTGTTTTTGTTAGAACCAGCATAATGTTTAGATAAACCCCTTCATGCTGCACCGAGCAATTTGTTCATTCATGAACAATAGCAAAAGGCCTCCAAAAGGCCTATACATTACTTTACGCCAAATTTATTCAGTTCATTTCTTGAAATAGATGCTCAAACGAGGGGGACCTAATGTTCCCCGTGCAGCATGTATCAAAAAGAATCAATTTCGCCTCTCTCGTGCTTGCCTCGCTTCCCCTCTTGTCTATTTCTTTTCTTTTTGGGAGGTGTTGGGGAAGGGTAAATGATGGCAATTCTCATAGCGAGGCGCAAATAAACTCGCCGCGGCAGAAGTAACTGTTCTCCGACGAGGCGTGCAGTCAGGCCCGGGCCCCCCGCTGGCAGCCAGTCAGGGTGCTGTGCCGAAAACGAGAAAGCCCAATGGCAGGAAAATACCACGTCCCAGTCTCCGGAAATTGATCTGCTCCTTGCATGGAGAAAGAAAATGAGCGATTTTAATTTCATCCCGAGTCTGATGATAGAATAGTATTTGGGTCCAATCCGGATGGTGCCCGTGTGTGTGTTTTAAGAGAAGCAGGAATAGCTGGAGATGGCTGAGGGGAGACTGTTGTTGCCTACTGACAGTTATATCTATGCATGCGTAAGTGGGCCATGAATGCTTTGTTATTAGATGCCTGCTGAACTCAATGGTTTGATGGTAAATGGTACACTCACCTGGCACAGTCTACCCCTGAATGCATAAACAACCAATCTCTTCCCATCTCTCTCTCTCCCACACACATACTCATGTCTATATTCTACAATTTGTTGACACCTTTGGCCTTTCATAGTACAAACATTCGTATCTATTCATGATGTATTTGGCTTTTTTTAACAACTTTTTCTGACTCTGAACTCATTTAAAGGGTCATTTAACCTAAACACACACAGACACACATACTATCCCATCAGTGGCACATTTAGCTGTGGAGATTGATTTGTCTCCCGACCCTCATACAGTGGACACAGAATGATTTATTTAAATACTACTAAAAAAAACAATGTGTCTTCCCTGTGGCAGCCTCTTCCTGCATTGCTATAAACTATAGGCGTCTGTGAATGACAAGTTTGTCATTATTATTCCTATAAAGGCCCCCAAAACCCAAACAGGTATGGTCAGTTATTCTTGATGATTAAACCTTGATATGTTAAACCTGTGTACATCAAAAAAAGTCAGAGCTTAAAAAAGGTTTCCAAAGCTGTAGTACGTGAATCATGCTTGATCCTTCCACACAAAATAAACTTTCTCCATGTGGATTGAGTACCATTTTTGCATCAATCTAACTATGAAACAACTTCTGATGTTTTCAATACAACACACTTATTTGGAGAATATGTCACATAATTGCACATTTTTAACCAGGTCCAGTGCAGACTGTGTGCTGAGGTTTGAATCTCTGCCACTTGTGACTGCAGACAATGCTAAAAGTATTCTAAAAGATGCAATCAGAGCACCCTCTACTGGACAGACTACATAATGACAACATTTCTAAATCACCCGAGCATTGTTTTTCAACATTATGTACTAGAAAACATGTTATATTGTTGGAAATAATAAACACAGATGGTTGTAATTCATACAACAGTATTTTGTAACTACATTAGTGTTGTGTCTACATATCTCTTCCAAGCTTTTGTTGAGTAGTCCATACATACAGTATTTTTTTAAAAATATGTATCAAAAATGCTAAGAATATTTGAAAAAAGGCATTAGGGTAATGTTTTTTTTATTTTTTTTTAAAGCAGCTCCCTGAGCTTACACTTTGAATTATCCTGTGGCTAAATGTCATATTTACAACATCCACACAGGTAGTTACATAAAGATCAAGTGTACTTTTGATTAAATTAATCAGGCAGTAGCAAGTAGCAACAACTAATTAATGTGCGCTCACACACTCCTGCACTCGTCTATCTCCAGTAATGATATTCATTCCTCTTCTTTTTGGTTGTGAGCAGAGAGGAAAATCAGCTTCTACGTTTTGACACAAAGCAAAACAAAAAATGTCTTCATGCAGTATAACTGTATAGAAATATCCACAATACATGACATTGAGTCTTTTGTTAGCTTGCTGATGTTACATATATAACCATTCAATCACTGCAAAACACATTAGCAGTTTAAAAAATGGCAGTGATGGAATTTGTTGTAATTGGCTACTTCCTTAAGTTGGTACAACTCCTAAAAATAGCTAAACATGTCCAGAGAAAACCCTTTGACTGAACTTTGTGAAGGATATAAGGGGCACATGACATCTGAGGCCTCATCTTGTGTATCACTGCTGGCTAACTGCTGTATTTGGATGTCAGTTCTAACAAGAAATAGCTTGGATTCCTTGTATTTTGTAATTACAGCCCTGTTACAAACCATTTCAGCTTAATGTTAAATGACTCCTGACATGAGCCGCACACACATTTGACAGCTCCATTTACCGCTGATTAGATTTGCAAGGACATGTAGTATACCCTCTCTGTCTCTCCCTGAGTAGGTTGAGTATCTCCTGAATCCTATCCATCGCACTAATGTTATGCAAATGGTTTAATATGAAGATAAAAGAGTGTTGCAGCTTGTGGCGCTCTCCTGGTTCACAGCCTCGCGTTTCCAGGACGATAGCTCTAACAAAGAGGGCACTATTTGGGAGTCATTAAATGATGGCCTTCCTGACACGCACCCGCTCGCCACCGCTGCCACCCGCCCAAGCATTGGCCATTAAAGCTGCTCACACCCACACCGAGACACACACTACAGACGCCTTTTAGCGCTGGCTCCCAGTTTCTTACACATCACAGTGTCACAGAATAGAAAATTACACTCTCCTCCCACAGAGAAAATTGCTTTGGAATTGCTTGGTTATAAAGATGTGCTTTAAAGAGAGGGGGGTGCATGCAATAAAAAAGGACACACACAAACACAATTACTTAAGCACTCTAAGGAAAATTCTTACAAGTTAATCAGAGGATTTACCAATTATTGATGTCAAAAGGATTTAGTTGTGTATCTGTTTGTGGCCTATGTTGTGCTTGTCTTTTCTGTCAGGGTATTTAATATGCATATCCCTTTGTCATGGTTAGCATACTGCATTATTGCAGAGCGTACACTATAACACAAGATTAGCAATCTTCAATTATCAAATTAAGTAACCAAAGATAAGATTTAAAACAAAGACAACATGTTCATAGTTATAACAAGCTGGGCAAATACAGTAGAAACATAATGTGATGCACAATAGCAAAGACACAGGTGGAGAAACAAAGACAACAAGGCACAACAAGGTGTTTCAGAGTCAACAGACAAGAGAGGCGTGACTGAGATGAGAGAGAGAAAATACAAAGTGAAAACAGTAGAGATGACTGGAGAGAGACGATACAAGATGGAAGAGCAGAGCTATACAATAGGTCACTATGGACGAGAATGGAGGGGATGAATAACACCTATAAACCAACTGAACAATGACATTTAAAAAAAACAACACGATGGTGCTTTGTTTTGTATGCTGTGGGACATGTTCGTGAAAGGTGAATGGATTCGTCCCCTTTTGGCACTTCCAACATACACCTGCACAGGTGCTTGTGTAGATGGTCAAAGAGAGCCAAATGACACCTGAAGCATTTAAGAACAAGACCTCTAAAGCTACCACAGTACAGTGTACAAATCCAAGATGATGGTCTTATTGGGCAGTACTCTGGCATAATGATTGGGCTAGAATGCCAGATTGTCAGATAAGCCAAAGCTTCAGAACAAGTAAAGCTAAAGCTAACACTTATGGGGCTTCAGATTATCTGTAAAATGTCCTATTTTGTAAATATATTTGTGGTTACACAAAACTACATAAGACAATATCTTCATCAAGTCATGATGTAGAATCATAACATCACCTGAGTGGAACTCCTTCCTTTTACATAGCCTACCATCTTTAATACTGAAATGAGTGTTTATTATATTGTCTACAAAATAGATGACAAACAAACAGATGGACAGATTTTTTGTAAAACAAAAACAAACTACTTTTAGCTCCAGCAGACAGTACTACACTTATTTTCCTAAACAGATGAGCTACAACATTAACAGTTTGTTGCTTTAACTTTTTTTTTATCAGAGGACATATTATTAATGTTTGTGTAAATGGTTTTAGAGGTGAAATAAGCCTGGGATTGCATCCATAAATGCCCTTGCTAAATCTATATCTATAATGTAAGGTTATTCTTTGTTTATTTGAAGAAAAACATCCATGAAAATTTTAAATCCGTTTCAAAAAGGTCGAGAGAAGGAGCAGTGTGAGTTGGAAACTGTGACTTAAGTTTTAGACACTGCAAACATACGGTACTCACAACAAGCATCTTCAGTAGTTGTTAGAGGAAAAGGCTGTGTTGTTGATATAAATGCATGGTTCTATATCTTTTTTTTGTCTACCTCTGCAACCTGTTACACTTCAGAGATATACTTTGCAGTTAGCATGCTTCAGTTAGCATAAAATGCCCCGTTAGCAGGTAATGAGGCATAGTTACAGACAAATGCCTAGCCGTAGGGTATTCTGTCACACTGTCTCTGTACCCGGCCCAACAACACATCAGACACCTCATCACAAATAGAATTAGCTCCCTGCACAGAAGCAAAATTACAGTGGCTGCACAGTTGGCAGGAAGTGTAATAGCTTTGGGGTGCTGGTGGTGTTTTCCATGTAGGGTAACCAAAGGGCAGAAGTGTATCAGTCCAGACTCTTCGTGTGGTGCCAGTTATGCCATTCCCCCCCCACCCCCCCACCCACCCACACACACACACACACACACACCCACCTCCCCTCAGGAGTATTGGGACAGAGGATGACTCTTCTAAATCTGCAGTTTAGCTCGGTAGTTTTGAGGGGTGGTGTGAGGTGTGAAGAGGCAAACTTGAGGTGAATGGTCTTTGGACAAGGAATGAGTGTGTTCAACACCAGAGAACAAGGAGGCTATGTTTACATCTGTGTGGTTTTCTTGTCCAAGTGTGTGCAAGTGTGTGACTGATGTTATTTCAATCTGGGGAAGATTGCATGTGAGTTTTTCGTGTGTAGGATGTGTAGATGTGTGTCTGTCTCCAGCACCGTCATTAGGTCGTAGGCAGTCCCAGCATTGGGGGTGTAGTTCGGCTGCCTCTGCGGCCTCTCAGGCCAATTTAGGGGGAGAAAAGCACTTCGATCCTGGCCTGCAAGTCTGAGGGTCCCCAGCGGGAGGCAGCGCAGCCCTGCAATCTATATTGGATTTATTCCTTTCCCATCTACAGGCCCCACACACCCTGCCGAGAGGAAGTCTCAACTGCACTCTCTCTGTCCCCTAAGACAATATGTTATGGTACACACATGAGCACACATAATCTTGTAAACACACACACTCGGAGGCACACAAACCTAGTCTATCTTCAAGGCACACTCCCCCACAGCAAGGAAGTTAGAGCGGCACACTTTGTGTCCCTGTGGGAGCTGCTCGGGGTCAAGATACTCTGAGATTTGTGAGAGACAGACGGACAGACAGAAAACAGATAGAGACATCCAAGCGATTGACATAGTGAGTTATCTGAGGCTGACCATTGTAGCTCTAAAGTAAAAATATTGTTCTTGTTTATAAAGGCCAGGGAGTTAAATAAAACACACTTTTATCACATTAAAGCAAGAAAAAAGAATTTACATAAAACTCAGACAAGGTCAGGGAGGAACAAGCTTCTTAATTTAGTCTAATCAACTGTCATTTGCATCGCGCCATTTGCGCAAGGTATTGCCACTAACTGAATAAATGGACTTCTTCAGACTCAAGGGGGGGCACTCCGCATTTGATAAGCTGGCAACATAACTGATTTGCATATATTACTTTGATTATCTCATTACTAGGATGATTCTTGCGGAATTTTTGACACTCGCGCAATCGAATTAAAATTAAGGCACGCAATCAATAAAAGGGCAACGCGGCTGTGCAAACACACGCCACCCCACGTTTGTATGGTCAACTAGCGACGATGAAGAAAGTTATGATGATGATGATGCGGCAGATGATGATGATGACCTCTTCAGATCGCGAGCTCACGGACTCCGTAGTAGGTTTACGAGAGTCTCTGGCTCTTGATTCCTGTGATCAAAGCAGTAATCAGTGGAGACAATGGGGGCCGTGAAATTGCCGCTCTTGGTGTGGGTGACCTATCCACCTGCCATGAATCCGAGAGTGGCCTGCAGGCGGCTCATGTTCTCGCAATCGATAATAGCGCTCACATCTTTCCTCTGACTACCCATCTCCAGAACGATGAAATCATGCGTAAAGACGCGCGCGTCGAGGATAATTTTGCAATGCAGTGGCCACAATAGCCTGGCACGTTGTTCGAAGCATGTACAGACGGGAGGATGGTCAGTTCAGCTGAGCTCAGGGGTTCAAAACGTTGTGTGATGCAAGATCTTAAATTGGAATTCTTTACTGTAGCTTTACTCAAATTTGTTATGAGCTATAAAAATCTACATTTTCCCTTATTCTTGTAAATAAACAGTGCTTTTCTTCCTTTGCATCATCAACATTATTATAACGGCTCACTTGTTGCCACACGTATTTTGTTATAAGAATAGTGATTTGGAGGCTTCTTCTTTCCCCTTCTAATAGACTTTCACACGTCTGCACACGTCCACGTAATAAATTCATGATGTAAATAATTATAGGCCTTGAAATTGATTTCCTTACGACCTTCTCCAGCAAAGGAGGCATCCGAAAGCCCCCTCCCCAAAAGAAAGCTCCTTCTGTTGAAGCATTAAGTCATTAATTATTTTCCTTACATAAGGACAAATTATCGAGTCAGTTGAACGAAATTAGAACCCTTTGTTTCTGATCAGACCGCATTACCGCTGGAAATTACGGCTGATGGCTGCGTGCGCGCTCGCCTTTGTTGTTTCGATCATCGCCTGTCGCTCTGAACCCGCGCTAACAAAGTCATTAAATTGACTCCCTCTCGCTCTCATTATGCGGGCTGTTAATAACCGCTAATTAACTTTGCTTACGCGCGCCTTAAAAGCCTCCCACCCCTCCCAACACACACAGACGCACTCTTATTTCTCCCTTCCTCCCTAGTTTCCTTCTTTTCCTGCTCGGCCTCTTAAAGAGAGCAAGTGTCCAATTATGTCAGAGCGCGAGGACGGAGGGAGGATGAGCTTTCGTCACCGAGGCCACGAGCCAACTTCTGCATGTATGGGACCAACATCTACTCGTGTTGCTTAAGAAATCACTTAAAGAATAACTGCCAAATAATAGAGAAACATGTTTATTCGGGCATGGGCAAGTAGCACATATCTGTCCCTTACAGATAAAGTGCTACTTTATGTAAGCGAATACGAAACAAGAAATTGTAAAAATCTAATGTATTTTATATCTTAAATCATATGAACTGGTTCTTACCTGTTGAAGCACTTTCCTTTTTTGTCCAGAAGATGGCGCCAGTTGAATGACCCTCATAGCAAAGTATACTGCTGCTCAGACTCTAAATTATGGACCATTTGTATCGCTGCCATGGCCTTCAACTGAGAGGCCAAGATATGGGCTGCAAAGAAAGCACAGAAGATATGCGTTACTTAAGAGAAAGCTGTTACAATGGCGGTTTCCTGGCATGTTTTGTAATGGATAAAGAAAATCTTCTATTAATTGACATATGTTGAAAGAAAAGTAAAAAAAAAAAAAAAGTGCATGACAGCAGAAAAGCCACGAAATGCTGTTTTTGGTCCTTGCCACAGCAGCAGTACAGCTGAGCTGGAAACGCATAAATAGCATCTTACCTGGTGTTTCCCCTTGATAGGATCGACCCTGATGTTATGCAAATACAGAGGAGGCGGTGTTGAGGTGGTTCAGAAACAGGAAGGCGGCCGCTCTCCGCCATCTCTTCACCTGCACGTCAAACAGACGGAAAATTGAAAATGTGAAAATTGCGCTCTGACTATTCCGTCCCCTCTCTAATGTATGCGCGTAATTAGTGCATTTAAACAAAGCGCGGATGTCCTGCTGGCTGAAATGGCGGCTGACATCTCTTTTTCCACAGGGTTAATAACAGTGTGCGGATAAATGAATCAAATTGTGGCCCCCAAATTACAGAGCGACTCTAAATACCCGTCTGTATTACGCACGTCTCTTTGTGACCGCGCAGGAAAAGGCAAACCATTTTATATCGTTATTACACTCATTACATTGATTTGCGTGCAAATAAACAAGCGTAGAAGTTTGTGACACCAAGTAAAGTTACGGATGGATGGAGTCTGACACAAAACATCTGCATACAATAATTTAAGAACATGTTTTATGAATACAGAAAACTACATAATGACACAGATTATTGCCTCTGAGTTAATGTAGCTATATTTATCAATGAAAAACGAACTTAACTAAAAGGTTAATGCGGTCAGAGGGGCAGTATTTTTCGACTTGGAGTGCTTCTCTTAAAGATGAGTGACTTTGTTCAGGCTGCTCGATTAAAGAAAAATAGTTGAAAACTGAGGTAAATCTATAAGCGGCCTGCACCTTAACTAAACAGATCAATGGCACTCTCATTCCAGTTTCACTCACAGAATGTCATAAAGGTATGTCTTAAAAAACAGACAAAAGAAAAAAAATAACTTGCGCAATTTTCTGGACACATATTTCATTGTTATTTTACTTTTGCTACGAATCTCCTTCTCAGCAGATATATATAGAGGGAGTGGGAAGAAGAAGAAGAAGAAGAAGAAGGAAGAGAGAGAGAGAGAGAGAGAGAGAGAGAGAGAGAGAGAGAGAGAGAGAGAGAGAGAGAGAGAGAGAGAGAGAGAGAGAGAGAGAGAGAGAGAGGAGTAAATTGCAGCTTGCTGAAGTTTTTGGATTGAATTCTGAAAATGATCCTTTTAACAGTGATGGGATCTGAGGCGAGGATAAGGGTCATGCCGCGGGTTAAATAGACTTTCATTTAAAATTACATTCTCGATCCATCTCTCCATGTGCAGGAGTCCCCGCGTGCCACACCAGCTCCCCGTGCGCCGCCTCATTACAGGCGCACCACCCGCACTTTTTAAGCCAATCTGCAACTCCAACAGAGACAACGCAATCTCAGGGACTGTAACAAACAGACAGACAGACAGACAGACAGACAGACATATGCTGTTTATGGTTCAACAGAAATTCTGTGGCAGATTCTTTTGAAACTTGGCATTGGGATTATGAACAGTTCTTTCAAGGACCTGGAAAATATGTGCGTCCAAAAACTCATTAAAAAAAACTCAGGCCTATATTCTGACTCATGATTCCTCACACTGTTTTATATTTATAATCATTTACTGTTGCTTTTAAAAAAAAGTAGACTATGGTGTTTTTTATCTGTAGTATTATAATGAATGACTGTACTTGAAGTATTACCATTACTGTGATTTCATTTATTAGTTATTCATCATATATTATTATGATGATGACAAATAAAACATAATGATTGTCTGTTATCACTTGGTACCTATGTAAGAGAACTATGAAAAGAAATAACTAATCGAACAGTCCATTGTGTAAATCAAGAAATAGCCACATATGTCACTCGTTTAAACGTGTAAAAGCAAAGACTGGTGATGTCTTTTGTTTGACAAATGTCATTGTACAGGCCCGAATGTGTTTGACTAAATTCATTGGTGTTAAGAAAACACACCAGTGCTCGTTACAAAACGGTCACAAACATTTAAATGATATCAAATACTTTCAGTTCAGGACTGTTTTGTTCGTGAATCTCTCGAGTAGGCCTTTATTTTAAATCATTGAAACTTTAGTGAACTTCCCAGCGAAAAAAAACCCGATTTAAAATTCTTGGTGCTTATACTTTATCATCAGAGTTCGTTCCACCGGGAAAAAGCGAATCCGTGTCGGGTTTTGTTACCTGTCCCTCAAATTAACTTTAATCGTAAAATATATAAAGCAGCTCCGCGCCGTCTCTCCCCCTACATACACACGTACGAGCCAATCAGACGGCGCAACAACAGCCCATACGTATGCTGAGAGCGAGCGCGTGGAGCCGTGAAGCGCCTGGCAGACTGGAGCTGCGCGAGGCAGTCAAACCTCTGCCTGGCATTAGAGAGCGTGACAGAGGAGTGTAACAGGAGAGAGAGAGAGGGAGAGAGAGAGAAGGGAGAGAGAGAGAGCGAGGTAGGAGGAGAGAACGATCGCATCGGCCTGAAGACAGAGAAGAAGAAAAAAGAAGAAGGGAGCAATAGATCCTGTGCGCGAGAGAGGGTGTGTGTGTGTGAGAGAGAGAGAGAGCGCGAGAGAGGGGGAGACTGACAGGTGTTACCGAAACTACGAAGCAAAGCGTCGATATGAGTGGTCAGTTTGAGGAAGATATCCACGACCGGGCCGAGAGGAAGAGCAGTAAATCCCCGACGCTGCTCTCCTCTTACTGCATAGACAGCATTCTGGGCCGCAGGAGCCCCTGTAAGGTCCGGCTGATTGGGGCGCAAAGTTTGACGGGTCTGCCCGGGAGAGGGGAGCTCGACAAGACGGCTGACAGTAAGTCTCCTCTGAAGTGAAATTGAACAGCCGGTGTTTGTCCTTGAGGGGCATTGCGAATAAAAATTAAATGTTATAGGCCTACATTTTGCTAGTTTTATTACTAAAAGTCAAGTTGTAAAAAACACAGCTTGATGGTTGTTTTTATGTTCAGCAAAGACTGTTGTTTTCTTTTTTTAACTTATGAGGTATCCTGTCGTTTAAAGTGAATAATTGCTGAGCCGACTCATGGTTTATTTTAAAATGTAAATTTAAAGCTCACTCATTCCGCTTTGTCTAATTTTGACATGTTGACACGCTTCCTCCTCAGGAACAACCAAAGACCCCCTTTCCCTCAGCGCAGACATGCACCTGCCACCTAAGCTCCGCCGACTGTATGGACCCGGCGGGAAGTACCTACACGAGCACACAGAGACTCTGGACAGGGAGCGGCTCCTCATGGAGCAGACCAGTGAAAGCCTTAAAATCAGCCAGGCGCCACAGGTGAGCATCAGCCGCAGCAAGTCTTACCGGGAGAACGCGTCTCTGAGCCGGGGAGAGGGCGACCGAAGCCCCGGCGAGGGCTCGGAGGACGGCAGTCTGGGACTGGTGGAGCTCGGCCCACTAAAGTTCGAGGAGGACACGGGAAAAGAGGAGGGCTGCGGGGACCCGGCGGCTCTGTCCCCGAAGGACGAGGAGAGAGAGAGCTTGAACGCCGGGGATGGGGACGTGAGGGACGGGGAGGACAGTGTGTGTCTGTCGGCGGGCAGTGATTCAGAGGAAGGGATGCTGAAACGGAAGCAGAGAAGATACAGGACTACATTTACCAGTTACCAACTGGAGGAGCTGGAGAGAGCTTTCCAGAAGACACATTACCCCGACGTGTTCACCAGGTAAAAAACAACATTTCAAACTAGGCCTGTTTAAAATATTTTAAAATTATTTACTGTGCTATTAAATTATCTAAGTACTCTAAAAAATATATTTTAAAATTAGCATTAAGCCTATTGTAGTTTTTCAAATTTGATTGTATCATATTAAAATATAAACGACAAATGCCCTATTTTATTTCGCATTAATCTGTTTTTTTATTATCATTTAAGAAAAGGTAATGCTACTTCTGACTTTAAATTCTACTAATTCTAATGATTTTTTTTATTTTTTATTTTTTACAAATAGTTGGTTTGTATCCACTTGAAATAAAATAAATTAGACATGTTATGAACTGTTATTGTTTAGCACTGTTTTTAAAGGTGACTATTATTTTCTTCGTAATTTAAATATCCTAAACATTTCCAATTTCATATATCCATGCACAAATCCAATAAAGCCTTGCGTCTTAAGACACTGTGTGGATCACACCTCTTCAAATGCCCCAGCACTAAAGAAAAGCCGTGCCCTGCATTAGTTAACACAAAAGGCCTAAAGGTGCCAACAATGGGAACGTTTTGTTACCGTATCCGCTGCAACTGATACAGAGGAGCGCTGTGTTATTGTCAGGAGGAAAAATTAACCTCTGCAGATCATATTACACGTTGGACATGATGGTGAATAGGTACAGTCTGCAAAGAAAAAAATCATTTCAGGGTCTGACCTCAAGCCCAAGGGCTGGTAAACACAAAGAGAAAACTCGAACTAAAAATAAAATATGTAAATAAATGCTATACTTATAAAAAATATGGATTAAAAAACAATTCACCCAAACATATTCAATTAACTATATTATGTTCTACATTTTTGCTTACAAATTGAAGCGTTAGGAGATAAATCTCCATTTGAATATTTTCTCACCATTGAGATTATTCACATTTTCCAATCGATTTACCCTAAAACGACTTGTAGGTCTAATTTCCACTGCAGGTCCATCTTGCAGCTGAATGCAGCGTCAATTGCTTTGTGGCAGGCTAGTTTAGATGTCATTATTTCCTCCATTATGTTGTTACAGTGACAGGCCTGTGCTAAGGAAAAAAAATCTAACAATCATAGGGCCTATTTCTACCCATCCGTGACAGGGAAAATAGAATATGGCTATATGGCATCTTTCTGAAGCCCCATGAAAAAAACATCAAACCCATTTTTGCGTCTATTGTTGACAGTGAACAACAGGAGGGAACAAAACAGCAATTCTGCTTTGCTTCCAAACTGAGGCCTGTAACCTTGAATCTTTTCTTTCTCTTTTCCTCTTTCTTTCATCATTTTCAGAGAAGAGCTCGCGATGCGTCTGGATCTCACCGAGGCCCGCGTTCAAGTAAGTGGCTCTCTGTTTATCTGGAAAAAAAAGGAAGAAGATTGTAAATCAAATTTTGCAGAAAAATAAGCAACTTTTAATGTTTTATTTCGCCTATAAAGTGTCCCTGCTGGATAATAGCCGCTGACATGCGTCACTGATTGAGGATCAACCAATTTGAGGCAGTCATTTATTACAGTAAAAAAAAAAAAGTGTTAAATGGCCTCGTGAGCCGCGCGGGGAAGGTCTTTCCTGTTATTGAATGTTATTACGCGCGGACGGGGGACGTTTTAGAGGCAATTAAGGCGACGCTGGCGATTCATAAAAAGCTCACTTAGTGCAGGAGCAAACACTGTTTATGTTCCTGGTGATGAGATGGTGTTTGAATTCCCATCAGAGAGAGATGGTGGGGTGGTGGGGGGGCGAAGGGAGGGTGTGCGTGTGTGCGCAAAAAAGATTCGGAGGAGGGAGGGGTGAGACAGAAAGAGGGGAGGGATAATGCTATTTGATTTCCCATTATGTGATTGCAATAGACCTGCATTGATCCGATGCTTTGCACTTGGGAGCGAAAGAGAGACCATTAAAAGGTGTTTGCTCCCCCCCCCCCCCCGCCCCACCCACCCTTCCCCTCTTTCTCCCTCTTTTTTTTTCCTGCTTTGCACTGAAAGCGTGTCTTGCATGTCGAAAGCCCGGCCTCATAACCAGAGAGACAGTTCAAACACAGCGGAAAGCTCTGGGAGGGTTATGGCCGACGGTAAAACAACAGATGTCTCTTGAAGGGGGCCGTAGGTGAACAAATCACTTAACGGGCGCCATCAGGGAGGTGATAAAAACTCATAAATTCCCGAGGGGCTGTGTAATGCTAAACAGCCCTCTGGGAATAATGTGTGTGTCGCTCAAGCTCGGTCCCCGTTCAATCACTTTCCTCATGTTGACATTTTGCTCATTGTGCTTCTGCAGAGCAAACTGGCCAACAGAGGATGCGTGGGAAAGTTAAATACTCTCCGGAATGAAAGTCACTTGTTCTACATCTCTTAAGAATTTAATTTAAAGCGCATTAATTGTTATTGGAGCCAGTTCAGCGGTAATTTTCTGGATCTTTTGTTAACACCGCTCTTAATTATCTCCCCCTACCCTCCCTGATGCCCGTCCACAGGGACATGGAGAGTGGAGTAGGAGGGGGAGGGGGGAGGGGGGGGGGCGGCTGGTTAATTAGACAGAAAGTAGATTTAAAGGACCGTAAGCGGCAGAGTTTACCTCGCGTGTAATTACCGTTGACTTTCCGCCTGTTGGACACCACCTGAAGCAGACAACTATTAGACTGCACTGACACAACATTCAATAGAGTGTAGTGATGGCAATTATAATGAAACATTCCTGCTATGTAAGCAGGACAGGAGAGTAACACTTGATATCACGTTGTTTTAAACTCACTATCTTGTCATTTAGGGAAGATTTAATATACATTTTGGTGCTAAACTATTTATTGTTTTCAAATCACTTTAAATCTTTTGAAACCACCGTCCTAGAATAAATTACTCTGATATCTAAAATTCCAAAAAGAGATTATTTGACTTATTGTAACCTTTCTGTTATCACTTTTGTGTGACCTCAGGTCTGGTTTCAGAACCGCAGGGCCAAGTGGAGGAAGCGTGAGAAGGCCGGGGTGCAGGCCCACCCATCGGGCCTTCCCTTCCCCGGTCCCCTGGCAGCAGGCCATCCTCTCAGCCACTACCTGGAGGGAGGGCCCTTCCCTCATCACCCCCATCCTGCCCTCGAGTCCGCCTGGACAGCCGCCGCAGCTGCAGCCGCTGCCTTCCCTGGCCTGGCCCCTACTCACAACGGCTCTGCTCCACCCCTGGCTACCCCACTCGGCTTGGGCACTTTTCTGGGAACGGCTGCCATGTTTCGGCACCCTGCCTTCATCGGACCCACTTTTGGCAGGTACACCACACCCAGAAACAGCCCTAACACCTGTTTGATACTTATTTACACCAGAACTCTACCTGAAGGCATAAACATTCATCCCAGTATTTTACAAAAAAAAAATTACAATGTATGTACAGCAGCCACGCTTATACTGAACTCCCAACACAGCATGCAACTCTAATATCTCTAATGCAATGACTGTGTATTTCACAGTGCCTGGTGAGACACTTGGTGGTGGTGCTCTCACTTTGTTAAATGGCAAAATTAATTAACTAAATGTGTGACTCTGCAAGATAAGCTGTGAGGAGGGACGACACTTCACATGACATATGCACGCTTTCTTCCACTCTTCTCTCTTTGGATTCACCAATGTCTATGTTATAGTAGATATCTTAGAAGTCAGCATGCAATAAAGCACAATAAATAAAAATACATACAATTCATGTATTTAAGAAAAACAAAGAGTCAACAATTACTGGAAGTGGTTTTACGCTGGACAGAAATCCTTCTCCAATAAAAGCAATAAAACATTTTTTTTTCAGGCTTTTGTGTGCAATAATTTTAACACTGTGTTGCAAACATGTTGAAGATCCATACATTTTAAATAATGTTAAATACCTTTCTCCTTTCAGACTATTCTCCAGTATGGGGCCCCTGACCAGTGCTTCCACTGCTGCAGCTCTGCTCCGCCAGCCTGCCCCTCCTGTAGAGAACCCCTCCCACGCGGGCCCGGTCATCCCCGATCCTTCCTCTTCTTCTTCCTCCACCTCAGCAGACCGCAGGGCGTCCAGCATCGCAGCACTGCGCCTCAAGGCCAAGGAACACTCGGCTCAGCTCACCCAGCTGAACATCCTGCCTCCCGGAGCAGCAGGGAAGGAGGTGTGCTGAACACTCGACACCGGCTTTAGGCCTCTCTGTCCTGGGCTGAAGTCCCATTCCATGACACCCACCAGCCCTACGCCACACCACCACCAAACAACCCACTCATACCTCTGGAGGCTGATGTCCCTCTTGTCCGACTGTCCCTGTTACCTCAAGTTTCCCCAACTAAATAGCACAACCAAATTAAGGAAGAGCAGTAGCTACAAAGAAAAGGTGTGTTTGTGTGTCTCTGGTAGTTACTGCTATTTTTCACATTGTTTTACACTCCATACACACACCTTCATCCATTTAACGCCAAACATTTTTTTAATTTGTAAATAGGTCTAGAAAACTAACAATAACTTAATAAAGATTACATTTAAAATAGATGTTTTTTTCAAAAAAAAAAAAAAAAAAGAAATTTATTACTTGAACTAAAAAACGTAGGCCCCATAAAATGAACAATAACTGTCATGTAGTACTGATAAAAAAACAAATCACAGTGCTATGAGGGAAAAACTAAGAACATTTACTCAACAACAATAATCATCTTCAATGCCACTTTGTGCTCCTGCACTTCAGAATAAAATGTTGGACTTGTTACCTATCATATAGCTACAGTATATAGAAAAGTAAACATGACTGACACATTAAGCCCGGAGTTCTGATGTTATATTAATTTATGATAAAGTTGATTGATTAAAAAAAACACTTTTTCTAAAGTGACTATTTGACTTTTTACACACCAAGTTCCTTTTGATTAAAATGTTGAATTAATTGGAAGTTATCGTTTTAAAAAAGAACCTTGACATGTAACTGAATGTTTTAGTTACTTTGACAAGACACAGACACACAAACAGAGACACACAAAACGACTGCAGGGGAACCCAGACTTCTATATGAGGTTCTTGTGCTTCTTCAAAACGTGGACAACTCGAGCGCTCGGCATTAACTCTGCTTTCTCTGTATGCATTGATGTGGGATCAGATGGTGTGTGTCTGTGTTGGAAGAGGTCCCCCCCCCAAAAAAAAATAAACCCCCACCCAGAACCAAAGGAAAAACTGTCCATAGACCTTCCATCGCCTTTTCTTTAGGCTGGACCTCTCTCCACTGCTGGCCTGCATGTCCCCCAGTCACACTCAGCCACACCACTGAATAAATATATTTTATATCTCTGAACCAAACCAGTTCTTTTCAGATTTCTGTGCATATCCTTCCCCTATTTTATTTTGAGAGAAGTGGCGTTACTGCTGAGTCTGGCTCCAGGACATGCAAGCGAAGTCGGGGTCTGACCTGTGTGAAAGAAAAATGTACATATTGTGTAAAAAGAAAAAAAAATAGGAACCAGAAAAAGGATGATTTTCAAAATAAGGTTGTGTATATTTCAGGAGATCGTTTGCACTCAGTGTAGTGTTTAATGAATGTTTCCCTGTGTAGACTTTCACCTGTGTTGATGAATTATTAGCTTTTTAGATCATTATTTATGTCAAATTTCCCCCCTGGTGGAGCAGACTGGAGGAAGATGTTTTTCTTATGAAGTGATTGTAAGTTTCCTGGTTTAATAATGCTAATTTGAATAAATTACACTGCTTAAATGAGTTATCTTTTATTATGATTTCAAAATACTTTTAGGACTGACATAGGCCTAAACCAGGAAAATTAAACAATGTGAAATAGAATATAATAGACATATTAATAAAGGTGTAATGAAGAAAACGTGTTTTCTGTCTTCACATTATGGCTAACTTTCATTTATGATACCACTGCTGTATTTTAATTATTTAATTAAATGTTGGTTAATGCTCTCTTGGAATGAACACATTGTACATCTTAATTCACAGGATCTGCAGTGTCTAAAAGGAGGAATGTGTCACTGCAGAGCGCACACATTGAGACGCAATGCTGCACCTGAATGGGACAAACTATTAGATGCATAATCCCGCGCGCTGCGTGCGTCTATCCTCTTCAGCGCAGTTGACAAAATACTGACCATATATTCATGAGCTTAATCCCCAACATGTGAAGCGTGCGACAAAGGAGAGGAGTTTTCAATTAGATCGCCCACTTTATCTGGGGGGGGGCCGACACAAAACTTCCTTTAAGACCCTTTAAAGGCGCTAAATTGGTCTTAACATCTGTAATGCCGTGTCGATGGAAGCGAGTCCCTTTTGTCATTAATGAAGTAACAAACCACTCCATCAAGCGCCATTCACACACGCGCACGGGGATGCGCGCGCACGCGCACACACACATCGAAGAGTTAAATCCCCTCTGTATTGCATCTCACAACCAGTGCAGGACTATTACAGCAATCAATGCTTATTCCCCTCCGTTTGACCCAGCTATGGTGCCCGTCCAAATCGCGTGAAATTACCCTGCGGATTAAAGCAGTCTCACTTTTTTTTTATTGTCTGCATCTGAGAAAAAAAACAAAAATAAAACCTTGTCCTTTTTCCTTTTGTTTCAGAAGACTCTTACACCTGTTAATCACTCAATTTAGTCCAAACAAGCAGGAATTATATCAGATAAGGGACTGGTGGAGAGATTATTATTCGCATTAATTTATCCAAACACACACAGCATTGCACGTCAGTGACCCGGCTGCTCCACGCAGCACAATGCATATAAATAAATAAATAAATAAATAAAACGAAAAAATAAAAGCAATTTTCTCCTGTGCAGCCACCATCCTCCACAATGTGTGATGTTTTTAAATGTCTTCTTTTGCTGAAGCCCATTGGAGCGTGTGTGTTTCTCCTGCCTGGCCCTATAGGGGTTTGATGATTTGTCCGGGGAGTTTTCTAATCTTATTGTGAATATAACTAATGAATGGCAAACCAATTTGTCCCTAATATCTGGGGAATGCCGGGAGGCGGGTGACCTGCTGGGTGCGAGGCTTAAACTTTTCTTTGCGGCGCAAAAAGGCGAGAAAATTGAAATGCTGTCACAGGGCAATGGCTGTGGATTTATAAAGTCACACTTGTTGAATGTGCGCTCTTTCATTTAAGACATGCCTGTACGTGGGATTAGGCTTCTTGTTGCATGAATGAGCTTTATAATGCATGTTGATATAATAGAGAGGGGAAAAAAGATTAATTCAGTCCAATCGTGCGACGCTTTATAAAAGAAGAAAACATATCTACATGATTTGACAGACTGTATCAATGCGCTGAATTTTGAACCCACCCCCTCCCCACTCTCTCTTACAGGTTAACCCAGGTGTCCAGAAAATGTCCTCCCACTGACTTGAGCCCATTTTCATCACCGCTATCCCTCCCCCCCTTTCCTCCCTTTCCTCTGTAGAGCTGCTGGACTTGATTTGGCTCCGTGATTTGGATTCTCCCGGACCTCGTTTCTCCCACCGCGCACTGAGGGAGAATAGACCCAATCACTCCACAGTCTCACCCGGATCAGTCCCTCACTCAGTCCCCGGGAGAGGCGCTCTAAAAGGAGCTTTGATGAACAGACTCCCCCCCCCCCCACTCGCACTCTTCCCCCCCCCTCAGGCGGAGAACCGGCCCCGATGAAAGACCTGAATAGCCGGGCCATGGCACTCCGCTCCCCTCTCGGATCGCCCCTTAATTCCCCGTCTCTCTTGCTCTCATCCAATTAACTCAGTGTATTAAGCGGTTTATCGTCTCATAACCGCCCTTTCAGCTCCAACAAGGGAGACACTTTGCAATAGGACCAGCTCTCCTTTTGACACCCTCTCTGCCGCTTGTATGTTCCTCCACGCCATGAATAACAGGGACAGAATAGGGGACTAATTCCCTCATCAAAGCCTACCTTGTCCATCGCTGGTCAAAACGACAAGCAATAAAGCTTAACACGACAATACAAAGAGACTTGTTCGACCTTATTAGCTTAGCAGGGTCGAATTAATGCAGAGGGACTCAAATTGACTGGGCTTAGTCCAAACTGAGAGGACAAAACGGGGCCCACACTTGAAAAAGCTGCAGCCTGGGTTAGTGAGAAAAGCAGGCTTGCATGTGTTGATTAAATCTGGAGCAAAAACAGTCTGATGTGGGAGAAGAAGTGGAGCTGATATGATTTGATAAATATGTAAAGTTATGAGCAATAGACTGCAAATGCAGTGAGACACTTTGTCACACACACAGCATGTTCTATCCATTGCATAGTGAATCACGGTTTAAGTGTTCAGCCCACTTAAGGTTGCCTTCACAAGTCACAGTGGTTTGAAGTGATTTGTGAGGCGTGCAGTGTTTATGGAAATGCACGCTGCAGGATGGAGTAAAAAAATGTTTTTACTGTATTAACACAAAGGCAGGATTCACAGGAAAATGCTGAAACACTTCATGGAGCGAGTTACATACTGAACTTTAACTACAGCAGAGGAGACATATAGTTTACAAAAAGAGACTATAATGAAAACATAGCATGGCATTCATAACTGAGCACATTATACCATTTGGTTTACAAAAATAGCTCTAATTTGTTTGTATTAGGTCAACGAGTGGAGCCTACTTCTTTCTCAAAGAAGCGAGAAGATAACAGTCCTGTTCGGAGTTTTACTAAGTTACAGTCATGATCCAGTTGACTCTTGTTAGGTAGGAGCCTTTGATATTCTGCATTTTGGTTTGTCAACAAATACAATCACAGACCAAAATAAGCATTTTTTTTGGGGTCTACTTAAATTCTCATGAAATAGATACTGTATGTGATGTAATAACGGCATTTTTCGATTGACAAGCCTACAAAGCTAGACTGAGTAGAGTAGATTTTTTTTTTTTTTTTTTTAAACATCATTCCTGATGTCTTCTTTCTTATACTGGACAAACACTTTGCTGTTTTGGGCCATATACCATTTTTTGCAGGACAAAAACAAACCATCAAATAATATGTTCTTTTATTTCTTTGGGTTAATACATGTTCATGTGGTAAAGTAATCCCTAAAACAGCTTTAATTTACTTAACTGGTACTCAAAGTGGTTGATTGGGGATTAGTATAGGGCTAGTTACAGCTGTATAACACTATTTGTGTACTCGTGAGAATGTGATTTCAGCTCAGGTTCACGGTTATATAGCTGTTTGGCTTCCAGTGCAAACTTTTTTAATTTTATTTTATAAATCATACAAGTGTAAAATAACAAGTGTTTGGATGAATTCATTGTATGTTTTGGTTTTTGAATGATTTCTTGAGATTACGTGCAAGTATTAGCAGCAGGACAGATCCACTCGGGGTCACGGTCACCAAGTGGGAACTCGGGGCTTATTGGTTGTTCTGAACACTGATGGAAAACGTCTTTTCAGCTTTAGGCTTCACAGGCGCCTCATGGTGGGTTTGGGTCTTTTCTCTCAATATAATGAGAACTACTTTAAACATGAAAGACAACAAATGGACATGTCCAGACGCCCTGAGCATTACGTTTAGAGTCATCACCAAACGTCATCTTCAAATACAGAGAAAGATAAAGTGAAGGGATGACTGGCTACATAAAAGGACGCTGATATGTTTGATGGGACTTTTCATGACCAGACGTGTGTACGAGGGATTATGACTGCAGGTAAATGTATGTGGGATCAACTCCAGTTCATTGTACTGTAGAAACAGACAGATCAGTTAAACAGAGGAAACATGTCGCTCATTTGAACGAGACAAGAAGTCAAAGGCACATGAATCAAACACACCTCATTAGTTGTTTAGATACTTAGGCACCACATGAGGGAAATTAATCTATTAACTTTCTGCCTTTGCACAGCAGAATGAGAGACATTACAAAATCACCACTTCCTCCTTTAAATGACGTCACATTAGGTGAAGGGGGGCTTCGTTTACAGAACTACATTTTGTGTGGGACTATTTACAGCAGCAGAATCACAGACGTTTGTTGTGCTGAGTAAGTGAAGCAGCAGGTAAATATTTGTGGGAACATGTATTTTTATCCAGAGAGAAACTGACTCATGTGTGATTTATTGTCATTACAATAATGAAATATTAAATAGTTTGCTTTGAAGGAAAGTGCAGGGACTCCTTGATTGACATAACGACACGCCGAAACACTAATAAAAATCTTCTATTCTCAGGGTGGGAGTGGGAGTGGAGGAGAATTGAGAAGGACAGCGTACTCTTTTTGTTTCTTGTTTTGCGTGTGTATCTAAGGAGGCTGGCTAATGGACACATTATAAAACTGACATTATGATGTATATTTTTTTAAATATGCTTGATTTTCTTATGTTATTCAACCTTGCATAGAAGTTTAGTGTCACAGTAAACAACCAAGGAGAGCCATCCACCATGACCCGCCATGCACACTGCAAATATCACAAGATTGACTTTTGTTTTTGATTTAGCTTTTTATTAAGGTTTCAGTATCAAACAATTTCTTATCAATATCAAAGTACGCAGTACAAAATATTCTGGTCATTACAAAAAAAACAAACATTACATAAAGCAGCAAGTCAGATACAGGAAATGACAGGCATTAAAAGACAATCTGCACATGGGAGGGAGGAGGGGAAGAGAGGGAGTTAAACAGAGGCGGTGAAGAAGATCAGCTGTTCGGTATGGAGACAAAAGAGAGAGAGAGAGAGAGAGAGAGAGCAGAACTTGTGGCCTCCCTCGCCCCGCATCCTCCTTTTCTTTCATCCTCTGAGCTCACTCTCACACACACACACACTCAGGATGAATGGTGGTAATCAGAACAAGTGTCCGATCGCTGCGGGCATCCAGCGGTGTTAGCGGGCTAGGTCACTATCATTGGCTAATTAGCAGCTTTTGGAGAATACTTGCTGCTCTGAGGAGAAGTCATTTTCAGACACACACACATCTGGGCACAGCGAGCCTCCACACACAATAGGCTGTCATTTAGGTATGATTGCTAAAACCCCCCTTTAAACCATACAGTCAGGGTGACGGGGTCAAGTTGTGCGTGCACGCAGAATGTCTATATGAAGAAAATGAAGGCAGGTGAAAAGGTGTGATTGGGTTTTTAAGTCCTGTAACAAGTCTATCAGGTTCAGAGAAGATGACATGACGTTTAGACGTGGAAACCTAAAATCGCTAACCAATAACACGGACAGCCGATGAAGGTGAATGTGCAAATTTCCCGTTTTGAGTCAGACGTGGCAGCCTTTGGGCAGTGTCGTCATTTGATGTGTGTGAGTTACTTGAGAGAGGAGAAGGCCTGGAAGAGCTTGGCCAGGCTGATCTCTGAATAGCCGCTGGTGGCCAAAGCTTTTTCGGGTACGTCCTTCAGCCTCCGGTACACGTCTTTCTCTCGGTTCCACAGCTTTGTTGCTCGGGCTGGGGGGTGAGGGAAGGAGAGAAAAGAGGAGTTATCACTAAAGCTCAATGGAAAATAATTCAGCTCCTTAAATGCTTCAATGCTAATGGTTTACTACGACTGCTGTTTGTGTGTGTAATGATTGTAACTTTAACTTTATTAGAACGTTTTATAGTTTTGTTATTATTTAGGTTTGTTTTTCTTTCTGCTGAATTCAATTTTTGAATTTGTTGTTTATATGTGCAGATGTTTGGACTGCCTGTTAGTATAGAGGTGAGATGCAGCAATGTGCAACAATCCACCAATCGGTGGTCGATTTGCAGCCTGTTCAGGTGATAGAGACCGGAAGGTCCTCACAAATTGATTGAATTAACATTTTAAAAAAAATACAAAACTGTTTGTTTTTGCTGTTAATTGCAGTTCTTTAAATCTCCAGAGAGGACCGTTTGTTGTGCGATAACCTTAGCTGACCTTCTTGTGTACAAGTGGCAATGTTTTCTGCTAAAAAATCTCTTCTAACTGTGACATGTATCACTCAATCTATATATTGCAGTGGAAAATGTATACAAAAACATCTTCTGCGTGCTGTAAAGCTCCCCAGCTGACACCTATTCTCGAGCAGCGTTTAAAAGCCTGAAAAGCTTCCAATAGAAATCGACAATCTTTTGCTTCTGGTCACGCTTGCTTCTGTAGCTCATAAAGAGACGTCAGTATAGAGTTCACGACATTTCAACAGCTGTTAAAAACTCCTCACAGGAGCACTAAAGGCAGAGGAATCGTTTGGTCAGACGTTGAACAAAAAGGGAATCTGCCAAGAAATGGTATGTGCTGTACCTCTGCCAGTCAGTGACGTTAAAGCTCCTGTGAGAAACCCATTGGCTCGTGTGAGATTTGGCGCCCCCTGTGGTTCCTCTTCTCACCCCGCTGTCTTGGACAGTCGAGTGTGTCACTCATTAAGAATATTTGCCGCGTTGACCTCATACGACACCGACCCATAAAGCAGCTCATTTAAAACCATTCAATCATTACGCTGGTTTGTTTTTGTAGCTCCATGCTTTTTAATTTCAGTGTGCTTGGTAAGCAGTTCAAACTCCTCAGAGGAGCTTTAAGTTGATGATGATTATTATTTTTAGGTTCTGCTTCATCATACGGGACGAGGAGCAGAGAACAAATCACCTACTTTTGTTTTTTACTGACAAACACAGAGCAGCATTTCACTCTTTAGTGGAGAGCGAACAGATCCAAAGCTATCTGTCTGTAATGCTATCACTGCCGGGGCCAGGAGGGAGAAAACCAGAATTTGTCAAAGGTTGTAGCTGTTGGCAGCACACATGTATGCGCACACACACACAGCCACACAGCCACACAATCATGAGATCGATAGGAAAGCCCAATGAGAGCACAAAGTCAATGTCTGGTCCCTGTTATCCCTTTAGGTGGTCCGTAATGAGACCACGGAGACGACTGAGAGCTGCTCCCCAAGGCAGGGTGGACACCAAAACCAAATCTTTACAGTATCATTGTGAACGTCAAGTGTAGATGAAGTATCATGAAACCAAGTAATAATAACACACTATCACAGCAAAGAGTGCAGTAAGCCGTATGGAGAATAATAAGGTGTCGGCTGGAGAATCATTGGAGAAGAAGCAGGAAGATGAAAATGAGAGAGCGTTTGTTTGTCTGTGGTGATGTCTCATCTAAGCTCCCAGCTTTTTCAGAAATCATTTTCTTTTTGTTAAATTTACATCAAAATCATTTACCCTCAGAGCTCCATCAGGTACAAAGAACCGAATCCATGTCTGTTAACTTAGCAGGGGTAAAAAAAAACAAGCTTTCAGGGGCCGTCTGTGGTAATAAAACCATCTGATAGAAACGTTTCAATAAACAGGCCATCGAATAAATACAGAGGATGTAAAGAACATATCACTGGCTCCAATGTGGAACTTCAAAGGACGGCTTTGTTTACATAAAAGGTAACCGAAGGAAAGTTAGAGGACCATTTGTCTCGATTAATCTGTGCAACACATTTCTAAGACGCTTTTAAGTCTTGCTTTGCTAGAACTATGTGAAATTTAAGAAAAAAAGAAAAAGAAAAAAAAAGGGATAATGCAAAGTTTTTGTAAAACCACCAAAGCTAAGTTATTTTCTCAAAACAAACTAAAGACCTTGTAAGCCTATGAGGGAATGGTATTAAATTTTAGTGGTACGTCAACCAGGGCGGAAACACTTAACAGACTGAACGCAGCTTTAATGATGATCAACCAATCATATCAGTCGAAATGACTTTTCCCTTCTGAAAGGAAAATACTGGTACTGTATATTCTATAGATATTATGTTGAACGTTAAAGTATAGACCCTGTTTGGCTTTGAACTGTAAGTGAAGACGTCATTATGAGAGCTCGGGGATTAAACCGTCGAGAAGCTGGAACTTGTCGATAAACAGGTGAATATTTGATTATGTACTTTTCAATCATTTAACTTTCTAACGTATGACTTTTAAAGTCTATACTGGGTTTTAAACATGCTTATAAAAGAGTCTGGCCGGTAACTCATCAGGCTCAGTCACTGTATAGAAACACACACAGAGTCCATATGGCTGGTCATCACGTCTACATCTCCACAGTCCTTCCTGTCCGCTGCATTAGCGGCTGCTGGATAAATACCATCCCACTGTCTGCCCAGGGGAACAAAGGTTAGATACACAGAGATCAACAGTGACACACACACACACACACACACACACACACACACTACATTGATGGTGGTTAAACACTTAAAAAGCACACTAAGTCAGAGTCATGGCGACTAAAAAACATCCATGTGTCAGTGACCAAACACACACGACGGTGTGGTTGACTTTTAACGCTAGCAGCACCTATTAGCAGATAATCCTCATGTTAGCGAGGACAGCGATGGGGGGGGGGGGGGGGGGGGGGGGGGGGGGGGGGGGGGCTGGGAGACACACAAACGGGTCTATTTATCGGGGGAATAGAAGGGAAGGTGATGATGCATGATCAAGCGAAAGCAATCATGTCATCATTTCTGAAAGGTAGGAGAAAATAATTCTTCCCCCTCCTCCCTTCTTTCTCCTCGCTCCCTTTCTCCTTTCTACCTCAATCACTGTGTGGCGAACTGATAAAAGAATGATTTAAGAGTCACGGAGAGGGAGAGAGAGAGAGGGAGAGAGAGAGAGAGAGAGAGGGAGAGAGAGACCGCGCTGCAAGTCGGAGCTCAGTGGGGAGTGCAGTTCAAATAAATAGCCTCCCTTAAAAAGCGAGGGTGAGGGGGAAGGAGAGAAAAGAGGGTTGCCGGGAAGGCCGAGAAAAAGGGATAGAGGAGTGGAAAGTAAAAAGAAACGGAGGACGACTGGAATGAAGGACAAGCCTCTATGTACTGATAGAAAGTAAACTGCCGCTTTAGATGTGAAAAACTTTACCTGACAGATTGCCTCACTCACACACACACACACACACACACACAGACTCATATAAGCACACACATGCAAAGCCACAGTGAGTGTATCAGGGGTTATCTCTGCTCTAACTAGGTGTTGTCACACACTCGCACACACTCTGCCGGTGCTGGGCATGAGTAGATCGGGGCTCTGCACGCTCTAACTAGGTGTAAATACAATAACAAGCCTGTAATTAAGTGAGCATGATGAAGTTAATGGAGATCGGCCATTCCGTCGGCCGCCTCCATGAATATTCTATTAGGCTGGTGGCGACGGGCAGCTGGAATAGCAGTTAATTTAATCACCACTCGGAGCACAGGGAAACTTCTTTGTGTGAGTGTAATTGCACAGAATGAATAATTGATTTGACAATCGCACCCGCGGATTTTTGCCACCCCGCTTTGTACCGCCGGAGAAAGGGAGGGGAGAGTGGAGGATGGAGGGAGGGAGGGAGAGGGAGAGGGAGAGAGAGAGAGAGAGAGAGAGAGAGAGAGAGAGAGAAAGGGGGGGAAGAAAATGTAGAGGAGGACGAAAAAAGAAAAGAAGAGAGGAAGAGGAGTGGGAGGGGAGAAGATGAGTGAACGCAGAGTGCTCAGAGGTGGCAGTGAAGCTGTCGGTAAATGGATCATTAGAAAAGCGCAGCTCAAGGACAATTTATATTTTATCAATGCGGCAAAATTACATTATTGCTCACGCGCAATCATACTGCTCACACTCCAGTTTTAGACCTGGAGGGGGGTGGGATTGGTGGGAGGGAAGGCAACAGATAGAGAGAAGGAGGGAGAGCCGAGGGAGATGGAAGAAAAAGTGACATCAGATGATTTGAAAGTCATTGATACGGGATGTTCCCAGCTACAGAACGGACAGCATGTTTTGAGTGTGTGTGTGTGTGTGTGTGAGTTTGTCTGTCTGGTGTGAATAATCTATTAGAGATCTCCTGCAGCGGATAAAATTACCTCCATGTTTTACTCAGTAGCAGCAATCAGGCGCAAAAATGCAATGTACATGTAGATAAGACAACACACACACACACACACACACACACACACACACACACACACACACACACACACACACACACACACACACACACACACACACACACACACACACACACACACACACACACACACACACACACACACACACACACACACACACACACACACAGAGTAAATGGACTCTAAAAAGATGAAATTGAACATTTGTCAGGATGAATAGAAAACATTTACAGGTCATGGTGTTTTAGTTCTTTAGACGATCACTGATGATCGTTGGCTCGGAGGTATCAAACGCCATCACGAGTATTTGTGTGTACAACGGGATTTGTTTTCGATGAAAACAAAGTTCTGACAACGTTATTTCATATACGCGAGTCTGATACCAGGATCATTGATTATGGACATTTACTGTCTGCTTCAATAATCTAAATATCAGAATATAAGAAAGCATATCAAATCGCTGACATGTTTAACCAGCTCCTTCAGGAGTTGAGGTTTCACATGCATGCGTCTCTTTCCACCACCACAACGACAATTCATCAACACGAATATGAGACGGCACACACATCTGCACACGCTCCCGCAGGAACACCGCTCATTACACGGATCGTCACGCACAACAAGATGGAGCTTTATTTATAACGACAAGTTACAAAGTGGCTTAACAAGGAAATGGAACAAAACAGGAAAAACAAGGATTGAAGACCGCTGCAACATGCAGATACAAACTTTCTGACACACAGTGACTGAAACACCACACCAGGACATGGACACAATACAGACACAAACATCCATACACAAGTACATACGCGCACACACACACACACACACACACACTACTCTGTCCTGAAGTGTGTATAGACCTGTACGTCTCCTCGCTGTAATCGGAGCGGTGTGGCCCCTGGGTGTGTAATGCAGTAATATGTGGTATTACTGCCCCAGGACAGAGGGATAACACCTTCAACCTACACTTTACCGCAGCATGCGAGCGAGTATACATGCACCCTCCACCATTAGAGGGAAGAAAAGGGACAATGTGTGTGTGGACATAAATCATTTCATCGGACTTGTTGTTTGTCATCGTTGGTCGACAAACTCAATTAACTGTAGCGTGTTGTACTGACCTTTATCGATGAGAGACGGTGATCTACTGGGCACTATGTGGGTTCAGATACCTTTATGTTTAGAGCGCGAGTGCTGTGAAGTCAGACCAAACTCTAAAGAAGGAGCCTGTATGAAGTGAAGGTATCTTCGAAGGTATCTTCAGTTTTTGGAAGGAACAGAACACGTTTCTGTGACGGCCTGAGTTAGGGATATCGTGAGCTCCTCAGTGGGTTTCATACATCAGGTGTTTGTTTCACTTCAGTGATTTTGGGGATAGGGAGGGTATTGTATTTGGGTGATAGACGCACCTCATTTTGTATGCTTGTATATGCTCTCACTGTGTACAGTGAGACTTACATATTGGGGCCAATACTATAAAATACAAAAAGACAACATATCTCAATGTGGCATCAATTTCAACATTCTGGGGGTGTAAAAAGCTGGTATTGTCAGCAAGTCATTCCCAGTTCATCATTCAAGCAGCCATGAACACACGTCGTCACCTGGCCATAGCGCACCTTCAGGTCGCTAGCAGGCAGTCAGATGTTGCTTGTGAACTTGGTGTGTCTCAAAGTGTCATCAGCAGACGTGCAGCAAGACACACAACTACTGGCTGTGTTCATGACAGACCCAGGAGTGGAGCCCCATGAGTGATGGACCACAATGATGACCAGTACCTATGGACCTCTGCACTAAGACACGGTTATGCTACTGTCACACAGCTGCAGGCCTGTTTACCAGAAGGGATTGTTTACTTTTACTGAAGCTCACACTGAAGCGTTTCGTGAGTCACGGGCAGCTCGACGTGGTGAGTTTTTCGTTTACTTCCAATCACAAGGCTGGTCATGAAGACCAAACGTAACTTTAAACATCGTCAGAAATGGACGCTGACGCACAAGTGTCACAACTGTGAGGAAAAAGTTGACTTGAAAAGTCACGTCAGAAGGCTGCGTGGGAAAAGTAGGAGGGGGTAAAGGTTTCAAATCAGAATATGCCTTCAAGTACCAAATAATAAGAATAATCGTTTGATTGAAATTTAACTCAATGTACCTTAAAAGACACTGCATTTATCTGGTATAATTTCCTCTTTTTTTTATATCTTTCTGTTTTTGTGGTAGCTAAGCTCAAACACAGATCCATCAGGAACAACATGTCAGAGACACTAACTTTTTTCTTTTACGTTCAAGGCCCAAAACGGTGATACTGGTCTGGTCTATTTTGTGAGGTAAACACTGCGAGACCTTTTTAAAAGGGAATTTGTAGAGAAAGCTCTCTAAACAGCTTGCTGCTGCTCAAAGACAATTATTTGGCATCAGGGAGTGGACGACAAAAATTGCTTTCAGTCACAACTGGACAAAACATTGGGTTGCTGCACAACCACGAAGCCTGCGTTAAAGACTGTAATAAGTGTCCTCTGTATGTACAGTAAACCGCGAGCAACACTTTCCCACCAAGTAAAGAATGTATTGTATTGTGGGGTACAAAGCAAGAGTCGAGGGAAGAAAGCCCAGCATGGATCAAAAACACAGCAACAGGAACATAAAGAAAGACCGAGAGTCGAGAATTGATTGACGATGATTTCTTGCATCTGGGCAAGGACAGAAATAAAAGAAAGCAAAAATGGAGGCTATAATCATGTTAGTACTCCTTCCCTTCCTCCCTCCTCCTCTACACCGGTCCAATCCCTCTATTTCAGCTCCCTCCATCTTCTGAGTGGTCATCTGTTGATTACACGTTATATTTACCTCTGCTGTCTCACCCTTTTGGCTGCCTCGCTCAGCGCCTGGATGGCACACACACGTTCAGGCAATACATACATAAATAACATACATACATAAATATTTAATCAAATAAATAAATCACTCGGCCCGGCGGCCCTTTCTAATCAAGTGACATCAATCAGGGAGAACTATGGGTAAAGAGGCCTTGTGGCTGACGCCTACTGAGCGCGCCCAGAGCACTGGAGTAGCGTCTATTTGAGTCCAAGGGGGGAAATATACGCTCCATGTCCCATTATAGGAGAAGGGCTATCCTTTCGTCAGCGCGCCCATTACTCCCCCTATCATTTCCCCAAATCTAAAACCTGTTTTCAATCAACACAGCCAAACGAGTGCCTGTCCAAGAGTGGGAAAGAGAGAGCGAGGAAGGGGAGAGAGAGCAAAGGAGAGAAAGCGGTAGCGATGGACAGTGAGGGTAGGGGTAGAGGGAAAGCGATCGAGGGCTCTTTCCTTCTTTCTTCCAGTGATTGGAGCATTTTGCATTCTGTATGTGTGTGTGATTGAATCCGTCTCCTAAATTAGGGCTGTCGACTCGAGGAGCTGAATGTCCTTAACCCCCCCCCCCCCCCTTCCCTGCATCCAACACTGTGTGTATGCATGCGCAGGTGCGCGTCGCATTATTGGTGAATATTGTAAGTGTAGCCTGGATAAAAAGGTTTACGTTGAGCCATTGATTGCTAATGCTATGTTGTGTACGTGTATTTATCAGGAAGCATTGTCGAGACATCAAAATTCAAACTTTAAAAGCCGTTCTGGTAACTTGATTTCTGTTGAAAAGGCGGTGCTGTGGAATAATAATAACAGCAGAAATGAATAAAATTTCAAAACATTATTTTTTTTTTTTTTTTTTTTTTAAAAAAGGAGCCTTTTTTTTCTTCTTTCCATTTACACAAAACTTTCGACATCTATCGTGCAGCCATCAGAAAAATCACTTAGGAAAGTTAGGTGCAAGACTTAACAGCACAGCAGCATGTGTGTAGGTAAATGTTTGTGTCTCTTACCTCGCTCATCCTGCGGCAGAACTTTGGTACATGCATAGTCCCAGTCAAAGATGAACCTGTAGAAGCAGAGCTGGTTGTACAGGGCCTTCTCAGAGTACTGCAGAGAAAACACACAGAGGACAACAATGGGACTTCAGCAAAACAAGGGAAGTGCAAAATGGGTTAGGTTAACATTTGACTCCATTGTTGTGGTGGGAAGCTAGCTTCAATTCTGTCAACGTTTGAGGGGAAAAAATCTTACTAGATCTGAAACTGTTGACCCGTCTCATTCTCTGTATTATCGTTTTACTTTTCCTATTGTACTAAAGCCGAGAATGGTCCACCAATAGCAAACCTGCCTGTTCTGGAGCTGCACAGTGATGGGCTATAAGCACAGCTCCCACTAACCACCCTCTGGGTGTCTCTGTCTGGTCTGGTTTGGTCCGTACACCAGCAGCCTGCTGGAGCTCATTTCGCAGGGCTCCAGAAGTGCTCCTTCTATTCCTCCTTGCACAAAAGGAGCCGATTCTGCTCCTGCTGCTGGGTTGATGCCCTTCTGAGGTCCTGTCCAGCTTTCTTTTTGAAAACCTCCGGCCTCCTGGCAACTCCTCACTGCTCTGAAGTCTGTGCGATCTTCTTGCAACGTTAATGCCGTCCTGGAGGACCTGAACTACCTGTGCATCCTGATATAACTGCAGGTACTGCCTCATCCTACCAGTCGTGATGACAAGGACCTTAGATAAAGATAAAGCAATAGTCTTTGGCCTCCACATGCAAAACTGTTTCCTTACTAGGTTTGTGTTGCTTTACACCTGTTGACACTTTAATTTGTACCAAATCCCTTCTTGTTGTTGCCCGTTTCATCTCTTGTACTGTACCTCGGCACCATCCCTCAATGTGTGTTCAGAGGATTTAAATAAATGAAGATGATGACGAGAGCAAAATTGATCATCAACATCCCTTTAACGTATAAAAGTCTTTGAACAACGTAAGTTGAACCATTTTTTTTTAAAACTAACTGTCTCTATATCTGAACTGCAGGATTTCATGGTGTTAACGTGCACTACATAAATGCTGCTCTCTTTCCACTGAGAGTCTGCACAAGGATCTATTAAGATTCATCAGTAAGATTTACTTTTGGGTTGTTTTTTTTTTTTTTATGCCCGAGTAGTGAGGGGGTCGGAAAAGTAAAATGATCAGAAATTATTAGTTCATGGACTATAGGTGGGACAAAACAAGATATGCCCAAAGTCAGTTGGAAGTCTTGATATATATTAGGTATCACACATTTTATAGTGAAATAAGTAACAGAGGACGTTTGATAGGATAATATCCCTTTATGAACTGCAGTCCAATGTGAATGACAGTTGGCTTGGCGTCCATGATCTCGGCACTCTTTTTGGGGCTTTTCATGCCTTGATCGGAGAGATAGGACAGTGGGTAGATTTTAAAATCAGGGAGTGAGAAAGTGTAAGAATATCATGCGGAAAAGAGCTGCGAGTGCGATTTGAACTTGAGGCTCCACTAAAGCCATGCACATACATGGAGCACCCAAACTAACATGCAGCACTACCGCAGTGTCTTTCCTCTTTATAAACACATACTGCTTGTCAGCACAGTTATCAATAATTTAGTTGGCACAATAAGCTGTCAATACTTTTAATAATAAGTTACTGTAGTCCAATAAGAGTGGAAATCATGACACGGCAATAAAAACATCCAAAAACAGATGAATAAACCTTGTTTTCCAGTTTGAGGAACAGGCAGGCCAAACATGACTCAAACACAACTGTAAGAGAAAACATCCCTCTTCCTCTGTGTGACACAGTAAAGCAAGAAAACAAATTTGCTTGCTTTGTTAATCTCCACTGCAATTAACTGGAGCCACACGACAGCCTGCCAGAGGGAGACAGAGAGAATAGGAGAGAGAGAGAGAGAGGCAGAGAGAGAGAGAGAGAGAGAGAGAGAGAGAGAGAGAGAGAGAGAGAGAGAGAGAGAGACTGGGGAAGAACGAAAGAGAGGATGAGCAAGAGAGAGAGAGAGAGAGAGAGAGAGAGAGAGATTGAGAGGTGGGAGGGAAAGAAAGAAGGGAAAAAGGGTAAAAATACAGAAACAAGCAGCGAGAGATTGAGAGAATCAAAGACAGAGAGAGAAAGAAAAGAGGGGGATCAGGCCTGAAATACCCTCCCTCATAATAGTTTGTTGTGATAAGGCATTGTGAGAGAGGCATGCGAACAGCCGAGGCTGTCAATTTGATTAGCCATTATACTGCATGTTTAATTGCAGTTATTGGCTCGTCATTTCCCTGCTACGCTGGAGAGGGCACGCTAAGCCCCGACCCCACACTGCCATCAGGTGTGCGCAGAGTGCTTTATTATTACCAACAGGAAGAATCCCTCGACAACTCCTGTGTGTCATTGTGTGTGTGTGTGGGTGTTTGTGCAAGGAGTTTGTGTGTGCCCATTATACCTGCCAATCCCAATGTGCGTAATTGTAATTTCAGTTTTTACTGCTGTGGCATAATCAAGTGGTGAGAGTATCTAATGCAACCAAATGCAAACTCTGTGATGTGTGATTCTCTGTGTGTGTGTGTGTGTGTGTGTGTGTGTGTGTGTGTGTATGCGTTTAATGGCTTTCTAGGCAGCCCACATGGCACCCACAGCTGCTGACCGTTGATGCACTGCTTAGTCAACAACCAAACCATGCACATCCCATAATGGAGCCTCGGTTATCGTTGCCAAGGTTGAACAAGCTTGGTAGGCACAAACACCGCTGTTTCTTTTTCCTCTTAAAAAAAAATAAAAATAAAACAAACTGCAGCACACTTCTACACAACACATTCGTTTCGAACAATGAAATGCTGATTGAGGGCGGGGCCAGTTGCTGAGTTCTATTTGACTGACAGGTGTCAGAAAGGCGTGGCTAAAATGTTACAGGGTTGTTATTGAATTTGGAGCCCCTCAACCCCACCTCACTCTCTCCTCTCTCTCCCACCTCACACACACACACACACGCACACGCCTACCTCGTCATTCAGCTCGGCGCTTTGTTCCTGCACTGACACCATTTCAATTTGCTCCACAAATCTGCAGCATTTTCAGCCTGACTGCCTAAGGAGCAAACCAGCTGTGAAATTGCCTCTCTCCCGGGAGCGTAGGACCCCCCAGCCCCCACCTCGTACCCCTTGCTCCCTTGCATCCCTCTTCCCCAGCTTAACCCCCCCCGCCCCCACCCCAAAAAAAATCCCAGCCTACACACATCCCTCTGCATTCACAAGCCAACAGGGCGAAAAATAAAAAGAGAATGGAGACAGATGTATAGAATAAAGAGAGAAAAAAAGGAGAGAAATAAGAAAAAAGAGGCTAAATCATACAAATTGATCCAAATCACAGGGCAACAGTTCTGAACTGGCTCACACAATAAAAAGAGCACTCAAGACTTCCTCAGGAGTCTTAAACCACATCTTTTAGGGGACACACACATGCACACAGGAACACACAGATCCGACCTCCAAAGAACTTTAGCGCTCGGTGCTGTCGCTCAAGTACACCAGTGAAGCAGTTAATGAAAAGGCAGCCGGCTCAGACAATATCCCCCTGTGTGCATGTAAGGAGAGACAAAACACAAGAATGCAGTGGATGGAAAGTGAGCGCGCTCAAACAGCAGGGAAAACTGATTTGATATGGACATGGATTGGAAGAAAATACATCGCTGCTGCAACAAAGACGCAAACTAGGCCTCCGCATTACATCCTCTACAGCTCTGCAAACAGGGGGCTGTAAATACCAAAGCTACAGTATCTGAGGCGCTGCACAGCTGCAGGAGAGAGGGAGCAAGAAAGGGAGGGAGCCGGAGAGAAACAAACATACATTCTCCCTCAGCTGCGAGGCCACAAGGCTTTAAAACTCTTGAGCTTTTTTAGATGCGATGAGCGTTATTGCCGGTTGTGGTAGTCATGCCGATCAGCTTCACAAGACACCATAATGAGTCAATATATGTAAATCTTTACTAGGCAAACACGGCGGGAAACAAAGGCATTTAACTGGTGCTCTCGCCCGCAAGCCTCCAACGATTCAGCACCGGTAATTTCTCCCCATTGAAAGGCATAATTGCCTGCTATTTGAAGATATTCATGCTCAATTTTTGAAATTAATTTCAATTGGAGGGAAATGTAGAAATGTCAGCTCCAGTGAAAGGGATTTGATTTCAATTATCCTCGCTCAAAGGACTGTGATTTCCAAATACACTTAAGCAAAATTATGACAAGAATTTTTGTTCGGCAAAATTCAGTGTTTAAAGAGCGATTAGGCGATAATGGGGCAGCTTTGAGCCGGCAGTGAATGCAGCCGTCTCCCTCTGAAAGGCACTCAATTATCTCTGATTGCTCCCGCTATAATGTATCAAATAGAGATACCTGCTATTGCCGTAATTTGTGTGAAAATTAACATGCTGCAATTTCCACTAGAGGGAAAAAGGGAGCTCTAATGGGCGCCTGAGCGTACATCAATAAAATGAGGGGAGAGAAAGAGAGAGGCAGAGAGAGGGAGGGTGAGAGGAAGAAAGAAAGAAAGAAAGAGCAAGCAAGGAGAGGAGAGGAGAGAATGAGTGTTGTAGCTAGAGAGGGTCTGTGTGTGTGTGTGTGTGTGTGTGTGTGTGTGGGGGGGGGGGGGGTGAAATGAAAAGAGCAGGAGGAAGAAAGCATAGAATAAAAGGGAAAGAAAAGGAAAGTCAAGACAGAGATTGGACCATTTGAGTTAAGCGCTGTGGAGAGAGAGAGAGAGAGAGAGCGAGCGAGCGAGAGAAAGAGAGAGAGGCTGAGATGAAGAGAAAGAAATTTAATTTACTGAAAATATTACAAATTGCACCTGTGCATAACTCCCCCAAATTACCAACCAATCAAGACAGAGTGCCTATTACTCTCCCATTACATGGAGATCAGATCACGCTCTGAGACTGTGTCCAGAGAGGGAGGGGTGGAAAAAGGAAGAGGCAAAGGGAGAGAGAGAAGGGAGGAGAGACGGCGCCCACAGAGATGCTAAACGTAGCATGATTCGAGAGGGAAAAGTGAGCGCCGTCACCAAGAAGATGCTCTCACACATTGCGTTTAATCCGCACTTAAAAGACGGCTGCCCGATTGTCTTTCACGCTCGAGTCTACATCAGCCTGATAATCTGGGATGATGACGTCCAAAGAGGACACAGGAGATCGTCTGCAGGCACAGTGGTAGACATTTGACAGAGCTCCCAAAACCCCCAAAAAGTTTCTTAAAAAGAAAAACTAATCCTCACCTTCCTTCCTTTCTGGTCTAAGGGCAGTCTTTACCGCCAGCAGCTCAACAGCCAGGAATGGCCTCGGGTAATTTGCATAATTGGTAGCAAATTGAAAATGTGAACTGCTGGGCCATTAATCTCCATGCACCGGCCTGATTCGAATAACTCGGTTACCTAATAATAATAAGTCCTTGTCAGAATCCAGTCAGACTCATTTTTTCCATTCATGAGTGGCTGCTTTAAAAGTCTACATGTAGTTTATCAGGGTTTATTGTGTTGCTTATTCCAGCGGGGTATTAAAAGAGGCTAGGATGAATATTAGACTGCTTCAGCTGTTGAACAGATTGTGATTTATTTAACACTGATTGAACAGATAAAATATCAACAACTTAGTAATTACAAGTAGAAATACTTTTAAATAATTTAGATTCATGCTCAGATGCTCCGAAATGATTTAATTTGATGTATTTTTGTGTGTCTCTTTGCAGCAATGTGTTGTCGATGATTTAACATCATAAAAGTCGTCTGGGGGTGGCGGTAGCATGTAGCATAGGGGCTTTAATTAGGTAACACAGCGTCGCTGGTTCAAGTCCTGGCATAGGTCCTTGTGTTTTTTCCCCCCCGTTTTTTTTTTTTTTAATTGGATTTTAGTTTTTTTTCTTCAACTTATTGTAAAGCACTTTGGTTCGCCAAAAAGATTGTTGTAAAGGGTTGTATAAATAAAGTACATTTACATTTTACATTTACAAAGGCCAAAATATGGAAATTGGTCTTTTGTTTCAAGATGTGCCAATTCCCTGCCAAGGTTTCTCCTGAGCAAGGCACTGAACCCCCAACTGCTCGGGCACTCCCTGAATGCAGCCCCCTCCCTCCGACATCGCTCCGTTGATTTAGGTCGAAAGGTCTGCAGGTTCCTTTTTTTTAATCATGTGTCTATTTTGGGCCCATGAGTGAGCAGCATGTCTACGGATAACATTTTAATGAAGCACATAAAAACTAAAAATGTCAAGGAGAAGTAAAAATTCTCATGGGAAACAAAAGTCTTTATAAGTATGTAAACAAAAACAAGCTCTAAAAATGTAATAAAAGTTAAAAAAAAAAGAAGAACATGAAACAACATACTGAACACTAACTTTACTCTTTTGTGAAAGTCATTTGGAAGGAGAACGTGTTCTGCGTCCTTACGTTTCCAGGATGAGCTGCACCTTTTTCCGCTTGAAGTAAGGGTGCGTCGATTTGAGAAGGCGGCAGGAAATATTCACGTTGAGCGAGTTGGAGTTGATGAGGACGTTTAGATCCTGTGACTGTACGTTCGCGTCTGATGCAATCCATCGAAATGAAACTGCTTCATCACGTCTGCTGTTGGCCGGGGAGTTCTTCTCCGTTCTTTTGTTCATTAAATGATGTACGTACAGCACTGATATACTTGAAAGTTTAATGAAAAAAAAATTTCTCATTTAAGCGTCAGAATCTGTTGTTTGCTCTGCCACTTGCGTTTTGTACTTTTTATGCCACACTGCCTCCTGAGAGAAAAACACATGCCAAAACCATCAAGGTTTGGGGCTTTGTGTTTTACAGAACATGGTGGTAGTGAAGAACTGGACACACCACAGAAGAAGAGTCCTGAATTCATCACAATTCAACGTTGTTATTTTCTATTATTAAGGGTGTCAGCATTTTGTGCCACCAGTTTTTACTCTGTCTTTAGCAGTCTGTAAGTCGTAGCGCGATGCTAACAAGGCTAACACAGACTATAGCTGTAAACAGACGATAAAACCAGATAGCTAGCCTTGACTGAGCGTCATCGCTGTCCTAATAAAAACCTAAATAATGTCATAGGTCTGGTAAAAGGTCAACAACAAATAATGATCTAGAATTATTAAAGCTAAATTGGCACCAATTAACCGGAGGCTAGCTGACAGCTAGCTTGAGCTTTATTCGACTGCATTAAAATGGAATAAAGGCAGAGCCACATTTAACCCAGATTTCCAACCAACATGTAAAACCTACACATGCTGAGTGAGAGAGCACTGCTGGTGTACATTGAAGAAATGACGCCGTGATACATCCAGGTTTTTTTTGTGATGACGATACAATGGACATCAATGGGGCAGGCTAATCGTTAAGCATTTTAACCTTACAAAGTCCTTCAACATAAACGTGGACCCTTCTAATAGTGTGTGTGAATCATGGAAGACTAACTGGCTCTAACTCTTATTTCCAAGTTCACAACAAGGTATTGTTTTGTGGTTTAGGCTTTGCTAGTTTCTTTCCATCCGTTTGTTTTCGTACCCTTTCTTGATGGTCCTTGTTTTAAATATGCTCTGGTCGTTTAGCCTGATGGAAAAGCACCTTGTAAACTCTTCTGGTCCAGTTTGAGGTAGATAGTCATCAGTGTTTATTAGAGTAACACAGGGAGGAATGAGTTATACATGTGGAGGAGCGGTTCAAATAAAAGTGACACTACAAGGTTTCAGAGTAGAGAAAAAGAGCATAAATGAGCACCCAGACTTAAATGTTTTATTCAGCCCGCAATTTAAAGTGCCGCGGCCCTCAGCCACAGCAATGGCCGCCCTAAGTGGCTACAGTGACAGAAGAAATTGGCCTTCTGGTTTACAACCTGTCGCCACAGAGTCAGACACAGCAAAGCAGCCAGAGAAGGAGACAGATAGGAGACGATAAAAAAAAAAAAAAAAGAAGAAGAAAAAATTGACGAGAGTTAGGGGTTGAGACAGGAACAGATGGAGAAAGACAGGATAAAAAAAATAGATTGAACCGTCATGCTCAAATTGAAAGGGAGAGTGTTTCTTTTAAATCCAGTGGTCAAGCTAACAAAGCGTTCAGGAAAGCTGGACAGACTGATGCTTCTAATGGTTTAACTACCAGCCAGCACTTTGTGCACGTGTGTGCTCGGACACACTGTCACACGAACACACAGGGACAAAGAGAGGATTCTTTTTATCATACAGTGTGTGTGTGTGTGTGTGTGTGTGTGTGTGTGTGTGTGTTGGAATGTGATACTAATGAGTAAAGGTGTACAGGAAATACTGTATGTGAGGAGAGACTTCAGCTCTATAGCACCATCACCTGGATAAAAATGTACATAAAGATTGAGATGCGAGATGTGGCGTGTGTGTGTGTGTGTGTGTGTGTGTGTGTGTGTGTGTGTGTGTGTGTGTGTGTGTGTGTGTGTGTGTGTGTGTGTGTGTGTGTGTGTGTGTGTTACCTCTGGTCTGAGTGTAGCTCTGGTGCAGGCCGGGCAGATGGGTCCGTGGCGGGAGAAAGCGATGGGCAAACGTCTGATCCTGTTCTGGCAGGCCTGGTCCTCACACACCAACCAGCCCTGAGGAAAGACACATGAGGACGTTCACCTTCAGGACAGAGAACATCCCAAAACAATCCCAACGTTTTCAGTCGGATGGAGCTGAAGCAGTTTGACGTTTTATCATCTTTACATGAAGTATTCTGACAGGTGATTGATCTCAAATAGAAAACAGGAAGATTTAAAGGATTGTTCTTGTGTACTGCTCAGGAGACAAGCCATACAGACTTTATATTGCACCCTCAGTTCATTCTGATTCTCATGGCAGCTTCTTTGTTGCTTTTTGTATCAATATACTTCATGTTGTATATCTGGGCAACTTCACGTTGTTTCTGAAGTCTTTCGGTGACCATGCTGGACTGTGACAGACAGACGAGACTCAAACAAAGTGAGACCTTTTTTCCCCCCCTCATGCCCGCTCTATCATTTTTTCTTTTGGTTGATCCCACTTCCTGGATGTCTCATGCTGCACAAGGTGTTTCGAAGAGATGTGGAACTTCAGTTTTTCAAGCCTTCACACACACACACACACACACACACACACACACACACACACACACACACACACACACACACACACACACACACACACACACACACACACACACACACACACACACACACACACACACACACACACACACACACACACACACACACACACACACACACACACACACACACACACACACACACACACACACACACACACACACACACACACACACACACACACACACACACACACACACACACACACACACACGTCAGAAGAGTTCCCATTAGACAAATGAATGCAGAGGAGCTTACATCTGAGAGAACGTTCAGCGTTTGCTTTCCAGCGTGATTACTTGTTGAAATGTGTTTTTGCGGCGTGCTTGCTTTGTTGAGAAAAGGTGTTCTTAAAAAATTGACTGGAAAAAACAAACAAAAAAACTTTTGTGTCCTCGAGGCGCTTTAAAAAAAGAAAAACTTGTGTAATGAGGAAATTTGGCTGAAAATTGTTGCTTCCATTAAGGTGCGCTAATTTTGCACAACAGAGGTGACAAGAAACGTAGTGTGTGTGTGTGTGTGTGTGTGTGTGTGTGTGTTCGCGTGTGTGTGTGGGGGGGGCAGAGGGGAGTTAAAGAAAGTAAAAAAAAAAAAGTTCAGGTGAAGAAAAAGAAAACAAAAAGACAGCTTTACATCCGAGTTGATCTCTCCCCCCCCCCCCCCCCCCGGCTCTCTCTCTCTCTCTTTACATTGGAGTGCATCTTCAGCTGCCCTGCGAGTACTTGTCAGACAGGCAGAGCGGTGGACAGCTAAAACGGCAGTAGTTAGGACCCCCTGTGGTGAGGTAGTGACCCTGGGCAGGTGCGGTGGTCTAACCCTCTCAATCTCGCCGTATTCTTCCAGACCCCCTCCTCCCCCTCCGCGTCTTACGCCCTGTCATTACTAAAGGCAGGCTTAAAGGGAAGGGGGTTAATACCCAACTAATGACAGAGCATAACACCCACCACCATCAACGCCTTTTGCTGCTTTCCTCCATCTTTCCTAATAACTATCCTTCCTTTCATTCACTCCAAATAAACCCCCCTGAAAAACCGCCGCACCTGTCTTTCTCTCCCCCTCACACACGCAGAGTTTCTCTCATTGATTTTTTTTTTTTTCTCAGTTCCGCTTTGTCTTGCCTCCTGATCACTTTTTTTTCTTCTCTTTTTTTTAAAGCAGCTACAAAAGAAACGGTAGAGATTGCATTTTGCTTTACAGCTCCCTCTAAAGTACATACCAAAACATTCTCTCCAATGTGTTGCTGCGTTCGATAACCTTTCAAAGTACGAAGCGACTAGAACAAAGTGACGCCGAGTTACCGGCTTGTGATTCTTGGGAACGCCGCTCTTTAAAGAAAACAAACACAATCACACAAACATACTGAAGTGGACGAAGCCACCTTGTCGACAGAGCAGTAACAGACAAATGATCAAAGTGAAGCTTATTAAAAGGAAGTGACAAAGAGTATACACGTTTGAATAAACTCAAAGATTATACTCCACATTCTCTGAATACATTTACTGAAAATATGCAATAAAACACTTTTTTTAAATGACTTTCCTTAAATGCATCTTAACCAGCAAGCAAACTGAAGTGTGCCATCTAAACACCAGGACACTCCTGTTCAAACTCTTCTCGTCTTGTCACTTCTGACAGCTCTGAAACTGAACTGAGGTCAGGAATGTTTTATAACTTCACTTTTGTATTTGGCTTCATGGGGTCATCCCTGTGTTTTCATTTAAGTCCTCTTTAGACCCTGACTGGTTTCTCTTCTGGTGCCTGGATTTGTGATGTACCAAAAACATCTGCACAATCTTCGAATAACTTCCCTCCGTTTGTGAGGTGCGTCAGAGCGCCTGGATCTGCATCTCGCCAACGTCTCCTCATGGAAAAACGGTCATCGGTGGAACATTTGGAGTCACACGGTTTGATTGTGTGTAATGCTTTTTGCAGCCTTTACTAACTTGTCTTCTGTTATTACAACTTTCCTTCCAATCTGCACATATTAGTCAATAATTACAGCTGGTGTGAACTGACAATAAACAAGAACTCTATACAGAACTGTATTCTCCAAATGTTCTTTTATATGCAAAAAACAATAGACATTAGAAGGATTGCTTAAAGCAGCCACACACACACACACACACACACACACACACACACACACACACACACACACACACACACACACACACACACACACACACACACACACACACACACACACACACACACACACACACACACACACACACACACACACACACACACACACACACACACACACACACACACACACACACACACACAGTCAGAAGGCCAATCTCCTCGTAATTAAATCCAAACACACGTTTGTCCCAAATCAATTAAAAAGTCCCAGAGTTCACAGCTTTACCCACAAAGCCCAGCCCAGGGCTTATTAGCCAAACACCTCGGTAGCACTTGTACAAAGAGCGGAGCATCATGGGAAATGAGAATGTTTTGGTGTTTTCCAAGACAGACCTGCACAGACCAACGGTGTGTATAATGAGAATGATAATAAAGCGTTATTAAGTAACGCTGAAAGGTGAGAGCCGCGTAGAGAAGGACTACAAGTAAGGCCAGGATGAAGAAAGAGGCAGGAGAGAGAGAAATGATAATTGAGGCATGTCGCCACAGCGAGGGGGGGGGGGTGTGGGTGTACAGTCGGACACGAGAGAATAAAGGCTCATAATTGCATAATTATAGCAGTGGATACCTGAAACAGTGAACACATACCTCAAATGAGTTCCACGTAATTTAACCAAACAGATGCAGGAGCAGGGCCACGACGGAGCCCAGCACCAAATCTCCCCTCCGTCTGCTGCCTCGTCTTTGTCACCCTCTCAAACTGAAGGAAACCAGACATCTGCATGCAGCCGTCTCTGACACTTCCACTCCTGACAGCAGCTTTCAACTACTCAAGTGATCCATCGAAATAATGACACGACGGATTATTGAATCATCGTTTTATTGCTTTTGTTTGTCTGTTGCGTTTTGTTTTTATTCATTTGTTTTCTTCTTTCCCTTCTTTCGATTTTTACTGTTTTATCTTCTCAAAAGCATCCCGTGTTGCAAACTAGCACATGTGCTAAAACACTCGAATCAATGCACCTGCTTTGTCCAATGTCATCGGTATGTCCACATCAAATGAACTCATCAATTAATTTCAGATATTTGTAAGAGCACAGTGTTGATCAAACCAAACAGACTCATTACATCCTCGACTGTGGGGGAATGATTCATCAAAAACAGATATTTGTCATTAGTGCTCCTGTAGTCTGGACCTCATTTACTCCACATACTGCTCGTGTGTTTTTACTTTCATGCATGCATTCATAAAAGACACTTAACCCCGAATTGCTCCCTCTGCTTCGTTGGCGGGTATGAATTTGAATGACATCAGTGAGTGAATGAATGTGTTGCTGTGAAAGCGCTTTGAGTAGTCTGAAGTCTAGAAAAAAAAAGTGACAAACAAGCTCAAGTCCAGTAACTTTCTGTAGAGACAATCCAGCGGCCATAATTCAGAATGCTAAAATGAACTTGGACTTGTGAAGTGGTTTCGCAGTCGTCCGACTACTTGATGCACTTTCACACTACACGTCACATACAGTCATTCGCACACTGATGCCTGAGGCTGCTACGTGAAACACACGTCCATTCAAACATATCCGCGGCCGACTCGACCACTGAGCCACAGCCTCCCAACTATTCCAAAAATGTCTTTAAAAAAAAAAAACCACAACATCCTTCAATTTTGTTTGACCACTTATTAACTGACTGTTCCAGCTTTACTGCACACACACAGGAACACACACACACACACACACACACACACACACACACACACACACACAGAATAGAGCTCAAACGGTCCCACTTTGTACCTCCTCTGCTTAATCAAAGCGTCTCTATTCAACAATTTGACCTTTTGTTCAAAACAGGATTATCACCTTCTCTGGTCTTCATTCATCCTCCCTCTCTCTCCCTCCCCCCTTTCTTCTCTTGCCCCACAGCCTGTTTCCAGGGGCGACCCACATGACGAGGGTAATTGCAATAATTTGTTAAATGCCATGGCAACCGCGGTTAGATGGGAGGGGTTAAAAGAAAAAAGGAAAGGAAGAATTGGGTGGTTCAGGAAACAAGCAAATCTCTGAGAGAGAGAGCGAGAGAGACAGAGAGAGAGAGAGCGAGAGAGACAGAGAGAGAGACAGAGAGAGAGAGAGAGAGAGAGAGAGGAGTGAACAAGTGTTTGCCCATTCTCAGGGTGGTTTATTGATAATGGCAGGGATGAGGGTGGGGGGGGGACAGGAGGTAATTTCACTAATGATTAATGTCTCTGTAGTCCGAGCTTAGGACACTGGCACACATATTGTTGTACACACACACACACACACACACACAGAGGTGCAGAGTCTCCACTCTATCTTGCCGGACAAACAGCTCTGTTTGAACTGTACCTCGGCCTGAAAGGAATCCTTAATTACACAATATTACCCCTCTTCATTGCCTCGCTGTGTGTGTGTGTGTGTGTGTGTGTGTGTGTGTGTGTGTGTGTGTGTGTGTGTGTGTGTGTGTGTGTGTGTGTGTGTGTGTGTGAGGTGTAAGTATTCAGTGGTAGCAGCTGTTTCACAGATCTTGACAAAAGGGTTGAGGGGGACTGGCTCCCCACACATTCACCAAACTAATTGATTTCTGTTCAGCACTGTGGGAGAGTAACCCTGATGTACACACATTTTCACACACACGTTTACAGACATTCCACTCGCTGAAGACCAAAGTGTTTGACGCGACCAGGAGAGAGACAGAAGCCCTTTTCAGATCACACACACACACACACACACACACACACACACACACACACACACACACACACACACACACACACACACACACACACACACACACACACACACACACACACACACACACACACACACACACACACACACACACACACACACACACACACACACACACACACAGGTCTCCCCCTGTAACACCTCTGCCCCCCCCTCCCCCTCCCCCCCAGGTCACAGGGGTGTAAATAGCAACTTGAACGGGCAGTCTGGGGGGCGTAGAGAGAAATTCTTTTTTTATTAACTTAATAATTTGAAAAGAAAGTCGATGACATTGTCTAATTCTGGATGTGAATTGAACAAGAACTTGTCTATCGTCGTTCCCTTGCATACGAACTGTTTTGTGCTGTGTCCACTAATAAACTGAGGACTGCTCCGGATCGTGTCCTGACCAGGCTGTTTACATCTGCACCTCATAGTGGGAGACCTGGCAGACAAAGAAGAACGGCGAAATAGCGAACAGTCCACCTGAGGAATCTGACAATGAGAGAATATCTGCCTTTACATCAACGCTACGCGTCGATGAACCGAATCCACATCAGAGCGGAGAACCTCCTGACGAACAGAAACCTTAACGCAGCGCTTTAATAACGTGCACAGAGATCGTAGTGGTCGCGTTCCTGAAATCTCGGCGCCGTGTTCCAGTCACAGCAAGTTCCTCCGATGACGCACTTGTTCCTGCATGTCTCATTTAATTAGCACTTTATGGTCTAATAGCCATAAATTGCCCTTCAGGTGTTTTCATGGATCCTCATATCTATCAGGTACTTTAATTTTAGAAGATAAATGTGCTCTTTGGATTCAAATGTCAACGCAGTGTCCTGCTGAGGTTTCTTTTCTTTTTTTTTTTTGCTCCTCAGATACTTCTTTGATTGCTTCTCTCACCAGCACTGCAGCCGTACCATCCCACGTCGCGCTAAACAGGAAGCAAGCCAAACACAGGCGCCATGTGGGAGGTCCATTTCCTGCGGTTGCGACTGTTACATGCATCATTACATACCGTTTCTCTGAACTCTTGAGCTTTTAGATTTGTCAGCTGAAGAAATATTCCTGATTTCTTGGAGAGCTGTGTGATATGCCATGTTAAGCAATCACAAGCACAGCAATTTACAGAGCTTTAATTTCAATGTGGCTATAGTTGGCTGTGACTTAAATAGTCTTAGTAATTTGTAGCTGTGAACTATCTGCACGGAGGGGAAGAACAATACTATAATGGGAGGGAATAAAAGCTGTTCTACACCTACAAGGTACAGAACGGACACTGATTGAAATCTAATTTCAGTGCATGAGTCCCTGGAGGTGAAAGAAGGAAGTGAATAAATATCTGCTTGCTTTTATTTGCGAGTGTGAAGTGAACTTTGTTTCTTCTCCGTACACGCCCGCACATTTCCAAACTGGAAACAGAGGAGTACTTACAGAGTAGTATTTCTTGATGTGGCGTCGGATGTCAAGCAGCAGTTTGTTGCTGATGTTGACGGCGTGGTCGATGGGTCGGCTCCCACAGGGGACGTGACAGCACTGCAACAAGCCGGGCTCCATCTTTGACCCCTGCAGAGGAGAACGCGTGCGTGTGTGATTACAACAGATTTGTTCGGAGTTCAAATATCGTCAAACACTCGGAATGTTGCGTCCTCTCTTTTGCCGACTGACGTTCCGAATGGTTGTTAAGTCAGGAAAAGTGGGAGCAGAGGTGAGAGAGAGCATACTAATGAAGTAAGACATTTTAAAATCGAGATGGTCTCTCTGTCTTCCGTATGAAGATTGGCTGAGTTTTGTGTAAACACCTTTTTTCTTACCTTCAGCTTTAAACAGCCTCGTGTCTCACGTGCGTTCAGTACATGTTTTTACTGTCATGCAGTTGTAGTTCACATTTATTTGCATCGCAATAACAATTCATGGGACCCTTCATTCATGTCCACCCTTACATGCACCATCTTGAAGTTACTGGCTCTTTTAACTATTTTTAGATGCACTTTTTTTTTTTTTTTTTTAACATTTTTATCTAATTCATTTAATTTTGCACTGTGTGATTTTCTTCTGCTCCCCTGCTGTAACACTGTAAATGTCTCTGTTTGCGAGATGAATAAAGGATTACCTCTTATCTTATTTAATCAGTTCTTTAGAAATAGGTTATATGCTTTAAATTGAATTTGGCCACATTAAAAAAGGGCTTTAAAAGGTTGGAGTCTGGGTTAAATAGCTCTTATGAGAAAACATTCCTTCCACTCACTGCAGTGACTACGTTGAATGTAATGTCTTGTGTATAAATATGTATGTGCAGAGGGCATGTGTTAACCCTGTAATCAGAAAAGCAGCTCCGCAAATTAGCACTTTGCTTGTTACCTTTAAACGTCCACAGAGAACATGTCACCAGCGCAGAAGGTGTGAGGGCTTAAAGCACCCCGGGTCCGGCAAATTTGAACAATATCGTAGCCTGAAGAAAACAGTTTAACGTGACCTCCACACCCCAAAATAGTCGAGCTGACAGCCAGGCTTACAGTTAATGCAATAAAAAAAGTGGCTGCAGTACATAACAATTACACTAAATATAACGGCTTTAAACACTCACTCCTTTAAAACCTGAACTCCATTTAACTGTCACTTTGACAGCAGCAAAAAAAGGTTTCTGCAGAGAAGTCAACGACACAGAAGAACACAGCCACATGCAGGGCTTTTTTTTTTTTTTTTTATTGGTTGCCTACATTGTTCTTTTTTTTTAAGAAAAGAAAAAAAAAACACTTTCTACAAGTTCAAAGCATTTAACTCGGCTAATGTGCAGCTAAACGCATTAAAAGAAAGAAGTGGATAGACTGAAGATGAAACAGTTGGAGGTGGTGAGGTACGTATACGCCAGAGTCAGATATTCCTCTCATACAGGCGAAAGTTTGACTTATTCAGCCCCAATATTTTGGTACGTTTCTTCTTGGTGATGATGCTTCGTACAGCTACACTCTGATCAGAGAGGAGCAGGAAATATGGAAACATAAACTAAAAACATCTCTTCAGTCTGGCTTCTATGTCGCCATTTTTTTTGATAACGTTTCATAATGATTTAAATCTTTAACTCTAAACATATAACAGATATTATTTATTTTAACTCTTTAACTTTATAGTATTTGAATTACATGTATTTGTGTTGACATTTTATTATTATTATTTTTTTTAACTCTTTGCCTTTTTATTGTTTTAACTAAATATATATATCATTGCTATTTGAGCAGCGGGAGGACACAGCTAAACACATTCAAAGATCTTTGAGCCCGAGTTCGTCTGGCCTGGGAACGCCTCTGACCCCTCACCAGGAGGAGCAGGAAAACGTCGCCATGGAGAGGGAGGTCTGGGTTGACTTACTGCCACCCGACCTCGGATAAGCAGAAGAGAATATGGATGGGTGCTGGAGTGCGTTAGTGTGTGTGCTTCGAAATCTATCTTCTGTGTATCAAGTTGTGTCACTAGTTTAGGATTTTTTCAGTCCCTGTGAAGCTTTAAACTGCCTTTGATGTGAAACGTGTCATAAAGAAAGCTCGAGTGATCGACGGGTTCTTTTACAGACGAGCAGGAATTCAACTTCAACAAGAACTCGAGGTGACTCGGGCTATAATACACAACATGTGGCCCACGATAAGGTCAATCTGAAATAACGGATATATTTCTCTCAGCAGATGAGGTGGACCCTGGTGATGCTGCAGAGGATCCCACCCTGCACGATGTTAGTGTGTTGTTCCCTTTGTGTCGACCATCGGTCACATTTCTATTTACACAGCAGGTTGTGTTCGGGGAACCTCGGAGTCCCGCTGTAAAAGATTCTGTAAACGACTGCTGTCGAGTCTGACTGAATGCGTCTCTTCTATTTTAGAGGTGAAAGGATCCACAGATAATCCATACTGGGGCTCATTATAAAAGTTAAATATCCAGGCTGAACAATAAAAAAATAAAAGGACCTTTTTTTATGTACTTAGATTGTGAAGTCATTTGGCTCAGCCGTCGCTGTGTAAATGGGACTTGGAGGGCCGATTTCTTTGAACAAATAACTTCATTGAAGAACGCGTTACATTTTTATCCTTTGACAAACAATTTTCACTTCAGCCCATTGTCTGCTCGGCTGTGTTGCTCCGGTGTCCTGCAGGCATGCTGAATGTGTTGAAAACGACAAAGTTAGAACACAAACAGCGTTCTGCATTGTGGGTTTGAGTTTGGGCGACGGCAGGGAAACTCGCGATAACAATAACAACGACACTATCAAGACACAGCACGTCGAATAATCAAGCGAATATTAAAACGCTCCTGAATGTCCATCTATGGGGTTTTTATTTTTTTAATTCACTGCCGTCTCCTTCTCGGATCTTCAACATGAGCGTGCCGGCTTCTTAACTTCATGTCACAAAAAGTAACAATGAGCCACAAACATCAGAGTTTAGATAGATCAGAGAGGAGAATGTTTGGTTCCAGTGTCCGCGCTTCTTTCCTCTCAGGATGAAAGCAGCCTCCCCCTCTCTCGGCTCTTCGTCAACTCCTCTCCTGCTATCTCACTCGTTTCATTCCTTACTTGGTTTTTGATAACAGAATACTCCCCTCCCTAACAAACTGCATCGACAAACATCAGACCAGTGTTACCTGCAGCTTGCTTTATGGTTACGACGTCAAATTAAACACAAAGCATTAAAAAGTGTCGACGCCGACTCTTCCTGTTTCCTCTTTCCTGCAGTTACCCATCGCTCCGTTAAAACTCAACTTAGGGAATTCCCTGATTGATTTACTTTTTATCCCTAAACATTTAATCTTTTCATTTTCTTCTCCTTCTACCCCCATCAAATAACTTTTCCTCCTCTGTCTGTCCTCCGTCATCCATCGCCGCCTCCTCCTCCTACCATCTCTGGCTCGGTGTCAGACGGGAGAGTCAAGGCCCATCTGTCCTCCCCTCTCACTGAGCTGTTAGACCGTGTTCACCACCCTAATTAACTTCCTGTCTTATTTGCTTTTCTGTCTGTGCCAGTGTGCATACCGGCTGCCGACGCATGGTTAAAAACGATCCCCAGATATCGTACGGATCATTAAATCGTTAAAAAAATTATTCAGACGTTTTATAATTGTAAACAAACTTTTTTTTTTTTACGTCTGCTAAAAAACACTGACTGGAACTTTTCTGCTCTTTCCTTTGCGTGTGCGCATGTGTGTGCGTGCGTGTGTGAGTGTAACTGCTGAAGTATGTGATGTTATCGACTTTTCGTGGGATGCGTGTATCCTTCTTTTAATTAATGTAAGCTCTTCCTGCCAGCCGAGGACAGACTGTTGTCAGTTTTATTAGCGTCTCTCAGACAAGAAAAAGCTGTGCGCCCTACTCCTCATTAGAAGCTGATAACACACACACACACACAAACACACACTCGACCTTGGCCTGACAAATGGTAGGAGATCAGAGTGTGTGTGTGTGAGTGTGTGTGTCCACAGAGCAGCAGGGGTTAAGGGAAGGATTTTCAAGTTGTGGAGTCCAAACTATGCCAATGAAAACATGGTCCGTATTGGAGCCAGGCAGCTGTCTAAAAATACAGACAGAGACACAATATGGAGGATGACTGAGGCATGAATCTTTCACAGGAAGTCAGACTCTAATTCTTCCACGCCTGGACTCTTTATCCACGTCTGTACTGATCCACGGAGAACAGAGAAACACACTGCGAGTGATAAGGGCTCCTCTCTTTGATCCAGTCTATCTTGGGATTTCACTTAAGTGTCAAACTCATTTAATGCAGTCAAAGTCCGACATAGTTTTTAAAGTATAGTAAAGTATTTAATAGTAATTAAAATGATGAACTTTCTTTTATGCCAAAATGTGTGTAATGGATGAATAATCAATGAGAGATTATTTGTTCTCTCTTGCAATCGTGTGAAAAATCAATTTTTCTTTAATTCATCTTTTTATGTTGGATAGAAAATGTGTTCAGCTGAAGCCGTGCGGTGACGAAACGCTTTTCAACTGGTTTATCAGAGATGGACACACAGACACACAAGATGCTCGTTAAAAACCCGGAAAAACATTTACAGTTGAAATGAGAAACTTTCTCAAAGGCCAAAGAAATAGACAAAAAAAAAACAAACGGCAAGAAAATCAACAACCGTCTTTTGTTGCGGTAGAAACGGCGTGCAGCTACTCACAGCTCCTTCGAAGACGCTTTCGTAGGTGTTGTCAGTGGCACACGCGGGGCAGGGGAAGGTGAACCTCTCACAGTCTTTGTAGCGCTCCTCGTCGGTCAGCTGGACGGGAGCTCCCAGCGTGCCATCGGCCTCATCCTCCCTCTGATACTGCTGATGAGCCCGGAACTGACTCGGGTCCAGACCTGTCCGGACAAAAGAAGACCACAATCACACCTTACTTCTCTCTCTCTTTTTTTTATTGGATCCACATTGATTAACACAAATGTTTAACCAGACGAGACCAGAGCAGGCCAATTTCACACCTTCACTTGACAACAAGGAAACATCTATTTTGTACTTTTATTAGTCTGTTGTGATATTAGGTGTGACAGCTTTTCTATGTTTGGCTGCCTCAGCTGTCAGCAGACTATAAAACAGGACTAACATGGCTAATGCTAACACATACATAAAGAGGGATTAGTGCTATCACTCAAAGTAAGCTGTGCACCACAAATACCTCAAGGACAGGCTGTATTTATAAAAAAGTATGTCCTTAAACTGCAAGTAAGAGCTCCAAAGAACCACTTCACCCTGATTATTCACCTGAAATATGTCAACAACACTAATTAAATCATTTACTTAATCTCATTTAATTAGGTGCTTTAATTGAAATCTGACTTTTTCTTCCAACAAACTTCACTTCTTTGTCTTTATGAAGGAGGGAAAGTAAGCACATTTCACACCGTCGCGATGTTCAAGAAGTCTTCTGTAGAGCACAACACACAACAACATACCGAGCCACGTGGCTATGAGGACGCCGTCGATGCCATCGATGGGGTCACAGATTCGGGACACCACGGGGTGCACCTGCTGGGCGAGGTAGTACTGGGTGTCCAGACTGAGGTTCTCCTGCTTCTGAAGCTGCTCAAGGGCGTAGGCCCTCTGACTGGCGGCCAGCGTGGAACCGTCCTGTTTCCGAAAAAAAACAAACAAACAAGTGCAGGCGTTTGAACTTTCGATTTGACATCATTAGATGAGTCTACAGTTCGATCAAAAAAAAATATCTGTCAGGTGTTAAAGCTCCAGATGGACGGGTGTCTTTCAAACACTCACCTTGCAGATGATGTAAGAGACTGTATCTCCGGCTTTTACCCGGTGACCGCCCTGGGAGTTGATCCATAGAGCCACATGGACGTGAGGGAGGCTTTTCTTATCTGGATAGTCCTGAGGGTCTTTGGTCAAAGCCTGGTGGAAATAAAGCAAATCAAAGACAGACAGAAGTGCAGCTGAGTTTAAGTCATGAAGGTGGAGACGTTCACATCAATAAACGTCTGTGAAGTAAAAGACTCAGCGGAGCGACTGTTGAGCATGTGGCCCACTAATGAACGACGCTGCGTTCTTGTGACGCTTTGGTGCTGGGTTGTAGGTTTTGTTCAAACGATCCAGCGTAAAACAAAAAACAAAGAAAGATGTATAACCGAGAATTCAAAACTTCAGAGAACAGCGAATATCCAAGGAGGATCAGAAGACGTTGTTTTAGACTTAAGGTACGACTTCTCCACACATGCACATCTCTGACATCTCTCACCTTGTTTATCTCATACTGGTTGAGCGGTATGGTTCCAGCTGCTACTTTCTCTCCCACCTCCACCAGGTGTTTCTGGATGTTCTCCACAATGGCGTCACGACTCTGGTCTGACAGGATTTGACCGATCACGTAGCTGCAGCGTTCGAGGGAAGGAACACACTTTCACGATCATGCTGGACAGCTTCTTCGAAGTCATCGCTATCTAACAGTAATACAGAGTAAAGTCGTCCAGTACCACTAAATGTTAATTTAGGAAAGCAGTTGAATCACACGTACTTGCCACACTCTTTGGCGAGGTCGCACCAGTCTCTGCGGACGATGTCCAATCCTTTGAGCTCCTGCTTGACGCTGTATCGTCCCTCGCCATGGTTCTCCACCACCAAGGCAGCGTACTTCTTCTTCTTCAGCAGCAACAGCGACTTAAACACGCCGTCGATGTCAATCTCCAGCAGTTTGTAGAGCTTGTTAACTTCGGCCTTCACCTGGGAGGGATAGTTACAGACGTGGCACGAATTGGAAACAGCGAGTATAGAGAGTGGAAAAAACGGATCGCTCAGCTTCTTTCTCCAACCTTATTGCCAAGTTTGAAGACTTCCTCCAGAGAGCTGCTGTTGGTGTTGATCATGATGGAGTCCGTATCTCCATAGATGACTTCCAGGTTATTCTGAGTGGTGGAAGAACAGAAAGAAAGAAGTGCGAGGAAAGTTAGAGAAAATCATTTACGAGCCGACATCACAACAGGACAACAAATACAATGAGGTGAATAAGTGGAGTCACTCTCTCTTACAAAACTAAATGTACCGTGTATCTCAGCATGAGTTAATCTTCTCAATATGGCTTCTTTAAAGTGAATCAGCAGTAACAAAACAAAAGTGAAATAGTCTTCAACAAATCCTCAGTGCCATACACACGTTTTATTAGAACTGCTGCAAGAAGTTTTATGCTTTTATTTTTCAGAGATGGGACAGTGGATGGAGTCATAAATGAGAGAGAGAGAGAGAGAGAGAGAGAGAGAGAGAGAGAGAGAGAGAGAGAGAGAGAGAGAGAGAGAGAGAGAGAAGAGAGAGAGAGAGAGAGAGAGAGAGAGAGAGAGAGAGAGAGAGAGAGAGAGAGAGAGAGAGAGAGAGAGAGAGAGAGAGAGAGAGAGAGAGAGAGAGAGAGAGAGAGAGAGAGAGAGAGAGAGAGAGAGAGAGAGAAAAGAGGGGAGAGAGAGAGAGAAAAAAGAGGGAGAGAGAGAGAGAGATGTCATGCAGGAAAGGAGAGCCACAGGTCGGGTTTGACCGTCCACCTGGAGGATTACAGCCTTCAGATGGGACTCCTTTGTACGAAGTGCCCCAGAAGTAATGCATATGGGGGGGTATATACCATCTCTGTATGATGTGTAATATAACATATACTGCACATGGAGTATATACACACACACACACAAATATACTTTCAGATCACATATATTGTACTAATTTACATTAAATTCAAATTGGACTTTTACCTTTATTTCTTAGTTCACCTCTAGTCTTTATCAAGTCGTTCGCTGGATTGACATTTTTAATAAGAAATACAGATTAACATACATTGTAGTGTATATGTAATGCTGCATGTCCTGTTGTAATTCCTTCTCTCCCTCACTACAATCAGTTGCTAAGAGAGAACTCACCTTCTGAACCAGGTCTTTGGTGTGCATCAGAATCTGAAAGAGAAAGACCGAACGTGAGGAACGAGAACGGACACAAACACCCGAGAGCGTAACAAGCCCAGTAAACAAACATATCAGTCAGGAACAAACAACCATAAAACGCTACAATTCTCTGTGTGTGTGTGTGTGTGTGTGTGTGTGTGTGTGTGTGTGTGTGTGTGTGTGTGTGTGTGTGTGTGTGTGTGTGTGTGTGTGTGTGTGTACCACACAATCGTGTGGACATGAGAGCAGAGCAGGTGACTTGCTTTTAAATGGGGGATAATTGGCTAAGAGGGCAATTATGAGAGCGTGCTGTGACAGGCGTCTTTTCAACCCACACACATCCCAGCCAGGCAACACACACACACACACACACACGCACCTTAATGACTCGTAATGGCCTTCATCACCCACAGAGTGAGTGACAGACAAATAAGAGAAATCTGTTAACGCAGGTTGTCCACCGTGTGTGTGTGTGTGTGTGTGTTAGATCTGAGTAGCAGAAGGATTCAAACAGGTGGGGGGCCCAGAGAAAGGGAGGGCAGGGTAGTAGTAGGGTTTGGAGGGTGGGGGCTCCGGGTGGCTAATCTGGGGGGGTCGGAGGGACGGAACGCAGTGCGACCTGTCACCAGCAATCTGCTCCTCAATCAACCACGGCTGCATATATACAGACCCGGACTCACACTTAGCTCCGTGTGGGGACAAGGACGTGGCTATTTCAGAGTGTGAGGAAGGGGCGGGGCCAGGCTGCGGACTCCACTCCCTGAAACCAGAGAGGGACTTAAACATGCTTTATGGGCTGCTACATACCGCTGGGGGGGGGGGGGTGAGTCTTTCAGAGAACAGCCTCCTCCAATAGAGACTCAAGTCAAGGTCAAGGTCTGACCACAAACACACTTACATGAAGCACAAACTCACTGATTTGAATTGAATGACTTGTAAGGCAAATTTTAGGAGGTAAGAATGTCTTGTAGATAAACGTGTTTATCAGGGATGTGTTTCGTATTAGTGTGAAGTCGGTTGTTTAAGCCCCACAGCATGAAGTGTATAACATGCTGTTGGTAGAGATGCTAACAGAGGATGCTGGTATAAAGGTGCAGTTCTTACAGTAACTTAAGAACACTGTGGAAAAGTTTTGTTTACGTCCTTAGTTGAAGTCAAAAAGGGAGATTTTCATATTCACTATATTCATTAGACGCATCTGTGTGGTTGTTTTAATGTTGATAATTACGACGTACAGCTCAAGAAAATCAACAATCCAGGATCTGAAACTATTTGATTATTACATAACCAGGCTGTTTAAAAAAAAAAAAAAAAAGGGTTTCTGAAACAGAAATGTTGACCCTTCTGAAAGTATCTTCATTCACGCTCTCAATACTTTGTCCAAGCTCATTTTGAATGAATGACTCTGCATCAATGCGGCGTGACATGGAGCTGGAGGCAATCAGCCACGACTCTGCCGAGGGGTTAGGGAAGCTTCTGCTGCTTTGATAGCGGCCTCCAGCTCGCCTGTATTGTTGGGTCTGGTGTCTCTCATCTTCTGAGAAAAAGCTCAAAAAAAAAAAATTTCTCCTCCAGAAACAAAATCCATTTTGTGAGCGTTCATGAACGTCCTCCGTGTTCTGTTCTCCGTGAGGTGCTCGTCAAACACGGAGATAAGAAGGTCAGAAATGTCTTTTTACCGTCTCAGTTACTTTAATAAATCCTGAGGTTGTTTTAGAGTACGTGCAGGAGAAAACCTTTGTACAATAGTGTCTGTTGTGATTTCTAAAGCACAATAACAGTTGATCTTAATGGTTATCCTGTCTTTAACACAGAGAGAATAATCATTTTATTTTCAACTTTATTAATTTTCAATTCATCTGTAGATATATAAAAAGGTTAAATGAAATTCTAATTATTATTTACTTGCTCTTCGTTAAATATTGAGTCTTTGTTTTTTCTTATATTATAAAATGAAATTTTAAATTTATTTCATTTTTCGCTCTTGTATCGAGAGAGAGAGAGAGAGAGAGAGAGAGAGAGAGAGAGAGAGAGAGAGAGAGAGAGACTAAACTGAGAGCGACCTTCTGTTTATCCTTTCCTTTGAGTTGCTGAAAAGTGCTTTAAGAGTAAAATCTTTATGCTGACAAACTTTGATCACATCATGTTGATTATCTATCTATCGATACATCGAGCCCTCATTACAAGCTACAAACTCCTCAGTTACAAGTTCCACTTTCTTAACGCAGCCGAGGAGAATCTCAGACGGGAGAGGGCAGAGAAGTGATGAACAGGGAGATGTGGGAACAACAGACACAGAGCGAAAGCAAAGTGATTTGAGGGCTGTGTGTGTGTGTGTGTGTGTGTGTGTGTGTGTGTGTGTGGTGGGGGGGGAGCGAGCGAGGTGAGAATGTGTTGATGTAATTGATGTGTGGACTCATTTAGACGGGTTTTCCATATGCTGTCACTTCCAGCTGGACTGGCTGCTTTGAGGAATGAACTGTGTGAAAGACAAGTCGTTTGGCCATGATGCAATGCGTGTGTGTGCGTGTGTGCGTGTACGTGCGCACATACCCACACACATTTCAGGGGCCAATGCAAACACACGGCAGCAGGAGGTAAAGAAGAGTGTGCATGTCTTCCCTCTGATGAGTCTACTCGTCGGCACCGTGCATGCCGCTCATACTGGGGCAAAACAAGTGAAAAATCTGGACTGGGGACTCCGACTTCTTCGACGTGAAGCCCACAGTACTCAACCTGCGGCTCCCCAGCTGCACGTGGCTCCTCTATGACTAGCTGTGGCTCGTTTAACTCAAATAAAATAAAAAGGGAAACATTAGGTGTTTTTAGGTGTGTGTGCGCAGATACGAGAATAGAGAGAACGGGAGGGAAGTAAGATGAGAAGGTTAAAAATGTTTGTCACAGAAATTAAAATAAATTAGACGGAGCATAACAGAGATGTTTTATGAAACCATCAAATGACACCGTCGTTAAAGTTCATCTAATTATATATATAGAAAATATCAAATACCTAAAATGAATGAATGACCTCACCTAATATAAATAGGTTACGATCCTGAGGCGGACAAGATCGAGTACCACTGAAGCAGAGTAAAGTTATAATATTGAAATCATGCTGGAAGTCACCTATCTATATCAGTCTGAGTGCAAATGTGCACTACACAGAAAAATAACAACAAAATAAAAAAATAATAAAAAAATCCACTTTCAGACTTGTGAAGTTGGGATAGTTTTGGACCTGACAGCAGAACATACAGGCGCTGAGGAGATTTTGTGTATTTTATATTCTTGGTGCATTTCTGCAGTACTTCAACATCTTACAGGTGACATGTTTTCCTTTTGTGCGCCCCGTTTTTTTAAAGACATAATGTACCCCACAATCTGCCTGGAGACTTGAGGGAGCAGACTTCAGGGCAGCTGACCCTGCCAATGTTGCTAAAAGATGGAGCTGGGTTAAGTGGTGCAACAACAGTAGACACTCAGAGCTGCCATGAAGGGACCGAACGAGAGCAGCACAATAAATAACACGGCTGCTCTGGTTGACAAGAAAAGATTAATAGTTCAAGAATGTGTCGATTTTTTTATAACACATGAAAATATCTACTCGAATACCTGGACCTGTAAAATACATTTTCTTGCTTACTATAATGGGATGTAAAGATTCATCGTCGTGAGGCAGTTAAAAATGTTAACTCGTCACAGTTCACCTTGATACTTAACAAAAAACTAATTAACACACACACACTTCTAATTTGATCCATACGGCCACGTCAGGAACACGTGTTCTGGTCAAACGGTCGTTCAGTCTCACCGTGTCTGCAGCTAACATCGACAGTAACTTCCTCTCAGTCGCTGTCGTCTCAGTGTGTGAACGTCTCCCCTCAGACGTTATAAACAGTCAGAGACACACACACACACACTAATGTTGTCAAAGATAAAATCAAGAGAGAACTTGTTCAGTGGAATAATAAATTATTATTATTATATATATTATATTATTATTATTTTATTTTCTCTGATAGATTTTAGTTTGAAGTCTGTAATGTTGTAATGAAGGGCGGGTTAAGAGGGGAGCAGAAGGCAGGGTGGTTGTAACAAGCAGGCGTTACCATGGCAGCCGTGGAGAGCGAACTATCCTAACTCGCGTGTTTGTAGCCCCGCTTGCCCAAACGAGTGTAAGAGCCGAAGAGATGACGAGGTCAACAGTGTTTACATTCAAATTAATTTATCTTTTTTCTTGTCATAATTTTTGTCTCTTTTTGTAAAATGAATCGTGAAAGAATCGCACCGCGAGTCGAGCGAATCGTTGCATTCCTATTGCTCACTCACTCATGTCTTTACGTCTTTCCACGTGCATCACTGCACAGGAGGTGTGCCCTTTAGATAAGAGGTATAACACCAAGGCTGCAATGATCAAATGGTGCTTTGGAGT